>NC_091191.1:14316212-14361212 GCF_040958095.1 Procambarus clarkii
CCTCATTCTTTGGGGCAACACGTGAGGAACACAAATGCGAACAAGCCTGAATGGTCCCCAGGACATATGCAACTGAAAACTCACACCCCAGAAGTGACTCGAACCCATACTCCCAGAAGCAACGCATCTGGTATGTACAAGACGCCTTAATCCACTTGACCATCACGACCGGACATAATGAGGTGATAGCCGAGGCTATTTGAACCACCCCACCGCCGGCACTCGGATAGTTATCTTGGGCATAGCATTTTACCAAATCACCTCATTCTTTGGGGCAACACGTGAGGAACACAAATGCGAACAAGCCTGAATGGTCCCCAGGACATATGCAACTGAAAACTCACACCCCAGAAGTGACTCGAACCCATACTCCCAGAAGCAACGCATCTGGTATGTACAAGACGCCTTAATCCACTTGACCATCACGACCGGACATAATGAGGTGATAGCCGAGGCTATTTGAACCACCCCACCGCCGGCACTCGGATAGTTATCTTGGGCATAGCATTTTACCAAATCACCTCATTCTTTGGGGCAACACGTGAGGAACACAAATGCGAACAAGCCTGAATGGTCCCCAGGACATATGCAACTGAAAACTCACACCCCAGAAGTGACTCGAACCCATACTCCCAGAAGCAACGCATCTGGTATGTACAAGACGCCTTAATCCACTTGACCATCACGACCGGACATAATGAGGTGATAGCCGAGGCTATTTGAACCACCCCACCGCCGGCACTCGGATAGTTATCTTGGGCATAGCATTTTACCAAATCACCTCATTCTTTGGGGCAACACGTGAGGAACACAAATGCGAACAAGCCTGAATGGTCCCCAGGACATATGCAACTGAAAACTCACACCCCAGAAGTGACTCGAACCCATACTCGTGATGTCCGGTCGTGATGGTCAAGTGGATTAAGGCGTCTTGTACATACCAGATGCGTTGCTTCTGGGAGTATGGGTTCGAGTCACTTCTGGGGTGTGAGTTTTCAGTTGCATATGTCCTGGGGACCATTCAGGCTTGTTCGCATTTGTGTTCCTCACGTGTTGCCCCAAAGAATGAGGTGATTTGGTAAAATGCTATGCCCAAGATAACTATCCGAGTGCCGGCGGTGGGGTGGTTCAAATAGCCTCGGCTATCACCTCATTATGTCCGGTCGTGATGGTCAAGTGGATTAAGGCGTCTTGTACATACCAGATGCGTTGCTTCTGGGAGTATGGGTTCGAGTCACTTCTGGGGTGTGAGTTTTCAGTTGCATATGTCCTGGGGACCATTCAGGCTTGTTCGCATTTGTGTTCCTCACGTGTTGCCCCAAAGAATGAGGTGATTTGGTAAAATGCTATGCCCAAGATAACTATCCGAGTGCCGGCGGTGGGGTGGTTCAAATAGCCTCGGCTATCACCTCATTATGTCCGGTCGTGATGGTCAAGTGGATTAAGGCGTCTTGTACATACCAGATGCGTTGCTTCTGGGAGTATGGGTTCGAGTCACTTCTGGGGTGTGAGTTTTCAGTTGCATATGTCCTGGGGACCATTCAGGCTTGTTCGCATTTGTGTTCCTCACGTGTTGCCCCAAAGAATGAGGTGATTTGGTAAAATGCTATGCCCAAGATAACTATCCGAGTGCCGGCGGTGGGGTGGTTCAAATAGCCTCGGCTATCACCTCATTATGTCCGGTCGTGATGGTCAAGTGGATTAAGGCGTCTTGTACATACCAGATGCGTTGCTTCTGGGAGTATGGGTTCGAGTCACTTCTGGGGTGTGAGTTTTCAGTTGCATATGTCCTGGGGACCATTCAGGCTTGTTCGCATTTGTGTTCCTCACGTGTTGCCCCAAAGAATGAGGTGATTTGGTAAAATGCTATGCCCAAGATAACTATCCGAGTGCCGGCGGTGGGGTGGTTCAAATAGCCTCGGCTATCACCTCATTATGTCCGGTCGTGATGGTCAAGTGGATTAAGGCGTCTTGTACATACCAGATGCGTTGCTTCTGGGAGTATGGGTTCGAGTCACTTCTGGGGTGTGAGTTTTCAGTTGCATATGTCCTGGGGACCATTCAGGCCTGTTCGCATTTGTGTTCCTCACGTGTTGCCCCAAAGAATGAGGTGATTTGGTAAAATGCTATGCCCAAGATAACTATCCGAGTGCCGGCGGTGGGGTGGTTCAAATAGCCTCGGCTATCACCTCATTATGTCCGGTCGTGATGGTCAAGTGGATTAAGGCGTCTTGTACATACCAGATGCGTTGCTTCTGGGAGTATGGGTTCGAGTCACTTCTGGGGTGTGAGTTTTCAGTTGCATATGTCCTGGGGACCATTCAGGCTTGTTCGCATTTGTGTTCCTCACGTGTTGCCCCAAAGAATGAGGTGATTTGGTAAAATGCTATGCCCAAGATAACTATCCGAGTGCCGGCGGTGGGGTGGTTCAAATAGCCTCGGCTATCACCTCATTATGTCCGGTCGTGATGGTCAAGTGGATTAAGGCGTCTTGTACATACCAGATGCGTTGCTTCTGGGAGTATGGGTTCGAGTCACTTCTGGGGTGTGAGTTTTCAGTTGCATATGTCCTGGGGACCATTCAGGCTTGTTCGCATTTGTGTTCCTCACGTGTTGCCCCAAAGAATGAGGTGATTTGGTAAAATGCTATGCCCAAGATAACTATCCGAGTGCCGGCGGTGGGGTGGTTCAAATAGCCTCGGCTATCACCTCATTATGTCCGGTCGTGATGGTCAAGTGGATTAAGGCGTCTTGTACATACCAGATGCGTTGCTTCTGGGAGTATGGGTTCGAGTCACTTCTGGGGTGTGAGTTTTCAGTTATATATATATATATATATATATATATATATATATATATATATATATATATATATATATATATATGTCGTACCTAGTAGCCAGAACTCACTTCTCAGCCTACTATTCAAGGCCCGATTTGCCTAATAAGCCAAGTTTTCCTGAATTAATATATTTACTATAATTTTTTTCTTATGAAATGATAAAGCAACCCTTTTCTCTATGTATGAGGTCAATTTTTTTTTATTGGAGTTAAAATTAACGTAGATATATGACCGAACCTAACCAACCCTACCTAACCTAACCTAACCTATATTTATAGGTAAGGTTAGGTTAGGTAGCCAAAAAAAGCTAGGTTAGGTTAGGTTAGGTAGGTTAGGTAGACGAAAAAACATTAATTCATGAAAACTTGGCTTATTAGGCAAATCGGGCCTTGAATAGTAGGCTGAGAAGTGCGTTCTGGCTATTAGGTACGACATATATATATATAGACATATGTCGTACCTAGTAGCCAGAACGCACTTCTCGGCCTACTATGCAAGGCTCGATTTGCCTAATAAGCCAAGTTTTCCTGAAATAATATATTTTCTCTAATTTTTTTCTTATGAAATGTTAAAGCTACCCATTTCATTATGTATGAGGTCAATTTGTTTTTATTGTCGTTAAAATTAATGTAGCTATATGACCGAACCTAACCAACCCTACCTAACCTAACCTAACCTATCTTTATAGGTTAGGTTAAGTTAGGTACGTTAGGTAGTCGAAAAAACAATTAATTCATGAAAACTTGGCTTATTAAGCAAATCGGGCCTTGCATAGTAGGCAGAGAAGTGAGTTCTGGCTCACTTCACTATATATATATATATATATATATATATATATATATATATATATATATATATATATATATATATATATATATATATATATATTAGTATATTTTGGTAGCAGTCTTTCCTGTAGACATATATTATTAAATATGACCGAAAAAGTAAGATTAATAATTCTAACACGAATTTTCTCAATCTTTCGTACATTTCGCTTCATTGTTGGAGGTAAATCAAAAATCAATTCTCCTAAATTAATTTTTATTTCTAGTCTGACGCGACACGAGCGCGTTTCGTAAAACTTATTACATTTTCAAAGACTTTAGTTCACAAATACACAACTGAATAGAACTTACGCATCTCCGATTTTATATCTACATTTGAGTGAGGTGGAAGGGGTGATGTGGCATTAACACAAGACAGAACAAGATGTGGTATTAATAGGGTATTAATTTCATCAACACAAGACAGAACAAGAGTATTAATAGGGTATTAATTTCATCAACACAAGACAGAACACGAAACAATGGATATTGAATAGAAGTGTTTGTAGAAAGCCTATTGGTCCATATTTCTTGATGCTTCTATATTGGAGCGGAGTCTTGAGGTGGGTAGAATATAGTTGTTCAATAATTGGCTGTTGATTGCTGGTGTTGACTTCTTGATGTGTAGTGCCTCGCAAACGTCAAGCCGCCTGCTATCGCTGTATCTATCGATGATTTCTGTGTTGTTTACTAGGATTTCTCTGGCGATGGTTTGGTTGTGGGAAGAGATTATATGTTCCTTAATGGAGCCCTGTTGCTTATGCATCGTTAAACGCCTTGAAAGAGATGTTGTTGTCTTGCCTATATACTGGGTTTTTTGGAGCTTACAGTCCCCAAGAGGGCATTTGAAGGCATAGACGACGTTAGTCTCTTTTAAAGCGTTCTGTTTTGTGTCTGGAGAGTTTCTCATGAGTAGGCTGGCCGTTTTTCTGGTTTTATAGTAAATCGTCAGTTGTATCCTCTGATTTTTGTCTGTAGGGATAACGTTTCTATTAACAATATCTTTCAGGACCCTTTCCTCCGTTTTATGAGCTGTGGAAAAGAAGTTCCTGTAAAATAGTCTAATAGGGGGTATAGGTGTTGTATTAGTTGTCTCTTCAGAGGTTGCATGGCTTTTCACTTTCCTTCTTATGATGTCTTCGACGAAACCATTGGAGAAGCCGTTATTGACTAGGACCTTCCTTACCCTACAGAGTTCTTCGTCGACTTGCTTCCATTCTGAGCTGTGGCTGAGAGCACGGTCGACATATGCGTTAACAACACTCCTCTTGTACCTGTCTGGGCAGTCGCTGTTGGCATTTAGGCACATTCCTATGTTTGTTTCCTTAGTGTAGACTGCAGTGTGGAAACCTCCGCCCTTTTCCATGACTGTTACATCTAGAAAGGGCAGCTTCCCATCCTTTTTCATCTCGTAAGTGAAACGCAGCACGGAACTCTGCTCAAATGCCTCCTTCAGCTCCTGCAGATGTCTGACATCAGGTACCTGTGTAAAAATGTCGTCAACATACCTGCAGTATATGGCCGGTTTCAAGTTCATGTCGACTAAGACTTTTTGCTCGATGGTACCCATGTAGAAGTTTGCAAACAGGACACCTAGGGGAGAACCCATGGCGACCCCATCTACTTGCTTATACATGTGCCCATCCGGGCTCAAGAAGGGTGCCTCTTTAGTACAAGCTTGGAGTAGTTTCCTCAGAATATTTTCTGGTATGTCAAGAGGAGTACAGGCTGGATCAAGATACACTCTGTCGGCTATCATTCCGATTGTCTCGTCCACAGGTACGTTGGTAAACAGCGATTCTACGTCCAACGAGGCTCTTATCCCTGTGGCCCGTGTGCCCCGCAGTAAGTCAACAAATTCCTTTGGAGACTTCAGGCTGAAGGCGCAAGGAACATAAGGAGTCAGCAGGCCGTTGAGTCGCTTCGCCAGTCTGTACGTGGGTGTGGGTATCTGGCTAATGATTGGCCGAAGTGGGTTTCCAGGCTTGTGCGTCTTGACATTTCCATACGCATATCCAGGTTTATATTCCCCAATGATCTTTGGCAGGTGGAGTCCGGATTTCTTGGCGTTCACAGTTTCGATCAGTTTGTTGACCTTTGCTTTTAATTCGGCTGTAGTGTCCTTCGTTACCCTTTGGAACTTAGTTTGGTCAGAGAGTATGATGTTCATTTTCGCCAGATATTCGTCTTTTTTAAGAATGACATATATTGGCGACTTGTCACCTCTCCTGACAACTATCTCCTTGTTCTCACGAAGGCTTTTAGCTGCCGCTTTAAGCTCGGGGGACAGTATGGTGCTTCTGTAGTTGCCTCGATTCTTTCCTCCTTCTGCAATAAGTTCTGCTTGTAAGGTATCTTTGGTAGTGACCTTCTTTTGTGTCTCGAGGTCGAATATGTCGTCCAACAGAATTTCCAACTCTACTTTCCGGGCCATCTCACTCGGTCTGGACATAACATGACAGTTTATGCCCAGATTTAGGAGAGTGACTTGGTCCTCAGTGAGGTTAATTCCTGCAAGGTTCAGGAAGCCATCTCTTAGTCGTGGAATTGCCATAGGTCCTCCATATAATGTTGTTAGTTTCTTGATAATCCTTGTTTCAGTGCTGAGGTGATGTTGGTCTGTGAGGATGTCGAGGTGTTGTTCAATGCGGGTACGGATACTATCGTCGATGTTGCTATTTCTCCACTCGTTTGTAGCATGAAGTAGTTGCGTTTTGTTGTCTTTGATTTCATTCTCTGCCTTGTATATCTGATCACGAATCAGATCCTGGCGATATTTTATCGTGAAGGCTTGATTCCTTGCTGCTGGGTCGTGCGTTTTAATATTAGTATATTTTGGTAGCAGTCTTTCCTGTAGACATATATTATTAAATATGACCGAAAAAGTAAGATTAATAATTCTAACACGAATTTTCTCAATCTTTCGTACATTTTGCTTCACTGTTGGAGGTAAATCAAAAATCAATTCTCCAAAATTCATTTTTATTTTTAGTCTGACGCGACACGAGCGCGTTTCGTAAAACTTATTACATTTTCAAAGACTTTAGTTCACAAATACACAACTGATAAGAGCCTCGTTGGGCCACAGGGATAAGAGCCTCGTTGGACGTAGAATCGCTGTTTACCAACGTACCTGTGGACGAGACAATCGGAATGATAGCCGACAGAGTGTATCGTGATCCAGCCTGTACTCCTCTTGACATACCAGAAAATATTCTGAGGAAACTACTCCAAGCTTGTACTAAAGAGGCACCCTTCTTGAGCCCGGATGGGCACATGTATAAGCAAGTAGATTGGGTCGCCATGGGTTCTCCCCTAGGTGTCCTGTTTGCAAACTTCTACATGGGTACCATCGAGCAAAAAGTCTTAGTCGACATGAACTTGAAACCGGCCATATACTGCAGGTATGTTGACGACATTTTTACACAGGTACCTGATGTCAGACATCTGCAGGAGCTGAAGGAGGCATTTGAGCAGAGTTCCGTGCTGCGTTTCACTTACGAGATGGAAAAGGATGGGAAGCTGCCCTTTCTAGATGTAACAGTCATGGAAAAGGGCGGAGGTTTCCACACTGCAGTCTACACTAAGGAAACAAACATAGGAATGTGCCTAAATGCCAACAGCGACTGCCCAGACATGTACAAGAGGAGTGTTGTTAACGCATATGTCGACCGTGCTCTCAGCCACAGCTCAGAATGAAAGCAAGTCGACGAAGAACTCTGTAGGGTAAGGCAGGTCCTAGTCAATAACGGCTTCTCCAATGGTTTCGTCGAAGACATCATAAGAAGGAAAGTGAAAAGCCATGCAACCTCTGAAGAGACAACTAACACAACACCTATACCCCCTATTAGACTATTTTACAGGAACTTCTTTTCCACAGCTCATAAAACGGAGGAAAGGGTCCTGAAAGATATTGTTAATAGAAACGTTATCCCTACAGACAAAAATCAGAGGATACAACTGACGATTTACTATAAAACCAGAAAAACGGCCAGCCTACTCATGAGAAACTCTCCAGACACAAAACAGAACGCTTTAAAAGAGACTAACGTCGTCTATGCCTTCAAATACCCTCTTGGGGACTGTAAGCTCCAAAAAACCCAGTATATAGGCAAGACAACAACATCTCTTTCTAGGCGTTTAACGATGCATAAGCAACAGGGTTCCATTATATATATATATATATATATATATATATATATATATATATATATGGTCCTTGATCAAACAACGAAAATATCGATAATATCAACTCCAAAATAGAGATAATTACATAAATTAAACAATAAAAAAAATCCTAAATTCATAAATTCTAAAGGGGTATAGAAGTGTCAATTTACTTTGGCTGTAAAACTCCAGCCAATTTATATTGAAATATAACGAATAAAAACATTATTCTTTAGACAATATGAATAATGAAAGCTTTTGTGATAGAGTTCAATAGAGCGCAGTATGTGGAAAGGACTGAAAATCCTCTATTGGATCACAACAGGAGAAGAGAGTGCAGGAATAATGGCAGTTTTGTGTTGTAGAGGGGAAATAAATACGGGTTACCCAGAGGAGTAAACGTGCTGGACATGGTGGACCTCCCGATGATGCCAGAAGGAAGCAAAGATGTCTCATAAAAGAACAAAAAATTCTGGCCGTAAAATGTTTTATGAGCCCATTGACTCTCGGTTGAAATGCACAGTTGGTGGTGGTGGCGGCGCCAAGGTACAACACCAACGATGGTGGTTGTGGTGGTGGTGGTGGTGGTGGTGGTGGTGGGAAGGTACCACACCAACGATGGTGGTTATGGTGGTGGTGGCAAGGGCACCACACCAACGATGGTGGTGGCAAGGGTACCACACCAGCGGTACGGGGTGAGGGGAAGGCTAGCGTGGCCACCACACCAATGGAAGAGAGTATCTCTGATGGTGGTAGTTTCTAGGCAGAAATACTTCATCAGTTGTGTGAACATGCCGGGATAGCGCTGAGCATCGCACAAGAAAATGTTTAGCTTTAAAGTGTTTGAGTTCTTGGCGCCCTCCCAAGGAGAATACCAATAAACAGCCAACACCCACAGTCAGGGAAAACACCTCCCACCGCTTCATGTCGACAGATTACCTGCTAGAACCCATCAGAGTGTCGTCGAGTGGAACCTTGCAATGCTTCCAGTTGCAAGGTGGTTCGCTACCAAACAGCAGCCAACCTCACTAACCTGAAAAGAGTGAACGACTCTCCTGGACCAACCCAAGCATGGTACAGCCTCTTACTGTTTGCAACACATTCCTTCCTGTCCCTGCAAAGCTTGACGAAACACTTGCTTCCTCAGTCATTAGAGCCATCAATAGTTTCCCTAGAGAAAACAACCAGGCACCCCTCCCCACCCGTGCCAAAAACACCCACCGCAGTAAAGATAATAAAAACAGAATGGAGGCATTCAAAATCAGAGCAACAGTCAGCAAGAAAATAGAAGAAGTCAACACTGTAGGGCAATCAGTCATCACCAGTGAGGACACAGTTGCCACCAGCGACGCCGATACAGCACAAGTCCTGAGAACCAAACACCCACCCAGAGCTCCACGTGACGACAGTGTTCAACTAGTCAGTGTCACAAGAGCAGAACCCCTGAGTGTGGTCGAATCTGTGGTTCATAAAGCAGATTTATCCTTCCTACCAGGATCAGCAGGCGGGTTCACAGGACTAAGACCCAACAACATCAAACAAATGCTCAACTCTGCACTGCGAGACATTGCACAGGGCCTCCTGCTGGAACTAACTAGATTCTTCAACACATGTCTAGCTGACAACATGCCAGAGACCATACGGATCTCTCTTTTTTGGCGCTTCACTCTGGCCCAGTACACGACAGAACACGAACACTCTGGCCCAGTACACGACAGAACACGAGCACTCTGGCCCAGTACACGACAGAACACGAGCACTCTGGCCCAGTACACGACAGAACACGAGCACTCTGGACCAGTACACGAGCACTCTGGCCCAGTACACGACAGAACACGAGCACTCTGGCCCAGTACACGACAGAACACGAGCACTCTGGCCCAGTTCACGACAGAACACGAGCTCTCTGGCCCAGTACAGGACAGAACACGAGCACTCTAGCCCAGTACACGACAGAACACGAGCACTCTGGTTCAGTACACGACAGATAACGAGCACTCTGCCCAGTTCGCGACAGAACACGAGCACTCTGGCCCAGTACACGACAGATAACGAGCACTCTGCCCAGTTCGCGACAGAACACGAGCACTCTGGACCAGTACACGACAGAACACGAACACTGTGGCTCAGTACACGACAGAACACGAGCACTCTGGCCCAGTACACGACAGAACACGAGCACTCTGGCCCAGTACACGACAGAACACGAGCACTCTGGTCTAGTTCACAAATCAACTCTCACATGTCCCTGAATTATCGAGTGGGATGCGTGAATACATTTATATTACAAGTTAAAGTGCGGGTCGCACCAACGTCGTGACGCACCAACAGTTGGGACAATTACTAACTGCTTGGACAACCGAATCAGTTAAGCTTTGCCTCGTAAAGCACATGACCAGCTCTGAAATATATTCTGACCATCCATTCTCTCCAAAGCCTTTCAAGCTGACGCGGCAGCTGCGGTGTTAAAGGATGTTCTCACATGGAATTCCCAATCAGATTCCAGTCCATCAGAGCACCATTTTCCACTCATGTACTTTTATCTTTCTCGTGGCTTTGTTCCACATTGTCACCATAGATATAATTTAATTAGATTCCATTGCAAAAGGAAAGTATATTATTCCTGTCCTCATCTTTTCTCTTATGATCTCAATAATATTCCAGCGGCAGTTTCCTCACAACGAAACATCCTGTACGAGGTTGTAAGGAAAGCTTAGCCCGTGTGACTTTAGCTCTGGTAGAGGGTATTAAGACGACCTACAAGCTCGGATATGAGGTCAGAATAAGAACAGTGATGGAAGGGTAGACTAAAGAGTTGGAAGAGCAGGATGGTGCGAAGGAACTGTACCCAGTCCCTTGGACTAACGGGGTATGGAACGCCAGTCATGCAAGGAGTGAAACCGTCGCTGAACCAACTGAGAAAAAGTCCTTTGTCTTTGTATTACATATTTCCAGAACTGTCATTGAAGTCCATTGTTATTTTGTACTTACATTCGTTGCGAGTTACACAAGTCAGCAGAAAATGAGGGTCGTACGAAGGAAAATATGATAACGACTGAGAGAAGTGTGAAATGCGATAATGCTCGTGGGATGAAGAATGTGATGATGTCTAAGAGAAGGAATATGGTAATGGCCGAGGGGTCGAAATAAAACATTAAGGATAAATTGCCCCTGGCAACCCACCCACTGCGCAGTCATACGACTGTCCGACTAATGTCGTACTGCGCCACTATCACGCCATTGTTGTACATTTCCGCTACGCTCCTCGTTTCCTTGTCCTCGTATTACAGAGAAATTGGAACGACATATAAAAGATAATACAAAAATAGGTCCTGTCTATCGGGAAGTTCGTAGACAATACCCATCTTCGGAAAAATATGCAAGGTACCTAAGTGCAAATATTTAATAGAAGCTGCTTTTAAGATAATGCCCTCGCGTGTCCTCTGGGTGTTATACAATCCTCACCATAACATTGTGTTCGCTTCAGAACCAAACGCAGGTATAACCAGCCCACCGACAGAGAGCAGATTTTGTGCTTAAAGAGGTACGGGTTCCATGCTGGGACCGCATACTCCAGGATTGGTCTTACATATGTGGTATACAGGGTTCTAAATGATTCTTTACACAGGTTCCTGAAGGCTGTTCTGATGTTAGCTAGCCTGTGTGTATTCACCTAGTTGTGCTTGCGGGGGTTGAGCTCTGCTCTTTCGGCCCGCCTCTCAACTGTCAATCAACTGTTACTAACTACCTTTTTTTTCCACCCCGCCCCCCCCCTCCCCCAGGAAGCAGCCCGTGACAGCTAACTAACTCCCAGGTACCTATTTACTGCTAGGTAACAGGGGCATTAGGGTGAAAGAAACTCCGCCCATTGTTTCTCGCCAGCGCCCGGGATCGAACCCGGGTCCATAGGATCACGCGCCCAGCGTGCTGTCCACTTAGCCACCAGGCCCCCAAAACATCTGCCCCGAGTGTGTGTGTGTGTGTGTGTGTGTGAGTGTGTGTGTGTGTGTGTGTGTGTGTGTGTGTGTGTGTGAGTGTGTGTGTGTGTGTGTGAGTGTGTGTGTGTGTGTGTGTGTGTGTGTGTGTGTGTGTGTGTGTGTGTGTGTGTGAGTGTGTGTGTGAGTGTGTGTGTGTGTGTGTGTGTGTGTGTGTGTGTGTGTGTGTGTGTGTGTGTGTGAGTGTGTGTGTGTGTGTGTGTGTGTGTGTGTGTGTGTGTGTGTGTGTGAGTGTGTGTGTGTGTGTGTGTGTGTGTGTGTGTGTTTCTGGTACTCCCACCTTGAGCTGTTGTATATCAGCCAGCTCTCCCTCCCTCGCGGCTCCTCGTGCAATATTAACCTGGTCAGGACCATCCTCAACCACCAGTAAATTAATTAACAAAATAATATAATTTAATTAATTAATTAATTACAAGAACTACATACAAGTGAGGGGAAAATTTGTTATAATCACATGACAGAAGATGAGGGACATTGTAGATGATGAAACAGATGAAGTAGGAGGCGATAATGATGATGATAGTGATGGTCTGTTATAGGGATGAAATGATGGTAACAGTTATCATAATGATAATGACAATAATGATGATGATAGTGGTGGTGATGATAATTATGGGGGATGGTTATGACTGCAGTTGGAGGGATAAACATGTTGATAGTGCAGATTCTGATGGTGATTACGGTGGTAATGATAGTAATAATAAACAAAACGGTGACACGTATTTAAACAAAATGGTGAAACTGGTGGTGATAAGGTGTGGTAAGAGTTGTAAAGACCAAGAAGGTGCCAAGAGGGGGGGGGGAATATTTCAGATAACACGAAGACCATGAGAGATCCCAGTCACTGAGGCACTTGACTCTTATCCTCCTCACAAGTGACACTTTTTTTACACTGTGGTAAAAACAGCTTTTACGCTCATTATTCTTTTTTATGGCGGCTGTGAATTATTTTAACGGCTATATAAGCCTATCCTTCCCATAAATGGAAAAGCCTTCAGAGCGTTTGTTCCTGTAAGCCGATGACTTTTTTGTGTGTTGCTGAGACTTTAACTCGTGTTATCAACCTTTTTTATTTGGTCATCTTCGTTTTGCTCGAAGAAACCTTTCTGAGGTGTTGAACAAGATTACTCTCTCTCTCTCTCTCTCTCTCTCTCTCTCTCTCTCTCTCTCTCATTGGAGTAACTGCAGATGTGATACTGAACGCTGAACCAATACGACGGTCCCAGCGGCCACAAAATAAAAGAGCAAAGCCACTTGAACGCCAAAATCAACGTCGATTTGACGTTGAGTTGATTTAACGTGGACCCTATACCACTCTTGGTTACTGTCTGTACTGGGTGGAGGACGAGGTCTACAATGGAAAACATGAACTTATCTTCCACATACTAATATTTTAATGTCTTCTGGAGAAGAGTAAACCTTCGAAGAGCATTCAGGTTGGAGAAAACCTGGATATTACATAAACCTCTCCCTGGATTGAACTATTCCCTTCTCCTGCAAATTATATAAACCACTTCTTTCTGTTATTAAAACCGTTCCTTGCTATTATATTTACCACTCCTTGCTGTTATATAAACTGCACCCTACTGTTATATAAACTGCTCCTTGCTATTATATAAAACACTTCTAGCTAATATTAAAGCATCTCCTAGTTATTGAATAAACAGGAGAACTAAAGGCGTTTGTTCAATGTTATTTTCTAAGGAAATAAAAAGGCCTGACACATTCTCCAATGATAAAGTATCACACTTTCTCCAGTCCTAAAGTCTGACACAGTCTCCAGCACTAAAGTCTAAAACAGTCTACAATGATAAATTATCACTATCTCCAGTGCTGAATTCTAACACAGTCTCCAAGGCTCAAACTAGAATTCCTTGAGTAACAAAAATGGCACAAAGAAGCCTTCAAAATCTAGACTACCTACATAAAACAGCTTTCTGTATGGAATATTCTGTCAGTAAATTTCACCTAAGAGAAGAGGAAAGGTCATAATCGATTCTGATATCGGTATTAACATGTTGGGAAGGTTCTGATCCGTTGACTTCTATCTTGCCGGTCAGAAGATGCATAGAACCCGTCAGAACCTCATATAATGGACTGGAAAGGGTCCGTCTACAAGAAATTCATTCGACCGTAAAATTATTGGATGGTCTAAGGTTACTAGGGTGTTAGGTGGTGTGGGGAGGGGTGTGGGGAGGGGGTGTGGGGAGGGGGTGTGGGGAGGGGGTGTGGGGAGGGGTGTGAGGTGGTGTGGGGAGGGGTGCTAGGTGGTGTGGGGAGGGGGTGTGAGGGAGTGTGGGGAGGAGGTGATAGGTGGTGTGGGGAGGGGGTGTGAGGTGGTGTGGAGAGAGGTGTGAGGTGGTGTGGGGTTGGTGTGGGGAGGGGTGTGGGGTGGTGTGGGGAAGGGTGTGAGGTGGTGTGGGTAGGGGGTGTGAGGTGGTGATGAGAGAGGTGTGAGGTGGTGTGGGAAGAGGGTGGGGGTGGTGTGGGGAGGGGTGTGGGGTGGTGTTAGGATGGGTTTGAGGTGGTGTGGGGAGGGGGTGTTACGTGGTGTGGGGAGGGGGTGTGAGGTGGTGTGGGGAGGGGTGTGAGGTGGTGTGGGGAGGGGGTGTGAGGTGGTGTGGGGAGCTGGAACACTGAAGTCAGTGTAGGTGTTAGCCAGGGTTAACACGCATGTGTAGTCCCTCACCAACTGCTTGTCATTCTTCCAGGGGTTCACTGTGATACCATCCGGGCGAACAATAGAAGCATCTGAGTTACGGGGCGTTAGGTAACGCCCCGTAATATATATATATCGGGGGGTACCACCTCTGATGCAATTATAGGGACCCACAGCCTCAGAGAAGGGAACACAGAGCATTCAGGGAGAAACTTGCCATTTAACTCTGAATACATATGAGTGTTCGCTTCTCCTACCACCCCGCTTATATATATATATATATATATATATATATATATATATATATATATATATATATATATATATATATATATATATATATATATAACTGAAAACTCACACCCCAGAAGTGACTCGAACCCATACTCCCAGAAGCAACGCAACTGGTATGTACAAGACGCCTTAATCCACTTGACCATCACGACCGGACATAATGAGGTGATAGCCGAGGCTATTTGAACCACCCCACCGCCGGCACTCGGATAGTAATCTTGGGCATAGCATTTTACCAAATCACCTCATTCTTTGGGGCACACGTGAGGAACACAAATGCGAACAAGCCTGAATGGTCCCCAGGACAATATGCAACTGAAAACTCACACCCCAGAAGTGACTCGAACCCATACTCCCAGAAGCAACGCAACTGGTATGTACAAGACGCCTTAATCCACTTGACTATCACGACCGGACATAATGAGGTGATAGCCGAGGCTATTTGAACCACCCCACCGCCGGCACTCGGATAGTAATCTTGGGCATAGCATTTTACCAAATCACCTCATTCTTTGGGGCACACGTGAGGAACACAAATGCGAACAAGCCTGAATGGTCCCCAGGACAATATGCAACTGAAAACTCACACCCCAGAAGTGACTCGAACCCATACTCCCAGAAGCAACGCAACTGGTATGTACAAGACGCCTTAATCCACTTGACCATCACGACCGGACATAATGAGGTGATAGCCGAGGCTATTTGAACCACCCCACCGCCGGCACTCGGATAGTAATCTTGGGCATAGCATTTTACCAAATCACCTCATTCTTTGGGGCACACGTGAGGAACACAAATGCGAACAAGCCTGAATGGTCCCCAGGACAATATGCAACTGAAAACTCACACCCCAGAAGTGACTCGAACCCATACTCCCAGAAGCAACGCAACTGGTATGTACAAGAAGCCTTAATCCACTTGACCATCACGACCGGACATAATGAGGTGATAGCCGAGGCTATTTGAACCACCCCACCGCCGGCACTCGGATAGTAATCTTGGGCATAGCATTTTACCAAATCACCTCATTCTTTGGGGCACACGTGAGGAACACAAATGCGAACATGCCTGAATGGTCCCCAGGACCATTCAGGCACTAGGACCTGCCTTACCCCTTAGTCAATAACGGCTTCTCCAATGGTTTCATCGAAGACATCATAAGAAGGAAAGTGAAAAGCCATGCAACCTCTGAAGAGACAACTAACACAACACCTATACCCCCTATTAGACTATTTTACAGGAACTTCTTTTCCAGAGCTCATAAAACGGAGGAAAGGGTCCTGAAAGATATTGTTAATAGAAACGTTATCCCTACAGACAAAAATCAGAGGATACAACTGACGATTTACTATAAAACCAGAAAAACGGCCAGCCTACTCATGAGAAACTCTCCAGACACAAAACAGAACGCTTTAAAAGAGACTAATGTCGTCTATGCCTTCAAATGCCCACTTGGGGACTGTAAGCTCCAAAAAACCCAGTATATAGGCAAGACAACAACATCTCTTTCTAGGCGTTTAACGATGCATAAGCAACAGGGCTCCATTAAGGAACATATAATCTCTTCCCATAACCAAACCATCGCCAGAGAAATCCTAGTAAACAACACAGAAATCATCGATAGATACAGCGATAGCAGGCGGCTTGACGTTTGCGAGGCACTACACATCAAGAAGTCAACACCAGCAATCAACAGCCAATTATTGCACAACTATATTCTACCCACCTCAAGACTCCGCTCCAATATAGAAGCATCAAGAAATATGGACCAATAGGCTTTCTACAAACACTTCTATTCAATACCCATTGTTTCTGTTCTGTCTTGTGTTGATACTTTTAATACCCTATTAATATCCCCTCCTGTTCTGTCTTGTGTTAATGCCACATCACCCTTACCACCTCACTCAAATGTAGATATAAAATCAGAGATACGTTCTAATCAGTTGTGTATTTGTGAAGTCTTTGAAAATGTAATAAGTTTTACGAAACGCGCCCGTGTCGCGTCAGACTAGAAATAAAAATGAATTTTGGAGAAGTGATTTTTGATTTACCTCCAACAGTGAAGCGTAATGTACGAAAGATTGAGAAAATTCGTGTTAGAATTATTAATCTTACTTTTTCGGTCATATTTAATAATATATGTCTACAAGAAAGACTGCTACCAAAATATACTAATATATATATATATATATATATATATATATATATATATATATATATATATATATATATA
The DNA here is from genome assembly GCF_040958095.1 of Procambarus clarkii. NCBI lineage: Eukaryota > Metazoa > Arthropoda > Malacostraca > Decapoda > Cambaridae > Procambarus > Procambarus clarkii. The sequence continues at coordinate 14,333,230 of NC_091191.1, forward strand.
TATATATATATATATATATATATATATTATATACACGACTGAAACTAGGGTGTAATAGAAGACTATCGTATTTATTCTGGTATAAGCTGTGCGGCGCGGGTCCGGCGGGAGGGAAGTGGAAGAGATGCTGGAGCAGGAGTTAATGATGCTGCAGAACGGCTGAGGAACTGATGCTCTTTGCAATATCTGGAAGAATATTGATTTGTTGGTGTGTGATGCACTCCCTGTGAGGGGTGATATGTGTCCCTGTGAGGGGTGATATGTGTCCCTGTGAGGGGTGGTATGTGTCCCTGTGAGGGGTGATATGTGTCCCTGTGAGGGGTGATATGTGTTCCTGTGAGGGGTGATATGTGTCCCTGTGAGGGGTGATATGTGTCCCTGTGAGGGGTGATATGTGTCCCTGTGAGGGGTGATATGTTTCCCTGTGAGGGGTGATATGTGTCCCTGTGAGGGGTGATATGTGTCCCTGTGAGGGGTGATATGTGTCCCTGTGAGGGTTGATATGTGTCCCTGTGAGGGGTGATATGTGTCCCTGTGAGGGGTGATATGTGTCCCTGTGAGGGTTGATATGTGTCCCTGTGAGGGGTGATATGTGTCCCTGTGAGGGGTGATATGTGTCCCTGTGAGGGGTGATATGTGTCCCTGTGAGGGTTGATATGTGTCCCTGTGAGGGGTGATATGTGTCCCTGTGAGGGGTGATATGAGTTCCTGTGAGGGGTGATATGTGCCCCTGTGAGGGGTGATATGTACCCCTGTGAGGGGTAATATGTGCCCCTGTGAGGGTTGATATGTGCCCCTGTGAGGGGTGATATGTGTCCCTGTGAGGGTTGATATGTGTCCCTGTGAGGGGGTGATATGTGTCCCTGTGAGGGGTGATATGTGTCCCTGTGAGGGTTGATATGTGTCACTGTGAGGGGTGATATGTGTCCCTGTGAGGGGTGATATGTGTCCCTGTGAGGGTTAATGTGTGTCCCTGTGAGGGGTGATATGTGTCCCTGTGAGGGTTGATGTGTGTCCCTGTTTGGGGTGATATGTGTCCCTGTGAGGGTTAATGTGTGTCTCTGTGAGGGGTGATATGTGTCCCTGTGAGGGTTGATGTGTGTCCCTGTGAGGGGTGATATGTGTCCCTGTGAAGGTTGATGTGTGTCCCTGTGAGGGGTGATATGTGTTCCTGTGAGGGTTAATGTGTGTCCCTGAGAGGGGTGATATGTGTTCCTGTGAGGGTTGATATGTGTCCCTGTGAGGGGTGATATGTGTCCCTGTGAGGGGTGATATGTGTCCCTGTGAGGGGGTGATATGTGTCCCTGTGAGGGGTGATATGTGTCCCTGTGAGGGTTGATGTGTATCCCAGTGAGGGGGTGATATGTGTCCCTGTGAGGGGTGATATGTGTCCCTGTGAGTGTTGATATGTGTCCCTGTGAGGGGTGATATGTGTCCCTGTGAGGGGTGATATGTGTCCCTGTGAGGGGGTGATATGTGTCCCTGTGAGGGGTGATATGTGTCCCTGTGAGGGTTGATGTTGTCGGAAAATCCGACACCATTTAATATATCATACAGACAGATAATAATTGCTGCTGTATTACCAACAAGTTACCCATAGAAAACGTAACTTGTAGTGGAATTACCGTCTAAAGAAAACGGGATATCATCACCACATACTATTATAAATCACCACCTATTATGGTGGGAATTATTCTTAAATACATTAGTCTTTGGACTTTACCATCATAAAACATCTCATATAAATTAACTTAATTATCAATATTAAAGTAGAGTAAATGTGACCCTTCTATCACTTTGTCATCTGGACAATGTCGGCCAGTAGCGTCAGTGGGGAAGGAGGGCAGCCATTGTTGTGTCACCTCCGAGACGTGTGGAGCAAATTCGGCTCCTATCATATCTGGACAATGTCGGCCAGTAGCGTCAATAGTATGGAGTGTTAGACATTGCCATTGTTGATACTAGACCAGAGGCTCACACGGGAGCAAATTCGGCTCCTGTTAATTTTACTTGGACGTAGTGTTATGGAAACCAAAGGTGTACCATCTCCAACACGCTGTCATCAACTCAAGTTAAGTGTTCTTTCCGAAACCCATTATCTATCATTAGTGGCCATTAATGTCATTGGGTAGGGTGGCCCGGTTAGATCACGAAATCGCCTCAAACTAAAGGTAATTAAGCCAGGTCTTCAATGTTCCATGTACAGTATTTTCTCTGATATAGCTTGTCATATATAGGTATCTGGCTTTACAGCTAGCGCCCTTTTGACAGGTCAAGACGAGGAAGCAAGACTTTGTGCACCAGTTACTGGGTGATGGAAGCTACCTCAAAGAGGATTATTTGGTGTCTACACCCTAGTTATACCTGGTGGACTAACCTGCTGTACAAATAAGATAAGGAACCTTTTCAATGTATGTAGTTAATACTGTAGTTTGATTGGCTGCATATATATTCAATTAATATAACCCCCCCCCCCCTAATGTGTAGAGGATCGATTTGTGAGATTATGAGATTATTGCAGAAATACAGTCCACTTATCATTATACAAATTGCTATCGAAGTATATAAATTAACGTAAATATAAATTCATATAAATTAAATAAACATAAATCTCACAGGTCGGTTCCCACATTATTTGGTCATCTTCGAACCGGATGAGGATTATTTGATCCTTTGAACCCACATTTGGTCATCTTAGTACCGGATGAACCAGTTAACCAGTGGATTCATTAAATATCTAGTGCAGTGTGATTTATACAAAGCCAGCAGTCAATGAGGGCGGCGTTGACTCGTGCGAGTTCACGAGCCCCGCTCAGTTCAGTTCAGCTTCGTCAGCGGTTTCATGCACACCCTCAGATATTTGGTGGCGTGTTATTTCGTGAAATGACAGCGCTAATATAGAAGCCAGCCAAATTAGTGGCAGTGTCGTCGCGAGATTGTTCACGGATTTCGTGGTGTTAAATTTCGCGAGAGATTATCCACGAATTTTGTGGACTTTATTTCGCGAGGTCACTAATAATATTTAATACTTCTAGATAATATTAGAAGTTTCATAGAGGCTAATTAAGAGGCTATTATCAATAATTGTATATATTATTTCTCCAAAATAGAGAATTATTTAATATATATTGCACTAGTGATCACAGTATAATATTTACTAATTGCCAACCCACAACAGGGTAGGATATTTACCATTGACTAGTTGAACTATTATTGCTCTTCCTAGTCCCATTATTACCATAGTCAGTTGTACTATATTGAATAACCTAACACCATTAATGAATGGTCCAGACCCTATTTTGGGTGTAATTTTTATCAACTCGAGTTGAGTTGTGTATATAATAATTTACTTATGATCATTACACCTTTGAGTGATTAATTAGTGTCTCTACCATCCTAGGGTGATATAGAAGAGCTAACCTAAAGGTACTTCCAGTGACACTGGTTTATCACTCAAATCATTAGTGTGTATGATTGTATATATATAATGTGTATTAATTTTAAGTGCTAACCTCTAGTAGAGGTAGGATTATTACCTAGTGAGTGCAGAATTTACCCTAGGCTATCATTAGAGATTGTTCAGTATTATGAGCGGCCCAAGTACAAGTCCCACAAGGCTTCACCAACTAGCCAGTATGGATAATGCAGGGAGAATGAAAAGAACCCTTGCAGGTCTTAAAGGCCACTTAACAAGACAGATCAAGAAATGTGAAGATTTGTCACAACAATCTCAAGTTGATTATGCTGACCTGGAAAGCTATTATCAAGCAGCTGCAGGTAAATTTGAGCAAATCAAATGCCAAATGGCTGTCTTTGTGGGGACAGACTACTACCATCAATTCATCGGTAGCCCTACTAAATATCAGGGCATAACCATGTTAAACTCTGCAGGAGGTAAATTACTCTCAGGCCCAGTATCAAGCCTGAGGAGACCTATGGCTGCAGATAAACAATACCAATAGAAATCTAAATTTGTCAGCTGATTATATTTCTCCAGTAGCATTATACTAAGGAGATTACAGCTGACTATACCAACAGAGGTTGATGTTAGTATCATCATTTAAAGCTGAAGATGAGTTCATGAGGCCTCAGTGGCAAATCAGTGAACAGTAGCCTAAAACAGCTACAAGTCACTGCGACCAATGTCACTGAACCCACTGCAGTCTCAGAACCATACTTTACTTTAATGATGAGCTATTCAATCTTCTGCATCAATTAACTAAATTAAACCCCAATAAATCTGATGACTGATTTGATACATTTATTATTTAATCAAGATGTATTCCATGGGCCTCAGTGTTTATATATCAGTGACCAGTTACCTGAACAAACTTCAAGTTATATCTAATGTCACTGATCTCACTGCAGTCCCTGAATCATACTTGACTGTAGTACTTGATCACATTCAGTCTTCTGGGTTAAATAATATGTAATAAGGCTTGAATATTAGCCTTTCAAGAGTTAACAGGGAAATGAAATCGCATTAGACTTCTAACCCCTGCAACTCTAGTACGGGACATCCGTCCTGTACGAACAGACGCACAAATGTGTGATTACTAACTACTAACATCAAATTAATCTAATAATTCGAAGGAGGAGTATCGGTGTTCGTCTGTTCTAATTAGGACTTCGACCCGTGAGCAGCCTTTGGGGAATTATGTCGGAAAATCCGACACCATTTAATATATCATACAGACAGATAATAATTGCTGCTGTATTACCAACAAGTTACCCATAGAAAACGTAACTTGTAGTGGAATTACCGTCTAAAGAAAACGGGATATCATCACCACATACTATTATAAATCACCACCTATTATGGTGGGAATTATTCTTAAATACATTAGTCTTTGGACTTTACCATCATAAAACATCTCATATAAATTAACTTAATTATCAATATTAAAGTAGAGTAAATGTGACCCTTCTATCACTTTGTCATCTGGACAATGTCGGCCAGTAGCGTCAGTGGGGAAGGAGGGCAGCCATTGTTGTGTCACCTCCGAGACGTGTGGAGCAAATTCGGCTCCTATCATATCTGGACAATGTCGGCCAGTAGCGTCAATAGTATGGAGTGTTAGACATTGCCATTGTTGATACTAGACCAGAGGCTCACACGGGAGCAAATTCGGCTCCTGTTAATTTTACTTGGACGTAGTGTTATGGAAACCAAAGGTGTACCATCTCCAACACGCTGTCATCAACTCAAGTTAAGTGTTCTTTCCGAAACCCATTATCTATCATTAGTGGCCATTAATGTCATTGGGTAGGGTGGCCCGGTTAGATCACGAAATCGCCTCAAACTAAAGGTAATTAAGCCAGGTCTTCAATGTTCCATGTACAGTATTTTCTCTGATATAGCTTGTCATATATAGGTATCTGGCTTTACAGCTAGCGCCCTTTTGACAGGTCAAGACGAGGAAGCAAGACTTTGTGCACCAGTTACTGGGTGATGGAAGCTACCTCAAAGAGGATTATTTGGTGTCTACACCCTAGTTATACCTGGTGGACTAACCTGCTGTACAAATAAGATAAGGAACCTTTTCAATGTATGTAGTTAATACTGTAGTTTGATTGGCTGCATATATATTCAATTAATATAAACCCCCCCCTAATGTGTAGAGGATTGATTTGTGAGATTATGAGATTATTGCAGAAATACAGTCCATTTAACATCATACAAATTGCTATCGAAGTATATAAATTAACGTAAATATAAATTCATATAAATTAAATAAATATAAATCTCACAGGTCGGTTCCCAAAGATGTGTATCCCTGTGAGGGGGTGATATGTGTCCTTGTGAGGGGTGATATGTGTTCCTGTGAGGGTTGATATGTGTTCCTGTGAGGGGTGATATGTGTCCCTGTGAGGGGTGATATGTACCCCTGTGAGGGATGATATGTGCCCCTGTGAGGGTTGATATGTGTCACTGTGAGGGTTGATATGTGCCCCTGTGAGGGGGTGATATGTGTCCCTGTGAGGGGGTGATATGTGTTCCTGTGAGGGGTGATATGTGCCCCTGTGAGGGTTGATATGTACCCTTGTGAGGGTTGATATGTGCCCCTGTGAGGGTTGATATGTGCCCCTGTGAGGGGTGATATGTGTCCCTGTGAGGATTTATATATGTATTTGTGAGGGTTGATATGTGTCCCAGTGAATGGTGATATGTGTCCCTGTGAGGGTTTATATGTGTCTCTGTGAGGGTTGATATGTGTCCCTGTGAGGATTGATATGTGCCCCTGTGAGGGTTTATATGTGTCCCTGTGAGGGGTGATATGTGTCCCTGTGAGGGGTGATATGTGTCACTGTGAGGGGTGATATGTGTCCCTGTGAGGGTTGATATGTGTTACTGTGAGGGGTGATATGTGTCCCTGTAAGGGGTGATATATGTCCCTGTGAGGGTTAATGTGTGTCCCTGTGAGGGGTGATATGTGTCCCTGTGAGGGTTGATGTGTGTCCCTGTGAGGGTTGATGTGTGTCCCTGTGAGGGGTGATATGTGTCCCTGTGAAGGTTGATGTGTGTCCCTGTGAGGGGTGATATGTGTTCCTGTGAGGGTTAATGTGTGTCCCTGTGAGGGGTGATATGTGTTCCTGTGAGGGTTGATATGTGTCCCTGTGAGGGTTGATATGTGTCACTGTGAGGGGTGATATGTGTCCCTGTGAGGGGTGATATGTGTCCCTGTGAGGGTTAATGTGTGTCCCTGTGAGGGGTGATATGTGTCCCTGTGAGGGGTGATATGTGCCCCTGTGAGGGTTGATATGTACCCTTGTGAGGGTTGATATGTGCCCCTGTGAGGGTTGATATGTGCCCCTGTGAGGGTTGATATGTGTTCCTGTGAGGGGTGATATGTGTCCCTGTGAGGGGTGATATGTGCCCCTGTGAGGGTTGATATGTACCCTTGTGAGGGTTGATATGTGCCCCTGTGAGGGTTGATATGTGCCCCTGTGAGGGGTGATATGTGTCCCTGTGAGGATTTATATATGTATCTGTGAGGGTTGATATGTGTCCCAGTGAATGGTGATATGTGTCCCAGTGAGGGTTTATATGTGTCTGTGAGGGTTGATATGTGTCCCTGTGAGGATTGATATGTGCCCCTGTGAGGGTTTATATGTGTCCCTGTGAGGGGTGATATGTGTCACTGTGAGGGGTGATATGTGTCCCTGTGAGGGTTGATATGTGTCACTGTGAGGGGTGATATGTGTCCCTGTAAGGGGTGATATATGTCCCTGTGAGGGTTAATGTGTGTCCCTGTGAGGGGTGATATGTGTCCCTGTGAGGGTTGATGTGTGTCCCTGCGAGGGGTGATAAGTGTCCCTGTGAAGGTTGATGTGTGTCCCTGTGAGGGGTGATATGTGTTCCTGTGAGGGTTAATGTGTGTCCCTGTGAGGGGTGATATGTGTTCCTGTGAGGGTTGATATGTGTCCCTGTGAGGGGTGATATGTGTCCCTGTGAGGGGTGATATGTGTCCCTGTGAGGGGGTGATATGTGTCCCTGTGAGGGGTGATATGTGTCCCTGTGAGGGTTGATGTGTATCCCTGTGAGGGGGTGATATGTGTCCCTGTGAGGGGTGATATGTGTCCCTGTGAGTGTTGATATGTGTCCCTGTGTGGGGTGATATGTGTCCCTGTGAGGGGTGATATGTGTCCCTCTGAGGGGGTGATATGTGTCCCTGTGAGGGGTGATATGTGTCCCTGTGAGGGTTGATGTGTATCCCTGTGAGGGGGTGATATGTGTCCCTGTGAGGGTTGATATGTGTCACTGTGAGGGGTGATATGTGTCCCTGTGAGGGGTGATATGTGTCCCTGTGAGGGTTAATGTGTGTCCCTGTGAGGGGTGATATGTGTCCCTGTGAGGATTGATGTGTGTCCCTGTTTGGGGTGATATGTGTCCCTGTGAGGGTTAATGTGTGTCTCTGTGAGGGGTGATATGTGTCCCTGTGAGGGTTGATGTGTGTCCCTGTGAGGGGTGATATGTGTCCCTGTGAAGGTTGATGTGTGTCCCTGTGAGGGGTAATATGTGTTCCTGTGAGGGTTAATGTGTGTCCCTGTGAGGGGTGATATGTGTTCCTGTGAGGGTTGATATGTGTCCCTGTGAGGGGTGATATGTGTCCCTGTGAGGGGTGATATGTGTCCCTGTGAGGGGTGATATGTGTCCCTGTGAGGGTTGATGTGTATCCCAGTGAGGGGGTGATATGTGTCCCTGTGAGGGGTGATATGTGTCCCTGTGAGTGTTGATATGTGTCCCTGTGAGGGGTGATATGTGTCCCTGTGAGGGGTGATATGTGTCCCTGTGAGGGGGTGATATGTGTCCCTGTGAGGGGTGATATGTGTTCCTGTGAGTGTTGATATGTGTCCCTGTGAGGGGTGATATGTGTCCCTGTGAGGGGGTGATATGTGTCCCTGTGAGGGGTGATATGTGTTCCTGTGAGGGTTGATATGTGTTCCTGTGAGGGGTGATATGTGTCCCTGTGAGGGGTGATATGTGTCCCTGTGAGGGGGTGATATGTGTCCCTGTGAGGGGTGATATGTGTCCCTGTGAGGGTTGATGTTGTCGGAAAATCCGATACCATTTAATATATCATACAGACAGATAATAATTGCTGCTGTATTACCAACACGTTACCCATAGAAAACGTAACTTGTAGTGGAATTACCGTCTAAAGAAAACGGGATATCATCACCACATACTATTATAAATCACCACCTATTATGGTGGGAATTATTCTTAAATACATTAGTCTTTGGACTTTACCATCATAAAACATCTCATATAAATTAACTTAATTATCAATATTAAAGTAGAGTAAATGTGACCCTTCTATCACTTTGTCATCTGGACAATGTCGGCCAGTAGCGTCAGTGGGGAAGGAGGGCAGCCATTGTTGTGTCACCTCCGAGACGTGTGGAGCAAATTCGGCTCCTATCATATCTGGACAATGTCGGCCAGTAGCGTCAATAGTATGGAGTGTTAGACATTGCCATTGTTGATACTAGACCAGAGGCTCACACGGGAGCAAATTCGGCTCCTGTTAATTTTACTTGGACGTAGTGTTATGGAAACCAAAGGTGTACCATCTCCAACACGCTGTCATCAACTCAAGTTAAGTGTTCTTTCCGAAACCCATTATCTATCATTAGTGGCCATTAATGTCATTGGGTAGGGTGGCCCGGTTAGATCACGAAATCGCCTCAAACTAAAGGTAATTAAGCCAGGTCTTCAATGTTCCATGTACAGTATTTTCTCTGATATAGCTTGTCATATATAGGTATCTGGCTTTACAGCTAGCGCCCTTTTGACAGGTCAAGACGAGGAAGCAAGACTTTGTGCACCAGTTACTGGGTGATGGAAGCTACCTCAAAGAGGATTATTTGGTGTCTACACCCTAGTTATACCTGGTGGACTAACCTGCTGTACAAATAAGATAAGGAACCTTTTCAATGTATGTAGTTAATACTGTAGTTTGATTGGCTGCATATATATTCAATTAATATAAACCCCCCCCCCTAATGTGTAGAGGATTGATTTGTGAGATTATGAGATTATTGCAGAAATACAGTCCATTTAACATCATACAAATTGCTATCGAAGTATATAAATTAACGTAAATATAAATTCATATAAATTAAATAAATATAAATCTCACAGGTCGGTTCCCACAGATGTGTATCCCTGTGAGGGGGTGATATGTGTCCCTGTGAGGGGTGATATGTGTTCCTGTGAGGGTTGATATGTGTTCCTGTGAGGGGTGATATGTGTCCCTGTGAGGGGTGATATGTGCCCCTGTGAGGGTTGATATGTACCCTTGTGAGGGTTGATATGTGCCCCTGTGAGGGTTGATATGTGCCCCTGTGAGGGGTGATATGTGTCCCTGTGAGGATTTATATATGTATCTGTGAGGGTTGATATGTGTCCCAGTGAATGGTGATATGTGTCCCAGTGAGGGTTTATATGTGTCTCTGTGAGGGTTGATATGTGTCCCTGTGAGGATTGATATGTGCCCCTGTGAGGGTTTATATGTGTCCCTGTGAGGGGTGATATGTGTCACTGTGAGGGGTGATATGTGTCCCTGTGAGGGTTGATATGTGTCACTGTGAGGGGTGATATGTGTCCCTGTAAGGGGTGATATATGTCCCTGTGAGGGTTAATGTGTGTCCCTGTGAGGGGTGATATGTGTCCCTGTGAGGGTTGATGTGTGTCCCTGTGAGGGGTGATAAGTGTCCCTGTGAAGGTTGATGTGTGTCCCTGTGAGGGGTGATATGTGTTCCTGTGAGGGTTAATGTGTGTCCCTTTGAGGGGTGATATGTGTTCCTGTGAGGGTTGATATGTGTCCCTTTGAGGGGTGATATGTGTCCCTGTGAGGGGTGATATGTGTCCCTGTGAGGGGGTGATATGTGTCCCTGTGAGGGGTGATATGTGTCCCTGTGAGGGTTGATGTGTATCCCTGTGAGGGGGTGATATGTGTCCCTGTGAGGGGTGATATGTGTCCCTGTGAGTGTTGATATGTGTCCCTGTGTGGGGTGATATGTGTCCCTGTGAGGGGTGATATGTGTCCCTGTGAGGGGGTGATATGTGTCCCTGTGAGGGGTGATATGTGTCCCTGTGAGGGTTGATGTGTATCCCTGTGAGGGGGTGATATGTGTCCCTGTGAGGGGTGATATGTGTTCCTGTGAGGGTTGATATGTGTTCCTGTGAGGGGTGATATGTGTCCCTGTGAGGGTTGATATGTACCCCTGTGAGGGTTGATATGTGCCCCTGTGAGGGTTGATATGTGTCACTGTGAGGGTTGATATGAGCCCCTGTGAGGGGTGATATGTGTCCCTGTGAGGGGTGATATGTGTTTCTGTGAGGGGTGATATGTGTCCCTGTGAGGGGTGATATGTGTTCCTGTGAGGGGTGATATGTGCCCCTGTGAGGGTTGATATGTACCCTTGTGAGGGTTGATATGTGTCCCTGTGAGGGTTGATATGTGCCCCTGTGAGGGGTGATATGTGTCCCTGTGAGGGTTGATATGTGCCCCTGTGAGAGGTGATATGTGTCCCTGTGAGGATTTATATATGTATCTGTGAGGGTTGATATGTGTCCCAGAGAATGGTGATATGTGTCCCTGTGAGGGTTTATATGTGTCTCTGTGAGGGTTGATATGTGTCCCTGTGACGGGTGATATGTGTCCCTGTGAGAGGTGATATGTGTCCCTGTGAGGGTTAATGTGTGTCCCTGTGAGGGGTGATATGTGTCCCTGTGAGGGGTGATATGTGTCCCTGTGAGGGGTGATATGTGTCCCTGTGACGGGTGATATGTGTCCCTGTGAGAGGTGATATGTGTCCCTGTGAGGGTTAATGTGTGTCCCTGTGAGGGGTGATATGTGTCCCTGTGAGGGGTGATATGTGTCCCTGTGAGGGGTGATATGTGTCCCTGTGAGGGGTGATATGTGTCCCTGTGAGAGGTGATATGTGTCCCTGTGAGGGGTGATATGTGTCCCTGTGAGGGTTTATATGTGTCCCTGTGAGGGGTGATATGTGTCCCTGTGAGGGGTGATATGTGTCCCTGTGAGAGGTGATATGTGTCCCTGTGAGAGGTGATATGTGTCCCTGTGGGGGTTTATATGTGTCCCTGTGAGGGGTGATATATGTCCCTGTGAGGGGTGATATGTGTCCCTGTGAGGGGTGATATGTGTCCCTGTAATGGGTGATATGTGTCCCTGTGAGGGTTGATATGTGCCTCTGTGAGGGTTGATATGTGTCCCTGTGAGGGTTGATATATGTCCAATATCATTAAGAGGTAAATATATGGACCTGTTTGTAAATCTATATATGGATCATGTTCTAGGACAAGCCAGAAGTGTAAGGATTAAGATGAGTTACGGGAAGGGAAAGTTATAAGCAAGTTAACAAAAGTAAGAAAGTTGTACTCTCCAGTACCCACCTGTGCCCAGTGATGAGATAGTGAACATCCAGATGGTCCAGCGAACACAAAATGAACAGAACAAGGAACAATAATCCCTATTATTTGTCGAACTCGGTGACAATGACGCTCTTCTGAGCATCACTGGAGACGTGGACAGAGACAGTGGTAGATACAGCTTGGGCTCAGGGAGACGGAAGAGTGTCTTGGAGGGATGAAGGTGAGGGTTCTGAAAGCGGGAGGAGAGGTGGGAGAGAGAGAGGGAGAGAGAGAGAGAGAGAGAGAGAGAGAGAGAGAGAGAGAGAGAGAGAGAGAGAGAGAGAGAGAGAGAGAGAGAGAGAGAGAGAGAGAGGGTAGAGATCAGGAAGAAGAATTAGGAGAACATAAGGAGTGATTAAAGAGGGAGTTTAGGGCAGTTATAAGGCGTGGGACAGAACACGGACAAACTATGATAAAGTAGGGACGGCATAGAGAAAAAATGGGTAGCGACTGAGGGGGAAAATGAGGCAAGGGAAGGGAAGGGAAGAAACTGAACTTCATTGGCGGGTAATGATAACAAGACCTCATTCCATGCATCTTTGGCCTCAACGATGATTGAATTAAACAACTAAATGGCAGTAACGACAATAAACGGTCGAACAACCATAGACGGAGACCTGACGGGGGAGTCTCCAAACCCCTTTCCTGAAGGGGGAGGAAGGGGTGAGGGGAGAGGAGGGGGGGACAACGTCCGCCCCACCCCTTCCCTAACACGACCATGGGAACGACCACGGCGTAGTAGATCACTCTGTTGTTGGGGTCCACGACAGGTTTACTGACAGAGTGGCGGAAAGCGACGGGTGTTGCAGCTCTTCCTGGGATGAGCTGAGACCTGCAGGAGGAAGGAGAAGGAAGCAGAGTATGAAGGAGGTGCAGGAGGAAGTAGAGATAGAAGGTGTGATATATGATTGAGAAGAAAGAAGAGAATGAAGGGGGGAAGAGGACATCTAAGGAAGGCAGAGAAGAATAATGCAAGGGTAGATGGGTAGATGACGAGGAAACAGAAGGAAAGAGGAGAAGGAGGAAAAAAGAAAAAAAAATACTAAACCAAATATTGGCGTTGTTAAAGGAAGCGGAACGCATAGCATAAAACTAAATAAATAGATAATCAAGAAAATATTTGAGAAAGAAGAGTCGAAGAACAATGGGAAGCTAAAGCACGAAGTTATAAACAAGAAGAACAGGAATGAATGGGAGGAACACAATAATAAAGAGCAAGAACACAATAAATGGGAGAAAGACAATAATTAACTGGAGGACTAAAATAATAAATCGAAGAACACAATAAAAAATGAAAAGAAAATAATAAACGGAAAAACTCAATAACAAAAATGAAAGAACAAAATAATAAAAGTGAAGAATACAATTGCAAATGGGAGGAACACAATAATAAAGGGAAGGAACACACATGATGCCCAGAGACGAGGAGTAGACCGACATGTTTAGAGAAAAACGCAGTTGACGTACTTTCCTCTTAATAATTACTCAATCTACAACACGCCGATCTAGAGACTCTAAGATGCTAGTGTGAGGAAGGTAACACCACGTGCACTAGGGGAACAGGTCGCACACAGACATGAAGGCTGCACCCTCACACAGTCCTTTTATGGTAATCCTTAATATATCTGGTCAAGTGGCTCAGTCTAAGACCAAAATTCCCTGACATAATAGAGTTAGTCTAATGCTGCGCTCAACCCCTTCAGCCGCTGGTGTGAGTAATCTCCCTAAGTTTATCTCCTCTTTCCCCTCCTCTTTCTTCTCCTTCCCCTCCTCCTCTTCCTCCTTCTCTTCCACCTCCTCATCCTTCCATCTTCTTCGTGTCTTCTTTTCATCCCTTCGGGTCTCAATGATTGTAAAAGCAAATCTCATTTCATTGTGAGTAAACGCCCTATCCAGGAGAAACAACAAGTCCATTGACGGGAGTGAGGCTGAGGAATCCTCCTCTTGATCGTTCCATCCGTGTTGATCTCCCGCCAGCAGCTTCTCTTGACCCGGGATGCTTTCAGCTCCGAGGCTTTCTTGAAGCACCTCCTTGGTGCCCCCTCCCCCTTCTCTCTCTCTCTCTCTCTCTCTCTCTCTCTCTCTCTCTCTCTCTCTCTCTCTCTCTCTCTCTCTCTCTCTCTCTCTCTCTCTCTCTCTCTCTTTCTTTCTCTCTCTCTCTCTCTCTCTCTCTCTCTCTCTCTCTCTCTCTCTCTCTCTCTCTCTCTCTCTCTCTCTCTCTCTCTCTCTCTCTCTCTCTCTCTCTCTCTCTCTCTCTCTCTCTCTCTCTCTCTCTCTCTCTCTCTCTCTCTCTCTCTCTCTCTCTCTCTCTCTCTCTCTCTCTCTCTCTCTCTCCCTCTCTCTCTCTCTCTCTCTCTCTCTCTCTCTCTCTCTCTCCTCTCTCTCTCTCTCTCTCTCTCTCTCTCTCTCTCTCTCTCTCTCTCCCTCTCTCTCTCTCTCTCTCTCTCTCTCTCTCTCTCTCTCTCTCTCTCTCTCTCTCTCTCTCTCTCTCTCTCTCTTTCTCTCTCTCTCTCTCCCTCTCTCTCTCTCTCTCTCTCTCTCTCTCTCTCTCTCTCTCTCTCTCTCTCTCTCTCTCTCTCTCTCTCTCTCTCTCAGGAAACAACGCAGATTTTCTTTGATCTTCCTTCTAACAATAAACTGTATATAATAAAAATGGAAAATTCAATAACCGCCGGGGCTGAGATTACTTCCGTAACTTGTATCAGCATGATAAATGACCTCGATTTGATGCAACATTTTCACATCCTTTCCAGTAAGGATTTCAGGTGTTTGGGTGAAGCCGACATATGATAATGCAGCTCGAATTCCACTTTTAATCTCCTGCGTTCTGAAGTTAGATCACCCAGACGAAAGTTAAAATGCCAGAGGATGAAGTAGAATGGTAGTATGATGAATAGCGTTAACCAACGACAATAGGTTGTACTGAGCTAATGGAACAGACACTCAACAAATGCAGCAATGATCGGCATATATTTCTTTTTAAATTTGATTTAGATTCAGGGAGTTCCTGGGTAAATATTGGTTAGGAAATAGGGTTGAAGATTTATGAAACAAATTCCCGGGTCACAAAGGGCGTGGGATCGCTCGTCTGTATCAAACGTAAGTTATACATGTACATGAGTGAGTTTGGGTGGATGTGAATGAGTTTGGATGAATATGAATGAGTTTGGGTGGATATGAATTGGTTTGGGTGGATATGAATGAGTTGGGATGGGTGTTAATGAATTTGGGTGGATATGAATGAGTTTAGGTGGATATGAATTAGTTTGGGTGGATATGAATGAGTTTGGGTGGATATGAATGAGTTTGGGTGGATATGAATGAGTTTGGGTGGATATGAATGGGTTTGGGTGAATATGCATGAGATTGGGTGGATATGCATGAGTTTGGGTGGATATGAATAAGTTAGGGAAAATATGAATGAGTTTGGGTGGATATGAATGAGTTTGGGTGGATATGAATGCGTTTGGGTGGATATGAATGAGTTTGGGTAGATATGAATGAGTTTATGTGGATATGAATGAGTTTTGGGGATATGAATGAGCTTGGGTGGACATGAATGAGTTTGAGTTGGCATGAATGAGTTTGGGGGATATGAATGAGTTTGGGTAAATATGAATGAGTTTGGGTGAATATGAATGAGTTTGAGTGGATATGAATGAGTTTGGGTGGATATGAATGTGTTTGGGTGAATATAAATGAGTTTGAGTGGATATGAATGAGTTTGGGTGAATATAAATGAGTTTGGGTAAATATGAATGAGTTTGAGTGGATATGAATGAGTTTGGTTGGATGTGAATGAGTTTGGTTGGATATGAATGAGTTTGGTTGGATATGATTGAGTTTGGGGTGGATATGGATGAGTTTGGGTGGATATGAATGAGTTTGGGTGGATTTGAATGAGTTTGGGTGGATATGAATGAGTTTGGGTGGATATGAATGAATTTGCGTTAATATGAATGAGTTTGGGTGAATATGAATGAGTTTGAGCGGATATGAATGAGTTTGGTTGGATATGAATGAGTTTGGTTGGATATGAATGAATTTGGGTGGATATGATTGAGTTTGGGTGGACATGAATGAGTTTCGGTTGATATGAATGAGTTTGGGTGGATATGAACATGTTTGGGAGGATATGAATAAGTTTGGGTGGATATGAATGAGTTTGAGTAGATATGAATGACTTTGGATGGATATGAATGAGTTTGGGTTGATATGAATGAGTTTGAGTAGATATGAATGACTTTGGATGGATATGAATGAGTTTGGGTGGATATGAAGGAGTTTGGTTGCTTATTAATGAATTTGGGTGGATATAAATGTGCGTTACCGTATGGACCAATAGGCATTTTGCAAGACAATCGACTTAGGGAATGGTCCAGGACGGATCGAAACGTCGTCGTCCCTTCACCTTCTAGTGTGTGGTCTGGTCAACTTACTTTAGCCACCTTATTGTGACTCATCGCCAGGCATTTTGCAGTTCCATTGAGGCTTATGTTCTTCCCTTGCTACATCAAGCATCCCACACACTTGCAGTTGCCAGTGATCTCTCTACAAAAAAATAAAACTTAATCACATTCCCGTGAATTTCCTCTTTAATTTTCAACTTGAAAACTTATGCTTCATTAATGACAAGTAATGCAAGCGTCATCACAGTTAATTAGTAATCTCTGAAGAATTAAAAGTTTAATTGCCAAAGTTACTTGTCGTCGTTCTAATTAGAAACTGAATATTGTACATGCAAATGAGGCTAACCCTTTTGTTTTCTCTGACGAGGCAAAATGTGAAAGAAAATATTTTTTATTTAATAAGGTAATATTACTCTGCGAACAGGAAAGGGAAGATACTAATATTATCGTACTACTAACTAGTTCAAAGACATTAGTATTAAATAAAAACATCCTAATTTTTATCCAGTTAATTCCTTCCCATTGGTTCCAATGTGATGTCTGGATAAGGCCTCTTTGAAGTGACTTGAAGCTTGCAATACATTATCGTGTTTACGAGAAGAAGAGTCTATTGTAAACGTAGTTTTCTACTCGCTGTTGTAGGACATGAGTCCAATATCTTGGGGTCTGTTGTTAATGTCCCTGGGTCGTTGTAAATGTCTCGGGATAATGACAACAACTTCTGTTGGAGTGCTTCTCTACAGCAATCTCTTATGTAAAAAAAGAATTTCAACAGGAAATCCTTTCTTAATGAAAGGAACCTCTCCAGAGACTTCTTCTGAAAGAGCACATCTCTTCGTGAAACCCTTCTCTAGGAACACATCTCGACAGGAACCTCTTCTCTAGAAGCATATCTCAACAGGAACCTCTTCTTTAGGAAGACATCGCAACAGGAACCTCTTCTCTAGGAACACATTTCAACATAACCCTAGTCTATGCCACAAGGTGGCTGTGACTTAGAAAAACAAAAGTAAAACAAAGTCACAGAGACGCACCTCAAAATATAGACCAAGAAGCACCAAGTATCTGCCTACGACCCATTTACACCTTTCCTCAATCATGGCGGCTTAGTTGACATGTATTAACAACCTTTTATTACCTGCGACGTCCTACGAAGTTGTCCCTAGCAATGGAACCCCTGTGTTTCAGAGCTCTTAAACCTAGTAATAAACAAAGAGTTTGCGCCGTGCGTGAGGAAAGATGTAGAGGTTTCGAAGGTGAACGCGTAAATGATTGATGAAACGAGTTCAAGTTGTTGTTGTTATAGATAACCTTGAGTTGCAAAGTTTCCAAGCTCAGTTTTGTTTTTTAATAAATACAAACAAAGTCACCATGGCAGAGGTATGATGTACAGCTTTCGTAAAATGGACATTTAGAGTGTTTAAATAGGTCTGACCCACTCTAGCTGCTTGTCATGAAGGAGCTGTTTTATTCTGCAACACAAACACGCTTTCGTTTATTAAAAAAAACTCCCTCGTGTATCCAGGTCTGGCGTACAGATCATTTATACACAAATAAATCGCGGGTTTTCGAAAGCTTCAAACGTGTTAGTATACATTTTTTTTTTAGTTTTGGCATGAACATTTTAGACCCTGGATAACAATTTTGATCAGGCACTCATTACCCGGCGATGGAGAGCTGGGAATAGACTTGTCAGTTGGGATGGCAGTGATGAAATGATATGTTAGATATGACCCTGAGAATATGGCCATCGCTCTAACGTCCGCCCAAATGGTTTTTATTTTATTTTATTTTTGCCCAACCACTTGGGGTGGTCGGTAGAGCGATAGTCTCGCGTCATGCAGGTCGGCGTTCAATCCCCGACCGTCCAAGTGGTTAGGCAACATTCCTTCCCCCCTTCCCATTCCATATCCTTTTCTTGATCCCTTCCCAGTGCTATATAGTCGTATTGGCTTGGCACTTTCCCTCTGATAGTTCCCTTCACTTCCCAAAGAATATTTAGAGGGATGTAACCGATGATTTTTTTTATTGTTATAGAAAACGTCATAAGGGAAAGTGAAATAAGTTAGGAAAGAGAATGTCTGTTAATCAAAAATAAGATTGGCTCAGGGCAATATTTTATCAAATTGCAGTTCCATGTGTTTTATGTGAAAGATTTAAGCTTGATATATAGCGATTGTTATTTCGTATACATTATTTGATGGCTAAAGCGTGACTTGACAAAACTAGGGGGATGTAAAATCGTTTAGAGAATTATATTAATCACAAATTACAGTTGTTCCATACCCTGGGAGTTACGGAACAACTGTGAATGCTGAGCTGAGGGACAAAGTTGTATTAGATCCTAACATTTATATAATGGGTAGTAATAATGTCTTAAGAAGTACTGACAATGGCAACTGAATGATTTATGCAATGAAAGATAAATATGTCTTAATAATACATATTTTACAAATAATTCAAATCATAAATTTATATGACAAAGTAAATAAGGAAAATATACGCTTTTCAATGATAATTTGCTTGTTTAGTGCCGTATGTGTATATGGTAACGTTAATTGGAACAGCTGAATGTTCGTCTAATCACATATTTGTGTTCTCTAAAATAAGATTGAGGTGTGATAGTTATTCAGAAGGTTAAATAATAACTAATGAGTAGTTAAGATTGATGATTAAAGTAGAAGACTCATCTTTAAACTTTATGTTCATCACAATCAAACATTATGACACATTTAACAACTCGTTAAATGCAGAATTTGGCAATATTCAATACCTTGTAGACAAGCTCATTTCCCTCAATATCATGAAGGCTAGACGCATGATATGACTCCCCTGGGGATCGATTCATATCATACGATTCCCCAGTCATTCCCACGTTGTTATCATACGACAATGTGGGAATGACCCCCCCCCCTGGGAAGCAGTATAATCATTAATGGTATTACCGTAACTAGCGAGTCCTTACCACCGTTTCCCTGTGTGATTATTGTCAAACTTCCGAGATGTAAGTCACACTCTCACGTCTTACAAGAACCATTAACCAAAAAATTGAGAAATGCTTTACAAACTAGAGAAATTCATTCATATTCATCAACAAAACTTGTATATAAGAAGTCATTGTTATCGATAATAGTGATGCCATTGTTATCGATATTCATATCATTGTTATCAGTAATCATGTCATTGTTATCTATAATCGTGCAGTTATTTTAACCAATCATTAATTTGTCATTGTCAGCGGCAATCCTGGTGTCATTGTCATTATAACGAGACGAGATAAGCTTCGCTACAGCCCCAAGTTCGCTCTGAAAGCGCGTCCTTCTTACACGAGTGACCGTAATAGGGAAGCAGGCATTATATATGGCAGTGAACCATTTAGTCTGTCTAACTTGAGTCGCTCGTCAGCTGCTGTGATCGTCAAGAATGAGACATGTCGTTAATGGTCCTTGTATGTAGGGAAGGGTGAATGGTTTGGGGAGATGGGGGGAGTGTAGTTGGTGGAAAAGAGGGTGAATGTGGAAGAGGGTGTATGTGGTGGAGAGTGTAGCTATGGGAAGAAAGTGTGGAGAGTGTGGATGTTGTGGTGTCTCGTTATTGGGAATAGTGTAGATGTAAGGAAAGTGTGTGACTTTTTTGGAAGGGTGGATATGGTCTGTTGGGGGAGGGTGGATGTGGCTGTGAGGTAGGGTGTTTGTTGGGTGGTGTGGTTGTGGGGGGATGGGGTGGCTGGAAGAGTTATTTGGGACTGTTTGGTGGACGATAAATGTGGGGAAGTGTTATAGATGAGGACAAAGTTGGGAGTTTGAGTAACAGGTGGTGGTGGGTGTGGGAGTGGGTGGGTGGGAGAGTGTGGGAGTGAGTGGGTGGGAGAGTAGTATATATATATATAAATATATATATATATATATATATATATATATATATATATATATATATATATATATATATATATATATATATATATATATATATATATATATTGACACACAGTACCCGTGAGCCGGTAGGGGTACACACACACGATTAGTGACGTCCGCGGAAATTCGTCAATTTCTCGGGACATTGAAGGAGTATAGAGGCTAGATCATAGTATTTGGCCTCTCACAGTGTGTAGCTAGCAGGGTGCAACATAGCATAGTCATATCGCTAGCGATAGTGCAAAGATTTGGCGAAGAAACCAAAGTGGCGCTAGTGGCCACACCGGTGCATGTAAGTGTGCGACCTGACCGGGTGGGGCGACCCGCCGTGGAACTACCTGATTGTGTTGTTGAGTGGTGACTGTGATCAGTGGTACAGTAAATTAGTGAACTGTCACACAACGATACAGTGACTGACTCCAGAGCTTTGTGTAGACAGAGAAGAACCGACCTCATCAATCTACTAGCACTTAGTGAATCACCTAGTGGGAGACAACGACGGATAACCATCGTCATCATACATCGTCCTTACTCATCTGGTTGTGTGAGCGGGAGGAGTCTGGTATGTACCCCCTCTCTGGTCAATTAATCAGGTGTACAGATTGAGGTAAAATATTATCAAATTCTTGTTCAGGATATCATATATATTTAAAAATCTCAGGGTGGCTCATTTAGGTAGAGATAACGCTTACGGGATCTCGTGACACATACACGCACTCCCGCCCACGTATGTATGCACGCAAACAAGCGTGCACACGCTAAAACAGACACACACACACACACACACACACACACGCACACACACACACACGCACACACACACACAAATGTTCAGTCAGGGGAAAAGGCATTGACACCTGGGATCAAGGGATAGGACCTTACTATCCCCCCCCTCTTAACCCCTACATCTGACCTGACCTGACCTGGTCGCCATCTCCACCCCCCCCACCCCCAGTCCCCTGCATCCCCCATACACACACCCTTCCCCTCCCCACTCTCTCCCCCCTCTCTCCCACTCCCTCTCTCCCACTCTCTCTGTCTCCCACTCTCTATCTCTCTCCCACTCTCTCTCTCCCACTATCTCTCTCCCACTCTCTCTCTCTCTCTCTCTCTCTCTCTTTCTCTTTCCTTCCCCCTCCCTCTCTGCCCACACACACACACACACACACACACACACACACACACACACACACACACACACACACACACACACACACACACACACACACACACACACACACTCGACCAAAGAGCCAAAGCTCAACCCCCGCAAGCACAATTAGGTGAGTACACACACACACACACACACATACACACACACACACACACACCTCCCCCCTCTCTCCCTCACCCGCTCTCTCCATCTCCATCTCTCTCCCTCTCCTCTCTCTCCCTCTCTCCCTCCCGCCTCTCTCTCTATCTCCTCCCCCCCCCTTCTACTTTCTTCTCACTTCAGTGGAAGGGTCGGATCGCCCCCACCCACTCATTTATCTCTCCCTTTATCTTTCCCTTTCTCCCTCTCTTTCTCTCTCTCTTCCTCTCTCTCTCTCTCTCCCTCCCCCATCCCGCTCTGCCCTCCTGACAAAGCCTATCACGGCACAACTATAGGAACAGGGGCAAGCATGGCAGCCAGAGGTACCAGGGGAACAGGGAAGAGCCAAGGTGACGAAATGAAGGAAATGTTCACCCAGTTTCTGGAGGACATCAAGAGTGAGATGCAAGAAATGATGCAGGAAATAAAGAACGAAATAAGCAACCAGAAAAGAGAGCTGACAGCAGCAAAGGAGGAGATTAGAGCCCTCAAAGAGAATGGTATCGAGGCTGAGACTCAGAAAACCATCCAGGGAGAAGGTGGTAATAGTTTTTTGAATGAGAATGCCACAATAAAAGCAACATTTGCAGAAATACTAAAAAAAATAACTCTGAAGTAATGACTGCAGTGATGGAGGTGGCCATGAAAGCAGCCACCTCACAGGAGGCGGCACGCTCCACTAGCCAACTGCTGGTAAGGAACAGATCAGTGGTAGCTGTGGGTATTAAAGTGCAGGAAGGCTCTAATAGGACAGAGTGGAATGACAAGGACAAAGCAGCAGTGAATGAAGTACTAAAGGCACTAGACATGGAAGGGGCTGAGCATAGCATTGAGAAGGTTTTCAGGCTAGATTGGTACAACAAAGACCGAGACCGAATGATAAAGATAGTGTTTGCAAACGAGAGCACAAAGGAGAAGATCCTATCAAGGAAGAGCTCCCTGAAAAACGTGGGAAAATTCAAAAATGTATTCCTCCAGAGAGACATGACAAGGGAGAAAGCCGTGGCGGCAGAAGCAAGGAAGAGGCACAGGGCGAGAAGGGAAAACCAGGAAGTCACAGCTCCCAACAACACCCCCAGAGGCGAGGGGGGAACCCACAACCAGCTACCCAGTAACACCAGAAGGGAGGACAACCCCCGCCACCCTCCTCTGCATAGAAAACCCCCCTACCCCAAACCCTCCCTGCCCCCACTCAAATGTTCAGCCAAATCTCCCTCCCCCCCCCACCCAATCCCCACCCTTCTACCCCTCCCCTCCTCCCGAGTCTTGCCTCCCCCCCTTTCCTTCCCGTCCTCCCTCCCCTTTCACCCCATACCCTCCCTGTCCCTCCCCCTTCACTGGATCCCCCGCCCCTCATCCCAGTATCCTCTGAGACCCTATTATCCACCTCACAGGTCCTCACACCCATAGAACAGCCTCCCCCACCAGCAGAACACTCACAAAGGAGGCGATTTGAGGAGGGACAGAAGAAAGTGAGCTTCAAAGCGATGTACACTAACATAGATGGAATTACAAATAAAGCAAATGAGCTTGGAGAACGGGTACTAGAGGAAAACCCAGACATAATAGCCCTCACAGAAACAAAGCTCTCGAAAACGATAACAAATGCAGTGTACCCACAGGACTATTATGTTATAAGGAAAGAGAGGCAAGGAAGAGGTTGGGGGTGGTGTAGCTCTGCTGGTATGAAAAGGCTGGGATTTTGAGGAGATGGATATTCAGGGCTTTGAAGGTTTCAGTGACTACATAGCAGGTACCGTAACAAATGGAGGGAAAAAAATTATAGTTGTAGTCATATATAATCCACCACCAAATGACTGAAGACCTAGACAGGAATATGATAGAAACAACATGGCCACCATTAACATAATAGAAGGAGCAGCTTCTGTTGCTAGCAGGAATGGATCTGGACTACTAATTATGGAAGACTTCAACCATGGGAAGATAGATTGGAAGAACAGAGACCCGCATGGAGGACCAGAAACATGGAGAGCTAAGCTGCTGGACGTGGCAACAAGAAACTTCCTAAGCCAGCACATCAAAGAACCAACAAGAATGAGAGGAGAAGATGAACTAGCAATGCTTGATTTGATACTTACCCTAAATGAGTGGGATATAAGGGAAGTTAAGATGGAAGCACCCTTGGGAATGAGTGACCACAGTGTATTGAACATTGAGTACCTGGTAGAGCTAGGACTTATCTCCCCCAAAAAAGAAGTAGGAATCAAAAGGCTGGCATACCGAAAGGGGAATTATGAACAGATGAGAAGTTTCCTAAGTGAAATACCTTGGGACACAGACCTCAGAGATAAGTCTGTACAGGGTATGATGGACTATGTTACCCAAAAGTGTCAGGAGGCAGTAAACAGGTTCATCCCGGCCCAAAGGGAAAAATCCGAGAAGCAACAGAAGAATCCGTCGTATAATGGGGCATGTATGGTAGCGAAGAAACTGAACAAAAGGGTGTGGAGGAACTTCCGGAATAACAGAACACCAGAAAGCAGAGAGAGAGATACCAGAGAACCAGGAATGAGTATGTCAGGGTGAGAAGAGAAGCAGAGAAAAGTTTTGAAAATGATATAGCAAACAAAGCCAAAACCGAACCAAAGCTACTCCACAGTCACAACAGAAGGAAAACAACAGTGAAAGAACAGGTATTGAAACTTCGAACA
Organism: Procambarus clarkii; assembly: GCF_040958095.1. Taxonomy (NCBI): domain Eukaryota; kingdom Metazoa; phylum Arthropoda; class Malacostraca; order Decapoda; family Cambaridae; genus Procambarus; species Procambarus clarkii. The sequence continues at coordinate 14,357,484 of NC_091191.1, forward strand.
GGCGAGGACGGGAATACTGAGAATGACAGAGAGGTGTGTGAAGAACTCAACAAGAGGTTCCAGGAGGTCTTCACAATAGAACAAGGTGAGGTCACTATGCTAGGAGAAAGGGAGGTAAACCAGGTGGCCTTGGAAGAGTTCGAAATTACGAGAGAGGAGGTCAAGAGACACCTGCTGGATCTGGATGTTAGAATGGCTGTTGGTCCAGATGGGATCTCACCATGGATACTGAAAGAGTGTGCAGAGGCACTTTGCTTGCCACTCTCCATAGTGTATAGTAAGTCACTAGAGATGGGAGACCTACCAGAAATATGGAAGACGGCGAATGTGGTCCCAATAAACAAAAAGGGCGACAGGCAAGAGGCACTGAACTACAGGCCAGTGTCCTTGACTTGTATACCATGCAAGGTGATGGAGAAGATCGTGAGAAAGAAACTGGTAACACATCTGGAGAGAAGGGACTTCGTGACAAATCGCCAACATGGGTTCAGGGAGGGTAAATCTTGCCTTACAGGCTTGATAGAATTCTACGATCAGGTGACAAAGATTAAGCAAGAAAAAGAGGGCTGGGCGGACTGCATTTTCTTGGATTGTCGGAAAGCCTTTGACACAGTACCGCATAAGAGGCTGGTACATAAGCTGGAGAGACAGGCAGGTGTAGCTGGTAAGGTGCTCCAGTGGATAAGGGAGTATCTAAGCAATAGGAAACAGAGAGTTACGGTGAGAGGTGAGACCTCGGATTGGCGTGAAGTCACCAGTGGAGTCCCACAGAGCTCTGTACTCGGTCCTATCTTGTTTCTGATATATGTAAATGATCTCCCGGAGGGTATCGATTCATTTCTCTCAATGTTTGCGGACGATGCTAAAATTATGAGAAGGATTAAAACAGAAGAGGACTGTTTGAGGCTTCAAGAAGACCTAGACAAGCTGAAGGAATGGTCGAACAAATGGTTGTTAGAGTTTAACCCCACCAAATGTAATGTAATGAAGATAGGTGGAGGGAGCATGAGGCCAGATACAAGGTATCATCCGGGAGAGGAAATTCTTCAGGAGTCAGAGAAAGAAAAAGACATGGGGGTCGATATCACGCCGGACCTGTCTCCTGCAGCACATATCAAGCTGATAACATCAGCGGCATATGCCAGGCTGGCCAACATACGAACGGCGTTCAGAAACATGTGTAAAGAATCATTCAGAACTTTGTATACCACATATGTCAGGCCAATCCTGGGGTATGCAGCCCCAGCATGGAGTCCATATCTAGTCAAGGATAAGACTAAACTGGAAAAGGTTGAAAGGTTTGCCACCAGACTAGTACCCGAGCTGAGAGGTATGAGCTACGAGGAGAGACTACGGGAATTAAACCTCACTTCGCTGGAAGACAGAAGAGTTAGGGGGGACATGATCACCACATTCAAGATTCTGAAGGAAATTGATAGGGTAAAGACAGTCTATTTAACACAAGGGGAACACGCACAGGGGGACACAGGTGGAAACTGAGTGCCCAAATGAGCCAAAGAGATATTAGAAAGAACTTTTTTAGTGTCAGAGTCGTTGACAAATGGAATGCATTAGGAAGTGATGTGGTGGAGGCTGACTCCATACACAGTTTCAAGTGTAGATATGATAGAGCCCAATAGGCTCAGGAATCTGTACACCTGTTGATTGACGGTTGAGAGGCGGGACCAAAGAGCCAGAGTTCAACCCCCGCAAACACAACTAGGTGAATACACACAGTGAGTGGGAGAAGATTGTGCGAAAAAATCTATTGGAACATCTCGACCGAAAGAACTTTGTAAAGCAACATCAGCATGGGTTCAGGGAGGGCAGGTCCAGCCTCACTGGGTTAATTGAATTCTACGACCAGGCAAGAAAAATCAGGCAAGAAAGAGAGTGCTGGGCAGACTGCATATTTTTGGATTGCCAGAAAGCCTTTGACACAGTACCACACAAGAGGCTAATGGAAAAGCTGGAGACGCAGGCAGGAGTGAAAGGGAAGGTACTCCATTGGATAAGAGAGTACCTAAGCATCACAGCCATTACACTAAGAACCCAACCATCGCACGTAGAACACAACCATCACACTCAGAACCCAGCCATTACACTTAGAACACAACCATCACATTCAGAACTCAGTTATCACACTCAGAACCCAGCCATCACACTCAGAACATCAGCAATCACACTCGGAACCATTCAGAACGCAGCCATCACACGCAGAACCCAGTCATCACATTCAGAACCCAGCCATCACACTCAGAACCCAGCCATGACATTCAGAACGCAGCCATCACACGCAGAACCTAGTCATCACACTCAGAACCCAGCAGTCACACTCCGAACCCAGCCATCACACTCAGAACCCAGTCATCACACTCAGACCCCAGCCACCATTCCCTCCTGTTTATAAGTGATACACACTTTACACACGACTCACAACGCATGTACTTTTCTCGAACAGTGTTTCGTTCACGTCATGTGTTCGAATTATCCATTTCTAAGTGCTTCAACCACGTACTACAAACACCAATAATTTCTAAAAGAGGCAATAACTTTATCTAACTATTAACAATTAACTGTTTAATTAAATAACTATTCTAGTATATTACAATATTAACTTATATGTGAGAAATTGTAAATGAATACGTAGTACGTTAACAATGGTGAAGGCAACCAGGCTAGGCAACCCTAGCCTGAGGACAGGTTGGACAACCCTAGCCTGAGGACAGGTTGGGCAACCCTAGCCTGAGGACAGGTTGGACAACCCTAGCCTGAGGACAGGTTGGACAACCCTAGCCTGAGGACAGGTTGGGCAACCCTAGCCTGAGGACAGGTTGGGCAACCCTAGCCTGAGGGACCTGTCGTGCAACGCTAGCCTGAGGACAGGATGGGCAACCCCCAGCCTGAGGGACCTGTCGTGCAACCCTAGCCTGAGGAATGGATGGGCAACCCTAGCCTGAGGACTGGATGGGCAACCCTAGCCTGAGGACTGGATGGGCAACCCTAGCCTGAGGACTGGATGGGCAACCCTAGCCTGAGGACTGGATGGGCAACCCTAGCCTGAGGACAGGTTGGCATTTCATTTCGCGAAGCATTTCTTTGTCGTATGTTATGAATTTTAACCGTAAATGGGTAAGGTTGTGTCAGGCAGATAACACGTAGGACAGCCAAGACTATAACAGTGTCCATAACGTGGTGTACAGCACGAGTGCACCGAACGGGGGATTGGTGTAAGAGTATGTAAGAATTGTAATTTCGAACACGTTTTGTACCGTGGGTGTACATCGGATTGGAATTAGTGTACAGAGGGACGTGGAGGATTCTTGTTTGGGACAGGTGTTGTAGTCCTTATACCAGCACACAGACTGGAACTGGTGTTCAGGAGGAAAAGATGATACGAGTTTTTCATAGATTTTGTACTTACGCTAGAGAGTGCACTGAGGTAGAGGGAAGGTACCGTCCAGAGGGAAGGGACGGTACAAGTTTCGAAACAGCTTTAGACGTACCTGTGGGAGTAAAACAAACATAGATTAGAAAACGTGAGGAGAGATTTAAGTCATTTGACAATAATTTTGCCATCTATAAAGGTTTCTGAATCACATCATGTTGAAACTATTGGCGTGTGTAATATTAACGAGAGAGCGCTAAGCTATTGCGACTGTGTAGCCCTTGGAAGGAAGATGAGGATGAGGATTTGGGATGGCACGAGAGGCAAGGAATGGTGCCCAA
>NC_091191.1:14363712-14443602 GCF_040958095.1 Procambarus clarkii
CATTCCTCAGTCCCCCATCCCCTCGTACTCCCCCACCATCTCCCACTCCCCCGTCCCCTCGTCCTCCCTACCATTCCCCCGTCCCCTCATTCTCCAAACCATCCCCCCTCCCAGGTCCCCTTTTCCTCTGCACCATTTTCCATTCCCCTGCCTCCTCATCCACACCATCTCCAACTCCCCAGTCCCCTCGTCCTCCCCATCATTCTCCACTCCCTCGTCCGATGCATTCCCAGATGATCTGATATTCCCATCAGAAAATTGGTAACATCAAATGATCTGATGTTCCTGTCACTGAAATATAAGAAAAAAAGTTTTAAAACGAAATGGAAAAATTAAATGAAAAAAATAAACTATACTCTTGAAATGAATGGTATGGTAAACAAAACAGCTCAATTCCAACACAATGTCACACAAAATAATTAAATCAAAATGAAAATAAATGAAATCTATGAAAATTCAATTTGTGAAAACAATCTGAAACATTGAAATGGAATCGTAACATATTTAGTATAGCATGTGTTGGTCTTACGTGCAACAGATGGGGGCTGTTTCTTAAAAAAATTTGTTTTTTACCTGTCACAGGTGTGGCATCTATACTTATACTTATGAAATGAACAGTATGGTAAACAACACAGTTCAATTCCAACGCAATGTCACAAAAAATACTTAAATCAAAATTAAAATAAATCGAAATCTATGAAAATTTAACTTATCAATGCAATCAGAAACATTGAAAGGGAATTGTAACATATTTTGTATAGCATGTGTTGCTCCTATGTGCAACAGATGGTGCTGTTTATCAAAAGCATGCTTTTACCTGTCACAGGTGTGGCATCTATATAGTAGGTATATAAAAACACACGCGTATTCAAACGGAACGTTGTGTCAAAATTTCAAAGCAATCGGTGAAGAACTTTCGGAGATTACAGCGTGTGCTGCTTCTACATAAAACAGATGGTGCTGCTTTAAAAAAAAAAACATGTTTTCTTTTCCTGTCACAGGTGAGGCATATATAATGTAGGTATACAAAAACATGCACCTATTCGAATACAACGTTGTGTTAAAATTTCAAAACAATTGGGAAAGAGATTTCAAAGATTTCCCTCACATGAAAATCATATGAAAAACAGTTTTTAAAAATTAAAATGTTTTTCCCGTCACAGACGTGACATCAATATATATATATTATGTACATAAAACCCTGTTCGGATGCGAATGGAATGATGTGTAAAAATTTCTAAGCAATCGTAGAAGAACTTTCGGAGATTAGCGATTTTGAACAAACAAACATTTCCATTTTTATTTATATAGATAAGGTGTACCAGCAATGCCAGTTGCTGTGAAGCATCTGTGCTGGCTAGGGTTCGAGTCTCCTGGTGGGAAAGTGTTCTAAAGTTGTATAACTTCACTTGCGAGTTTAGGCAGGTTAGTGCATAAAGCATAGACACAGTGTTCTTCCATATTAACAGGGACTTGATGAAAGAACGTGAGTGACCTCTCACTAGCTCTGGTGCCCTTGGGAGGTGGTGATATTTGGGAGGTTAAAATATCCCAATATTTCCATCTCTTTTAAGGGTCCGAGTTGGTGTAGTAGGTTAAAGGCGTACCAACTATGCCAGTTGCTGTGATGCATCTGTCCTGGCTAGGATTCGAGTCTCCTGGAGGGAAAGTGTTTTAAAGTTGTATAATCTCACTTGCGAGTTTAGGGAAGTTAGTGCATGAAGCATAAACACATTGTTCTCCCATATTAACAGGGACTTGATGAAAGAATGTGAGTGACCTCTCGCTAGCTAAGCAACAGTAGACAACGAGGCACTGTGAGGGGTTAGTTCTCAGATTGGCGAGACGTCACAAGTGGAGTCCCTCAGGGGCCAGTCCTTGGACCTATACTGTTTCTGATATATGTAAATGATTTCCCGGAGGGTATAGACTCGTTTCTCTCAATGTTTGCTAATGACACAAAAATTATGAAGAGGATTGAAACGAAGAAGGATAGTAGGAGGCTTTTTTTTTATTATTATTATTTTCTACCACAGACGTGGCCAAACATTTACAATGCTAAACAGCATTATACATTTTCTTCTGTCCTCAATGGACAGGGTTAGAGATGTGTTAAACATATAGTTCAAGGGTTTATTGAACAATCAACAACAGAAGGTGATTCGGTGCTTTTAAAATGCTAGGCTAACCTATATACGTAAATCCATAGATACAGAGATTTACGTATGCCCTACATAAAGTGTTCGATGTGTCTTTTACATAGTGTCATTAATGTGTATTTACAAAGGTGAAATGTAATTCTGATCAGCTTCCATATATACTTTATACACATACATATACATACACACACACCCATACACATATACCAACCCGTTCTCGCACTTGTTTTAGTCAATATTGGCTTATTTAATAAGTGCATATGTGACATACTAATTGATTGTAAATATTTTAGTTTACCTTGAAAAGGTTCATAGAAAACACCGACCTCACCTAACCTTCTTAGTATGTTAAGATATGCATCTTATTGCTTCTTAATTACAATTATTACTTAACCTATACCGTTGATAGGTTAAGTAACTTAACTCCTTCACTTAAACTCATTCTGGATTACCTGGTACGTGTGAGACTAATCTCAGTAGACTGTAAGTAATACCGTCCTCTCCAGGAGCAGTTGATTTTCCCATATTTAGTGCATGATATAATTCCCATTCAGTTACATCATTAAGGTCCGACACGTCGATAGCTGTACAGGCAAGATTGATGGTTCGTTGTCTGTTGGGGCGTGTGTCAATAAGTTTCTGCTGTATGTTAATTGGGAGTGAGTTGCAGCTTGATGTTAGTGCCCATTGATCAAGGAGAATGTTTGCTTGTTCTAGTGGGCTGTGGTTCAGTGGTTTGGTTGGGCTGCTACTAGACATTTTTCGTATCTTTTCCCAAACTTCAACAAGTGTTGTTTGCTCATTTATACTTTGTAGGAACTCTTCCCAATGTTTATTACGTATAACGTTGCTCATAGTAGGAGGATGACATGGACAGATTGAATGAATGGTCCAACAAATGGCTGCTCAAGTTCAACCCCAGTAAATGCAAAGTAATGAAACTAGGCAGCTGAAACAGAAGGTCAAACACAGGATACAGAATGGGAGATGAAGTACTTCAGGAAACAGACAGAGAGAAAGATCTAGGGGTTGCTATCACACGAAACCTGTCTCCAGAAGCCTACATAAAAAGAATAACATCTGCGGCATATGCGCGGCTGGCTAACATCAGAACAGCATTCAGGAACCTGTGTAACGAGTCATTCAGAATCTTGTATACCACATATGTAGAACCAATCCTAGAGTATGCGGCCCAAGCATGAGCCCGTACCTTGTCAAGCTCAAGACGAAGCCGGAAAAAGTTCCGAGGTATGCCACTAGACTAGTCCCGGAGCTAAGAAGCATGAGTTACGAGGAAAGGCTGCAAGAGATGCACCTTACGACACTGGAAGACAGAAGAGTAAGGGGAGACATGATCACTACCTTCCAAATCCTCAGGGGTATTGGCAGGGTAGGCAAGAATAAACTATCCAACACTGGTGGTACGCGAACAAGGGCACACAGGTGGAAATTGAGTACCCACATGAGCCACAGGGACGTTAGAAAGAACTTTTTCAGTGTCAGAGTAGTTAACAGGTGGAATGCATTAGGCAGTGATGTGGTGGAGGCTGACTCCATACACAGTTTTAAATGTAGATATGATATAGGCCAGTAGGCTCAGGAATCTGTACATCTGTTAATTGACGGTTGAGAGGCGGGAAAAAAGAGCCAAAGCTCAACCCCCGCAAGCACAATTAGGTGAGTACAATTAGGTGAGTACTAGCTCTGGTGCCCTTGGGAGGTGGTGATATTTGGGGGGGTTAAAATACCCCGAAATTTCGATCTCTTTTAAGGGTCTGGGTTGGTGTAGTGGGTTAAAGGCGTACCAGCTTTGCCAGTTGCTGTGAAGCATCTGTGATGGCTAGGTTTCGAGTCTCCTGGTGGGAAAGTGTTCTAAAGTTGTAAAACTTCACTTGCGAGATTTGGCAAGTTAGTACATATAAATATGTATACATAAGCATACCATATAACATGATTAAGCAAAACTACATTTTAGCATTTTCTTGTTACTTTATTAAATGTTTACAATGAACTTCTGCATTCAAATACATATCGATGCGCATTCTGTGTACCATTTCACAACCGATTTTCCAGTTTTTGTAAATAATTGACTGCTTAAAATGGAATGAGTGGGAGTTGTGGAGGCACACACCACTGACCTAACTGAAAGGACATATATATCTGCAATACAACAGAGAACATGTTAAAAATTATTGTGACGTTTAATTCCCTAATAATTTTTCCTCTATGACGACGTAATTTTGTTGCGCTCTCTATACATGGCAGGGGGATATTTATGTTTGAACTTTGCCTGCTTTCTTGCCTGCTGCCTGCTGCCTGCCGGTCTATCTGCCTACTTGCCTGCTTGTCTGATGCATGCCTGCCTAATCGCACCCTCCCTCTCTTCCTTCCTCCTGCAAGAGTCCGCCAGAAACTGGCTTTGCAATGAACTGCATCATGAAAATCTGGTTACGAGACCCGGGAACCTTCACGAATGCTGATAATTACTGTGCCGCTGATTGTGAGAGATGAGCAGAAGATATGCACCCTGAGAGAGCAAGAGAAAGAGAGAGAGAGTAAACAGAGAGAAAGAAGGAGAGGGGATAGAAAGAGAGATAGAGATAGAGAGAGAGTAAACAGAGAGAAAGAAGGAGAGGGGATAGAAAGAGAGAGAGAGATAGAGAGAGCATCGTGAAGTTTGCTCGCTTCCAGGCGAGGCCAGAAGAATATTCAGACTTCATTGTTTCTTATTCTCTAGTAAAACCTTCACAATTTCGAAAAAAAACAAGAAGGCATAAAGTCGCTAAGGGAAGACAACGGAATCAAAGGACGTTATAATCAAGTTAAGCTCTCCACCACTTTCACTGCCCTTCACCACCTTCCCTGCCCTTCACCACCTTCCCTGCCCTTCACCACCTTCCCTGCCCTTCACCACCTTCCCTGCCCTTCACCACCTTCCCTGCCCTTCACCACCTTCCCTGCCCTTCAACACCTTCCCTGTCCTTCACCACCTTCCCTACCCTTCACCACCTTCCCTGCCCTTCACCACCTTCCCTGCCCTTCACCACCTTCCCTGCCCTTCACCACCTTCCCTGCCCTTCACCACCTTCCCTGCCCTTCACCACCTTCCCTGCCCTTCACCACCTTCCCTTCCCTTCACCACCTTCCCTGCCCTTCACCACCTTCTCTGCCTTTCACCACCTTCCCTGCCCTTCACCACCTTCCCTGCCCTTCACCACCTTCCATGCCCTTCACCACCTTCCCTGCCCTTCACCACCTTCCCTGTCTTTCACCACCTTCCCTGCCCTTCTCCACCTTCCCTGCCCTTCACCACCTTCCCTGCCCTTCACCACCTTCCCTGCCCTTCACCACCTTCCCTGCCCTTCACCACCTTCCCTGTCCCTCACCACCTTCACTGCTCTTCACCACCTTCCCTGCCCTTCACCACCCTCCCTGCCCTTCACCACCTTCCATGCCTCCCTCACCACCTTCCCTGCCCTTCACCACCTTCCCTGCCCTTCACCACCTTCCCTGCCCTTCACCACCTTCCCTGCCCTTCACCACCTTCCATTCCTCCCTCACCACCTTCCATTCCTCCCTCACCACCTTCCCTGCCCTTCACCACCTTCCCTGCCCTTCACCACCTTCCCTGCCCTTCACCACCTTCCCTGCCCTTCACCACCTTCCCTACCCTACACCACCTTCCCTGCCCTTCACCACCTTCCCTGCCCTTCACCACCTTCCCTGCCCTTCACCACCTTCCCTGCCCTTCACCACCTTCCCTGCCCTTCACCACCCTCTCTCCCCTTCACCACCTTCCATGCCTCCCTCACCACCTTCCCTGCCCTTCACCACCTTCCCTGCCCTTCACCACCTTCCACAACCTTCATCACCTTCCCTGCCCTTCACCACTCTCCCTGCCCTTCACCACCTTCCTTGCCTTTCACCACCTTCCCTGCCCTTCACCACCCTCTCTGCCCTACACCACCTTCCCTGCCCTACACCACTCTCCCTGCCCTTCACCACTCTTCCTTGCCTTTCACCACCTTCCCTGCCCTTCACCACTCTCCCTGCCCTTCACCACCTTCCTTGCCTTTCACCACCTTCCCTGCCCTTCACCACTCTCCCTGCCCTTCACCACCTTCCCTGCCTTTCACCACCTTCCCTGCCTTTCACCACCTTCCCTGCCCTTCACCACCTTCCCTGCCCTTCACCACCTTCCCTGCCCTTCTCCACCTTCCCTGCCCTTCACCACCTTCCCTGCCCTTCACCACTCTCCCTGCCCTACACCACCTTCCCTGCCTTTCACCACTCTCCCTGCCCTTCACCACCTTCCCTGCCTTTCACCACCTTCCCTGCCCTTCACCACCTTCCCTGCCCTTCACCACCTTCCCTGCCTTTCTCCACCTTCCCTGCCCCTCACCACCTTCCCTGCCCTTCACCACTCTCCCTGCCCAACACCACCTTCCCTGCCCTACACCACCTTCCCTGCCTTTCACCACCTTCCCTGCCCTTCACCACCTTCCCTGCCCCTCACCACCTTCCCTGCCCTACAACACCTTCCCTGCCTTCCACCACCTTCCCTGCCCTTCACCACCTTCCCTGCCCCTCACCACCTTCCCTGCCCTTCACCACCTTCCCTGCCCTTCACCACATTCCCTGCCTCTCACCACCTTCCCTGCCCTTCACCACCTTCCCTGCCCTTCACCACCTTCCCTGCCCTTCACCACCTTCCCTGCCCCTCACCACCTTCCCTGCCCTTCACCACCTTCCCTGTCCCTCACCACCTTCACTGCTCTTCACCACCTTCCCTGCCCTTCACCACCCTCCCTGCCCTTCACCACCTTCCATGCCTCCCTCACCACCTTCCCTGCCCTTCACCACCTTCCCTGCCCTTCACCACCTTCCCTGCCCTTCACCACCTTCCCTGCCCTTCACCACCTTCCATTCCTCCCTCACCACCTTCCATTCCTCCCTCACCACCTTCCCTGCCCTTCACCACCTTCCCTGCCCTTCACCACCTTCCCTGCCCTTCACCACCTTCCCTGCCCTTCACCACCTTCCCTGCCCTTCACCACCTTCCCTACCCTTCACCACCTTCCCTGCCCTTCACCACCTTCCCTGCCCTTCACCACCTTCCCTGCCCTTCACCACCTTCCCTGCCCTTCACCACCTTCCCTGCCCTTCACCACCCTCTCTCCCCTTCACCACCTTCCATGCCTCCCTCACTACCTTCCCTGCCCTTCACCACCTTCCCTGCCCTTCACCACCTTCCACACCCTTCATCACCTTCCCTGCCCTTCACCACTCTCCCTGCCCTTCACCACCTTCCTTGCCTTTCACCACCTTCCCTGCCCTTCACCACCCTCTCTGCCCTACACCACCTTCCCTGCCCTACACCACTCTCCCTGCTCTTCACCACTCTTCCTTGCCTTTCACCACCTTCCCTGCCCTTCACCACTCTCCCTGCCCTTCACCACCTTCCTTGCCTTTCACCACCTTCCCTGCCCTTCACCACTCTCCCTGCCCTTCACCACCTTCCTTGCCTTTCACCACCTTCCCTGCCCTTCACCACTCTCCCTGCCCTTCACCACCTTCCTTGCCTTTCATCACCTTCCCTGCCCTTCACCACCCTCTCTGCCCTACACCACCTTCCCTGCCCTACACCACCTTCCCTGCCTTTCACCACTCTCCCTGCCCTTCACCACCTTCCCTGCCTTTCACCACCTTCCCTGCCCTTCACCACCTTCCCTGCCCTTCACCACCTTCCCTGCCCTTCTCCACCTTCCCTGCCCTTCACCACCTTCCCTGCCCTTCACCACTCTCCCTGCCCTACACCACCTTCCCTGCCTTTCACCACTCTCCCTGCCCTTCACCACCTTCCCTGCCTTTCACCACCTTCCCTGCCCTTCACCACCTTCCCTGCCCTTCACCACCTTCCCTGCCCTTCTCCACCTTCCCTGCCCCTCACCACCTTCCCTGCCCTTCACCACTCTCCCTGCCCAACACCACCTTTCCTGCTCTACACCACCTTCCCTGCCTTTCACCACCTTCCCTGCCCTTCACCACCTTCCCTGCCCCTCACCACCTTCCCTGCCCTACACCACCTTCCCTGCCTTTCAATACCTTCCCTGCCCTTCACCACCTTCCCTGCCCCTCACCACCTTCCCTGCCCTTCACCACCTTCCCTGCCCTTCACCACCTTCCCTGCCCCTCACCACCTTCCCTGCCCTTCACCACCTTCCCTGCCCTTCACCGCCCTCCCCTCCCCTTCACCACCTTCCCTGCCCCTCACCACCTTCCCTGCCCTTCACCACCTTCCCTGCCCTTCACCACCTTCCCGGCCCTTCACCACCTTCCCTGCCCTTCACCACCTTCCCTGCCCTTCACCACCTTCCCTGCCCTTCACCACCTTCCATTCCTCCCTCACCACCTTCCATTCCTCCCTCACCACCTTCCCTGCCCTTCACCACCTTCCCTGCCCTTCACCACCTTCCCTGCCCTTCACCACCTTCCCTGCCCTTCACCACCTTCCCTGCCCTTCACCACCTTCCCTACCCTTCACCACCTTCCCTGCCCTTCACCACCTTCCCTGCCCTTCACCACCTTCCCTGCCCTTCACCACCTTCCCTGCCCTTCACCACCTTCCCTGCCCTTCACCACCCTCTCTCCCCTTCACCACCTTCCATGCCTCCCTCACCACCTTCCCTGCCCTTCACCACCTTCCCTGCCCTTCACCACCTTCCACACCCTTCATCACCTTCGCTGCCCTTCACCACTCTCCCTGCCCTTCACCACCTTCCTTGCCTTTCACCACCTTCCCTGCCCTTCACCACCCTCTCTGCCCTACACCACCTTCCCTGCCCTACACCACTCTCCCTGCCCTTCACCACTCTTCCTTGCCTTTCACCACCTTCCCTGCCCTTCACCACTCTCCCTGCCCTTCACCACCTTCCTTGCCTTTCACCACCTTCCCTGCCCTTCACCACTCTCCCTGCCCTTCACCACCTTCCTTGCCTTTCACCACCTTCCCTGCCCTTCACCACTCTCCCTGCCCTTCACCACCTTCCTTGCCTTTCATCACCTTCCCTGCCCTTCACCACCCTCTCTGCCCTACACCACCTTCCCTGCCCTACACCACCTTCCCTGCCCTTCACCACTCTCCCTGCCCTTCACCACCTTCCTTGCCTTTCACCACCTTCCCTGCCCTTCACCACTCTCCCTGCCCTTCACCACCTTCCTTGCCTTTCATCACCTTCCCTGCCCTTCACCACCCTCTCTGCCCTACACCACCTTCCCTGCCCTACACCACCTTCCCTGCCTTTCACCACTCTCCCTGCCCTTCACCACCTTCCCTGCCTTTCACCACCTTCCCTGCCCTTCACCACCTTCCCTGCCCTTCACCACCTTCCCTGCCCTTCTCCACCTTCCCTGCCCTTCACCACCTTCCCTGCCCTTCACCACTCTCCCTGCCCTACACCACCTTCCCTGCCTTTCACCACTCTCCCTGCCCTTCACCACCTTCCCTGCCTTTCACCACCTTCCCTGCCCTTCACCACCTTCCCTGCCCTTCACCACCTTCCCTGCCCTTCTCCACCTTCCCTGCCCCTCACCACCTTCCCTGCCCTTCACCACTCTCCCTGCCCAACACCACCTTTCCTGCTCTACACCACCTTCCCTGCCTTTCACCACCTTCCCTGCCCTTCACCACCTTCCCTGCCCCTCACCACCTTCCCTGCCCTACACCACCTTCCCTGCCTTTCAATACCTTCCCTGCCCTTCACCACCTTCCCTGCCCCTCACCACCTTCCCTGCCCTTCACCACCTTCCCTGCCCTTCACCACCTTCCCTGCCCCTCACCACCTTCCCTGCCCTTCACCACCTTCCCTGCCCTTCACCGCCCTCCCCTCCCCTTCACCACCTTCCCTGCCCCTCACCACCTTCCCTGCCCTTCACCACCTTCCCTGCCCTTCACCACCTTCCCTGCCCCTCACCACCTTCCCTGCCCTTCACCACCTTCCCTGCCCTTCACCACCTTCCATGCCTCCCTCACCACCTTCCCTGCCCTTCACCACCTTCCCGGCCCTTCACCACCTTCCCTGCCCTTCACCACCTTCCCTGCCCTTCACCACCTTCCCTGCCCTTCACCACCTTCCATTCCTCCCTCACCACCTTCCATTCCTCCCTCACCACCTTCCCTGCCCTTCACCACCTTCCCTGCCCTTCACCACCTTCCCTGCCCTTCACCACCTTCCCTGCCCTTCACCACCTTCCCTGCCCTTCACCACCTTCCCTACCCTTCACCACCTTCCCTGCCCTTCACCACCTTCCCTGCCCTTCACCACCTTCCCTGCCCTTCACCACCTTCCCTGCCCTTCACCACCTTCCCTGCCCTTCACCACCCTCTCTCCCCTTCACCACCTTCCATGCCTCCCTCACCACCTTCCCTGCCCTTCACCACCTTCCCTGCCCTTCACCACCTTCCACACCCTTCATCACCTTCGCTGCCCTTCACCACTCTCCCTGCCCTTCACCACCTTCCTTGCCTTTCACCACCTTCCCTGCCCTTCACCACCCTCTCTGCCCTACACCACCTTCCCTGCCCTACACCACTCTCCCTGCCCTTCACCACTCTTCCTTGCCTTTCACCACCTTCCCTGCCCTTCACCACTCTCCCTGCCCTTCACCACCTTCCTTGCCTTTCACCACCTTCCCTGCCCTTCACCACTCTCCCTGCCCTTCACCACCTTCCTTGCCTTTCACCACCTTCCCTGCCCTTCACCACTCTCCCTGCCCTTCACCACCTTCCTTGCCTTTCATCACCTTCCCTGCCCTTCACCACCCTCTCTGCCCTACACCACCTTCCCTGCCCTACACCACCTTCCCTGCCTTTCACCACTCTCCCTGCCCTTCACCACCTTCCTTGCCTTTCACCACCTTCCCTGCCCTTCACCACTCTCCCTGCCCTTCACCACCTTCCTTGCCTTTCATCACCTTCCCTGCCCTTCACCACCCTCTCTGCCCTACACCACCTTCCCTGCCCTACACCACCTTCCCTGCCTTTCACCACTCTCCCTGCCCTTCACCACCTTCCCTGCCTTTCACCACCTTCCCTGCCCTTCACCACCTTCCTTGCCCTTCACCACCTTCCCTGCCCTTCTCCACCTTCCCTGCCCTTCATCACCTTCCCTGCCCTTCACCACTCTCCCTGCCCTACACCACCTTCCCTGCCTTTCACCACTCTCCCTGCCCTTCACCACCTTCCCTGCCTTTCACCACCTTCCCTGCCCTTCACCACCTTCCCTGCCCTTCACCACCTTCCCTGCCCTTCTCCACCTTCCCTGCCCCTCACCACCTTCCCAGCCCTTCACCACTCTCCCTGCCCCTCACCACCTTCCCTGCCCTTCACCACTCTCCCTGCCCAACACCACCTTCCCTGCCCTACACCACCTTCCCTGCCTTTCACCACCTTCCCTGCCCTTCACCACCTTCCCTGCCCCTCACCACCTTCCCTGCCCTACACCACCTTCCCTGCCTTTCAATACCTTCCCTGCCCTTCACCACCTTCCACACCCTTCATCACCTTCGCTGCCCTTCACCACTCTCCCTGCCCTTCACCACCTTCCTTGCCTTTCACCACCTTCCCTGCCTTTCAATACCTTCCCTGCCCTTCACCACCTTCCACACCCTTCATCACCTTCGCTGCCCTTCACCACTCTCCCTGCCCTTCACCACCTTCCTTGCCTTTCACCACCTTCCCTGCCCTTCACCACCCTCTCTGCCCTACACCACCTTCCCTGCCCTACACCACTCTCCCTGCCCTTCACCACTCTTCCTTGCCTTTCACCACCTTCCCTGCCCTTCACCACTCTCCCTGCCCTTCACCACCTTCCTTGCCTTTCACCACCTTCCCTGCCCTTCACCACTCTCCCTGCCCTTCACCACCTTCCTTGCCTTTCACCACCTTCCCTGCCCTTCACCACTCTCCCTGCCCTTCACCACCTTCCTTGCCTTTCATCACCTTCCCTGCCCTTCACCACCCTCTCTGCCCTACACCACCTTCCCTGCCCTTCACCACCTTCCCTGCCTTTCACCACTCTCCCTGCCCTTCACCACCTTCCTTGCCTTTCACCACCTTCCCTGCCCTTCACCACTCTCCCTGCCCTTCACCACCTTCCTTGCCTTTCATCACCTTCCCTGCCCTTCACCACCCTCTCTGCCCTACACCACCTTCCCTGCCCTACACCACCTTCCCTGCCTTTCACCACTCTCCCTGCCCTTCACCACCTTCCCTGCCTTTCACCACCTTCCCTGCCCTTCACCACCTTCCTTGCCCTTCACCACCTTCCCTGCCCTTCTCCACCTTCCCTGCCCTTCACCACCTTCCCTGCCCTTCACCACTCTCCCTGCCCTACACCACCTTCCCTGCCTTTCACCACTCTCCCTGCCCTTCACCACCTTCCCTGCCTTTCACCACCTTCCCTGCCTTTCACCACCTTCCCTGCCCTTCACCACCTTCCCTGCCCTTCACCACCTTCCCTGCCCTTCTCCACCTTCCCTGCCCCTCACCACCTTCCCTGCCCTTCACCACTCTCCCTGCCCCTCACCACCTTCCCTGCCCTTCACCACTCTCCCTGCCCAACACCACCTTCCCTGCCCTACACCACCTTCCCTGCCTTTCACCACCTTCCCTGCCCTTCACCACCTTCCCTGCCCCTCACCACCTTCCCTGCCCTACACCACCTTCCCTGCCTTTCAATACCTTCCCTGCCCTTCACCACCTTCCCTGCCCCTCACCACCTTCCCTGCCCTTCACCACCTTCCCTGCCCTTCACCACCTTCCCTGCCCCTCACCACCTTCCCTGCCCTTCACCACCTTCCCTGCCCTTCACCACCTTCCCTGCCCTTCACCACCTTCCCTGCCCCTCACCACCTTCCCTGCCCTTCACCACCTTCCCTGCCCTTCACCACCTTCCCAGCCCCTCACCACCTTCCCTGCCCTTCACCACCTTCCCTGCCCTTCACCACCTTCCATGCCTCCCTCACCACCTTCCCTGCCCTTCACCACCTTCCCGGCCCTTCACCACCTTCCCTGCCCTTCACCACCTTCCCTGCCCTTCACCACCTTCCATTCCTCCCTCACCACCTTCCATTCCTCCCTGACCACCTTCCCTGCCCTTCACCACCTTCCCTGCCCTTCACCACCTTCCCTGCCCTTCACCACCTTCCCTGCCCTTCACCACCTTCCCTGCCCTTCACCACCTTCCCTGCCCTTCACCACCTTCCCTGCCCTTCACCACCTTCCCTGCCCTTCACCACCCTCTCTCCCCTTCACCACCTTCCATGCCTCCCTCACCACCTTCCCTGCCCTTCACCACCTTCCCTGCCCTTCACCACCTTCCACACCCTTCATCACCTTCCCTGCCCTTCACCACTCTCCCTGCCCTTCACCACCTTCCTTGCCTTTCACCACCTTCCCTGCCCTTCACCACCCTCTCTGCCCTACACCACCTTCCCTGCCCTACACCACTCTCCCTGCCCTTCACCACTCTTCCTTGCCTTTCACCACCTTCCCTGCCCTTCACCACTCTCCCTGCCCTTCACCACCTTCCTTGCCTTTCATCACCTTCCCTGCCCTTCACCACCCTCTCTGCCCTACACCACCTTCCCTGCCCTACACCACCTTCCCTGCCTTTCACCACTCTCCCTGCCCTTCACCACCTTCCCTGCCTTTCACCACCTTCCCTGCCCTTCACCACCTTCCCTGCCCTTCACCACCTTCCCTGCCCTTCTCCCCCTTCCCTGCCCTTCACCACCTTCCCTGCCCTTCACCACTCTCCCTGCCCTACACCACCTTCCCTGCCTTTCACCACTCTCCCTGCCCTTCACCACCTTCCCTGCCTTTCACCACCTTCCCTGCCCTTCACCACCTTCCCTGCCCTTCACCACCTTCCCTGCCCTTCTCCACCTACCCTGCCCCTCACCACCTTACCTGCCCTTCACCACTCTCCCTGCCCAACACCACCTTCCCTGCCCTACACCACCTTCCCTGCCTTTCACCACCTTCCCTGCCCTTCACCACCTTCCCTGCCCCTCACCACCTTCCCTGCCCTACACCACCTTCCCTACCTTTCACCACCTTCCCTGCCCTTCACCACCTTCCCTGCCCCTCACCACCTTCCCTGCCCTTCACCACCTTCCCTGCCCTTCACCACCTTCCCTGCCCCTCACCACCTTCCCTGCCCTTCACCACCTTCCCTGCCCTTCACCACCTTCCCTGCCCTTCACCACCTTCCCTGCCCCTCACCACCTTCCCTGCCCTTCACCACCTTCCCTGCCCTTCACCACCTTCCCTGCCCCTCACCACCTTCCCTGCCCTTCACCACCTTCCCTGCCCTTCACCACCTTCCCTGCCCCTCACCACCTTCCCTGCCCTTCACCACCTTCCCTGCCCCATTACCACCTTCGAAATCTTTCATACTTTTCACCACCTCTTCTTCCCTTAACCACCGTCCAAATCCCTCACATCATTCCCTCCCTACACCATTTTCTCTACCTTTCACAGTTTTTAATACGCTTCATCACCTTCCTTACTCTTCATCACCTTTTCTGCTTCTCGCCAGTTTCCCTTGCTCACTATTCCTATCTTCAGTACACATTGTCTTCATCAATACATGAACTAGTTATGACAAGAATTAATTAAGAAAACTACATGATTAATGAATTTTAATGAGGATGGAGTGTAGAGTTTAGCCAGATTGCAAATTAGTGTCATAGGCCATTTTATCACCAACCCATGATCATACTGCACCAGCTGGCAGTTATCCTGCAAAGTTCGGTGAGTCTAGCCACATGCCTCTATCCTTCAACCCATATATGATTAGACATATATTTTCTCTAACTGACATGGATGTACCCACTTTCGAAAACACTAGGTTAGTAAACTCAAACACAAAACTAATCATACATATTTATATATATAAACACACAGTTACACACACACACACAAAACTCCCCCTGGAGTTTAGAAGAGATGGTTGTTGAAGGATGTGAAGATTTCAGAGATTACATAGCAGGTACCATAGCAATTGGAGGACAAAAAATTATATTAGTTGTCATATATAACCCCCAACCAATCGACAGAAGACCCAGACAGGAATATGATAGAAACAACATGGCCACCATCAATATAATAGAGAGAGTAGCTTCTGTAGCTAGCAGGAACGGATCCAGACAAGTAATCAAGGTAGACTTCATCCATAGGAAGATAGATTGGGAGAACAGAAACCCACATGGAGAACCGGACACATGGAGAGCTAAGCTGCTGGACGTGAGAACCAGCTATGCTTGGTCTGATATTTAACCTAAATGAGTCGGACATAAGGGAAGTTAAGTTGGACACCCCCTTGTGAATGAGTGATCACAGTGTATTGATCTTTGAGTACCTGGTAGAGCTAGGAATTATCTCCCCAAAAAAAGAACTGGGAAACAAAGGGCTGGCGTACCGAAAGGGAAATTGTGAGATGAGAAAATTCCTAGGAGAGTTACCATGGGGGACAGAACTCACAACTAAGTCCGTACCAGACATATTGGACTATGTCACCAAAAGTGTCAGGAGGCAGTAAACAAGTTTATCCCGGTCCGATAGGAAAAACCGAGAAGCAAAAGAAGAATCCTTGGTTTAATAGGGCATGTATGAAAGCAAAGGTACTGAACAAAAAGGCGTCGAGGAACTTCTGAAATAACAGAACACCAAACAGTAGAGAGAGATACCAGAGAACCAGGAACGAGTATGTTAGTGTGAGAAGAGGAGCTGAGAAAAAGTATGAAAATGATATAGCTAATAAAGCCAAGACCGAACCAAAGCTACTACACCGTCACATCAGGAGGAAAACAACAGTGAAGGAACAGGTGATGAAACTTAGAATGGGTGACGACAGGTACACAGAGAAAGACAAAGAGGTGTGTGAAGAACTCAACAAGAGGTTTCAGGTCTTCACAATAGTAAAATGCGAGGTCACTGCACTAGGAGAGGTGGCGGCCTTGGAAGGGTTCGAAATTACAAGACACCTTTAATTTTAGTGGAATAAACTGGGTGAACAAAACAGGGAATAGTGAAGCAGAAGATTTTCTAGAATTAATTGACGATTGCTTTCTTACGCAACATATTAAGGAACCAACGCGGGAAAATAATATTTTAGATTTAGTGTTAACTAACAGGGAAACACAAATTAATGACATCGAAATAGGGAGTGAGCTAGGGAACAGTGATCACAAAGTAATCAGATTTAGCATAGAATGGAATAGACCTGTAGGAGAAAATTCTGTTAAAGTGCCAGATTTTCGAAAAGCTGATTTCAATAGCCTAAGAAATTTTTTGGGTCAAATAGATTGGAAAGTCTTGGGTATGGGGAGTGGGCCGTTCTTAGAGCGAGACATGAACCCAGCGATAGGTGACGTAAAAGGGGATTTCGATGTGGATTTAACATATAACTTATTTAAGAATATTCTAAACAAAGCACAGAAACGTAGTATACCATACAAATTGAATAGATCGAAAACTAATGACCCAAAGTGGATAACAAATATTTTAAAGAACCTTATAGGTAAAAAGAGAGCTTGGTACAAATGGATTAAGAATGGGGAGGTCACTTTAGAACAGGAATTCGTACAACTGGTTAGAAATGTTAAAAAAGAGATAAGGAAAGCAAAAAGAAACTATGAAGTTCGCATAGCAGAGCAAGCAAAGTCAAATCCTAAAGGGTTTTTTTCAGTTATAGTCGAACTAAGACTAGGGAAAGGATAGGTCCATTAAAATCTGAGACAGGTCAAATAACGGATAATGACAAGGAGATGAGTAGTATTTTTAACAAATATTTTATATCTGTATTTACTAAAGAAGAACTGAACAATATGCCTTCAGCCGAACAAGTCTATGTTGGTGGGGATGAGGACAGGTCGACTAGGTTAGCAGTTACCAGGGAGGATGTAATTAAATAATTAGAAAAACTAAAACCAAACAAATCCCCAGGGCCGGATGAAGTGTTTGCCAGGGTGCTTAAAGAATGCAAAGAGGAGCTTTCCGAGCCACTGTCTACCATATTTAATAAATCAATAGAGTCAGGCAGAGTGCCAGAGTCATGGAAGGTAGCTAATGTGGTACCAATTTTTAAGAAAGGAGATAGATCACTTGCGTCAAACTATCGGCCAATTAGCCTAACGTCTATTGTGGGAAAGTTACTTGAATCAATAATTGCAAATACAATTCGTCTCCATCTTGAAAAACATAAATTAATAAATGAGTCGCAACATGGTTTTACAAATGGCCGTTCAAGTTTAATAAATTTGCTAACTTTTCATTCCAGCATAGTTGAGGCAGTTGATAGTGGTAAGGATTGTGATGTTGTGTACCTTGACTTTAGCAAAGCTTTGGATACAGTGCCACATGAAAGACTAATTAAAAAAATAGAAGCTCATGGTATTGGGGGTGCTATATTAAGTTGGATTATGGCATGGCTATTCCAAAGGAAACAGAGAGTTAGTATAAATGGGGTTAAGTCAGAGTGGGATAATGTTGTTAGTGGAGTACCTCAGGGCTCTGTCCTGGGACCTCTGTTGTTTATAATATATATAAATTATTTAGATTCAGGTTTGAGTAGCAACATTTGCAAATTTGCCGATGATACGGAAATCGGTAGGGAAATTAATTCGTAGGAGGACTCGCTATCACTTCAAGTTGATCTAGATAGGGTTTTGAAATGGTCAAATTCATCCGGCACTTCATTCGGCCTGGGGATTTGTTTGGTTTTAGTTTTTCTAATTGTTTAATTACATCCTCCCTGGTAACTGCTAAACTAGTCAACCTGTCCTCGTCTCCACCCACATAGACTTATTCGGCTGAAGGCATATTGTTAAGTTCTTCTTTAGTAAATACAGATATAAAATATTTGTTAAAAATACTACTCATCTCCTTGTCATTATCCGTTATTTGACCTGTCTTAGATTTTAATGGACCTATCCTTTCCCTAGTCTTAGTTCGATATAACTGAAAAAACCCTTTAGGATTTTTTACTATCTTACTATTTGATTTTACTATCACTTCAAGTTGATCTAGATAGGGTTTTGAAATGGTCAAAGGATTGGCAAATGCAGTTTAATGCTGATAAATGTAAAGTTCTGAGGCTAGGTAATGATGATAGAGTTACAAGATACGAGCTAGATGGTGTTGAGATTGCGAAGTCGGATTGCGAAAGGGATCTGGGAGTTATGATTAGTAAGAATTTAAAACAACAGGATCAATGCATGAATGTTCGTAATAAGGCGAATAGGACACTGGGATTTATTAATCGAAGCGTTAGTAACAAGACACCTGGTGTGGTTCTTAAGCTATATCTTGCTCTGGTTAGGCCCCATTTAGATTATGCAGTTCAGTTTTGGTCGCCGTATTATAGAATGGATATAAATTCACTTGAACGTGTCCAACGTAGGATGACTAAGTTAATTCCCCAAATTAGAAATCTTTCATATGAAGAAAGATTAACAAAGCTTAAGTTGCATTCACTGGAAAGGCGAAGAGTTAGGGGTGACATGATAGAGGTTTACAAGTGGATGAATGGACATAACAGGGGGGATATTAATAGGGTATTAAAAATATCAACGTAAGACAGAACACGAAACAATGGGTATAAATTGGATAAGTTTAGCTTTAGGAAAGACTTGGGTAAATATTGGTTCAGTAACAGGGTTGTTGATTTGTTGAACCAATTGCCGCATAACGTGGTGGAGGTGGGGTCCCTCGATTGTTTCAAGCGCGGGTTGGACAAGTATATGAGTGGGATTGGGTGGTTATAGATAGGAGCTGCCTCGTATGGGCCAATAGGCCTTCTGCAGTTACCTTTGTTCTTATGTTCTTATGAGGTCAAGAGGCATCTGTTGGATTTGGACGTGAGAAAGGCTGTTGGCCCGGACGGAACCTCACCATGGGTACTGAAAGAGTGTGCAGGAGTGCCGTGCTTGCCACTCTCCATAGTGTATAGTAGGTTACGGGAAACGGGAGTGCTGCCAGAAATATGGAAGACGGCTAATGTAGTACCAATATACAAAACAGGTGACAGACAAGAGGCACTCAACTACAGGCCAGTGTCCTTAACTTGTATACCATGAAAGGTGATGGAGAAGATCGTGGGGACAGTTAGAGGGGACATGATCACCACATACAAGATTCTCAAAGGAACTGATAGGGTAGATAAAAACAGACAATTTACCACAAAGGGCACACGCACTAGGTGACACAGGTGAATATTGAGTGCCCAAATGAGCCATAGAGACATTAGAAAGAATTTTTTCAGAGTCAGTGTAGTTGACAAATGGAATGCATTAGGAAGTGATGTGGTGGAGGCTGACTCCATACACAGCTTCAAGTGTAGATATGATAGAGCCCAGTAGGCTCAGGAACCTGTACACCAGTTGATTGACAGTTGAGAGGCGGGACCAAAGAGCCAGAGCTCAACCCCTACAAGCACAATTAGGTAAGTACACACACACATACAGACTGGCCTGTGGGGCCGGTCTATATAGGTCTGGCCGGCCGAGTGGACAGGACCCTGCACATGTAATCCTGTGATCCCGGGTTCGATCCTGGGTCCGGCGAGAAAGATTGGGCAGAGTTTCTTTCTCCCTATGCCCAAGTTACCTAGCAGAAAATAGGTACCTGGGAGTTAGTCAGCTGTCACGTGAGAGAAACTCTGCCTACTTGTTTCTGACTCCATGTATCCTCTGATTTTTGTCTGTAGGGATAACGTTTCTATTCACAATATCTTTCAGGACCCTTTCCTCCGTTTTATGAGCTGTGGAAAAGAAGTTCCTGTAAAATAGTCTAATAGGGGGAATAGGTGTTGTGTTGGTTGTCTCTTCAGAGGTTGCATGGCGTTTCACTTTCCTTCTTATGATGTCTTAGTCGACATGAACATGAAACCGGCCATATACTGCAGGTATGTTGACGACATTTTTACACAGGTACCTGATGTCAGACATATGCAGGAGCTGAAGGAGGCGTTTGAGCAGAGTTCCGTGCTGCGTTTGACTTACGAGATGGAAAAGGATGGGAAGCTGCCCTTTCTAGATGTAACAGTCATGGAAAAGAGCGGAGGTTTCCACACTGCAGTCTACACTAAGGAAACTAACATAGGAATGTGCCTAAATGCCAACAGCGACTGCCCAGACAGGTACAAAAGGAGTGTTGTTAACGCATATGTCGACCGTGCTCTCAGTCAACAACGGCTTCTCCAATGGTTTCGTCGAAGACATCATAAGAAGGAAAGTGAAACGCCATGCAACCTCTGAAGAGACAACTAACACAACACCTATACCCCCCTATTAGACTATTTTACAGGAACTTCTTTTCCACAGCTCATAAAACGGAGGAAATGGTCCTGAAAGATATTGTTAATAGAAACGTTATCCCTACAGACAAAAATCAGAGGATACAACGGACGATTTACTATAAAACCAGAAAAACGGCCAGCCTACTCATGAGAAACTCTCCAGACACAAAGCAGAACGCTTTAAAAGAGACCAACATCGTTTATGCCTTCAAATGCCCTCTTGGGGACAGTAAGCTCCAAAAAACCCAGTATATAGGCAAGACAACAACATCTCTTTCTAGGCGTTTAACGATGCATAAGCAACAGGGCTCCATTAAGGAACATATAATCTCTTCCCACAACCAAACCATCGCCAGAGAAATCCTAGTAAACAACACAGAAATCATCGATAGATACAGCGATAGCAGGCGGCTTGACGTTTGCGAGGCACTACACATTAAAAAGTCAAAACCAGCAATCAACAGCCAATTAATGCACAACTATATTCTACCCACCTCAAGACTCCGCTCCAATATAGAAGCATCAAGAAATATGGACCAATAGGCTTTCTACAATCACTTACATTCAATACCCATTGTTTCGTGTTCTGTCTTGTGTTGATGAAATTAATACCCTATTAATGCCACCTCACCCCATCCACCTCACTCAAATGTAGATATAAACAAATCGGAGATGTGTAAGTTCTATTCAGTTGTGTATGTGCACACTAAAGTCTTTGAAAATGTAATAAGTTTTACGAAACGCGCTCAAGTGTCGCGTCAGACTAGAAATAAAAATGAATTTTGGAGAATTGATTTTTGAATTACCACCAACAGTGAAAAGAAATGTACGAAAGATAGAGAAAATTCGTGTTAGAATTATTAATCTTACTTTTTCGGTCATATTTAATAATATATGTCTACAGGAAAGACTGCTACCAAAATATACTAATATTAAAACGCACGACCCAGCAGCAAGGAATCAAGCCTTCACGATAAAATATCGCCAGGATCTGATTCGTGATCAGATATACAAGGCGGAAAATGAAATCAAAGACAACAAAACGCAACTACTTCATGCTACAAACGAATGGAGAAATAGCAACATTGACGAAAGTCTCCGTACCCGCATTGAACAACTCCTCGACATCCTCACAGACCGACATCACCTCAGCACTGAAACAAGGATTATCAAGAAACTAACAACGCTATATGGAGGACCTATGGCAATTCCACGACCAAGAGATGGCTTCCTGAACCTTGCAGGAATCAACCTCACTGAGGACCAAATCACTCTCCTAAATCTGGGTATAAACTGTCACGTTATGTCCAGACCGAGTGAGATGGCCCGGAAAGTGGAGTTGGAAATCCTGTTGGACGACATATTCGACCTCGAGACACAAAAGAAGGTCACTACCAAAGATACCTTGCAAGCAGAACTTATTGCGGAAGGAGGAAAGAATCGAGGCAATTAGAGAAGCACCATACTGTCCCCCGAGCTCAAAGCGGCAGCTAAAAGCCTTTGTGAGAACAAGGAGATAGTTGTCAGGAGAGGCGACAAGTCGCCAATATACGTCATTCTTAAAAAAGACGAATATCTGGCGAAAATGAACCTCATACTCTCTGACCAAACTAAATTCCAAAGGGTAACGAAGGACACTACAGCCGAATTAAAAGCAAATGTCAACAAACTGATCGAAACTGTGAACGCCAAGAAATCCGGACTCCACCTGCCAAAGATTATTGGGGAATATAAACCTGGATATGCGTATGGAAATGTCAAGACACACAAGCCTGGAAACCCACTTCGGCCAATCATTAGCCAGATACCCACACCCACGTACAGACTGGCGAAGCGACTCAACGGCCTGCTGGCTCCTTATGTCCCTTGCGCCTTCAGCCTGAAGTCTCCAAAGGTATTTGTTGACTTACTGCGGGGCACATGGGCCACAGGGATAAGAGCCTCGTTCGATGTAGAATCACTGTTCACCAACGTACCTGTGGATGAGACAATCGGGATGATAGCCGACAGAGTGTATCGTGATCCAGCCTGTACTCCTCTTGACATACCAGAAAATATTCTAAGGAAACTACTCCAAGCTTGTACTAAAGAGGCACCCTTCTTGAGCCCTGATGGGCACATGTATAAGCAAGTAGATGGGGTCGCCATGGGTTCTCCCCTAGGTGTCCTGTTTGCAAACTTCTACATGGGTACCATCGAGCAAAAAGTCTTAGTCGACATGAACTTGAAACCGGCCATATACTGCAGGTATGTTGACGACATTTTTACACAGGTACCTGATGTCAGACATCTGCAGGAGCTGAAGGAGGCGTTTGAGCAGAGTTCCATGCTGCGTTTCACTTACGAGATGGAAAAGGATGGGAAGCTGCCCTTTCTAGATGTAACAGTCATGGAAAAGAGCGGAGGTTTCCACACTGCAGTCTACACTAAGGAAACGAACATAGGAATGTGCCTAAATGCCAACAGCGACTGCCCAGACAGGTACAAAAGGAGTGTTGTTAACGCATATGTCGACCGTGCTCTCAGCCACAGCTCAGAATGGAAGCAAGTCGACGAAGAACTCTGTAGGGTAAGGCAGGTCCTAGTCAACAACGGCTTCTCCAATGGTTTCGTCGAAGACATCATAAGAAGGAAAGTGAAACGCCATGCAACCTCTGAAGAGACAACTAACACAACACCTATACCCCCTAATAGACTATTTTACAGGAACTTCTTTTCCACAGCTCATAAAACGGAGGAAAGGGTCCTGAAAGATATTGTTAATAGAAACGTTATCCCTACAGACAAAAATCAGAGGATACAACTGACGATTTACTATAAAACCAGAAAAACGGCCAGCCTACTCATGAGAAACTCTCCAGACACAAAGCAGAACGCTTTAAAAGAGACCAAAGTCGTCTATGCCTTCTAATGCCCTCTTAGGGACTGTAAGCTCCAAAAAACCCAATATATAGGCAAGACAACAACATCTCATTCTAGGCGTTTAACGATGCATAAGCAACAGGGCTCCATTAAGGAACATATAATCTCTTCCCACAACCAAACCATCGCCAGAGAAATCCTAGTAAACAACACAGAAATCATCGATAGATACAGTGATAGCAGGCGGCTTGACGTTTGCGAGGCACTACACATTAAAAAGTCAAACCCAGCAATCAACAGCCAATTAATTCACAACTATATTCTACCCACCTCAAGACTCCGCTCCAATATAGACGCATCAAGAAATATGGACCAATAGGCTTTCTACAATCACTTACATTCAATACCCATTGTTTCGTGTTCTGTCTTGTGTTGATGAAATTAATACCCTATTAATGCCACCTCACCCCATCCACCTCACCCCATCCACCTCACTCAAATGTAGATATAAACAAATCAGAGATGTGTAAGTTCTATTCAGTTGTGTATGTGTAAACTAAAGTCTTTGAAAATGTAATAAGTTTTACGAAACGTGCTCAAGTGTCGCGTCAGACTAGAAATATAAATGAATTTTGGAGAATTGATTTTTGAATTACCACCAACAGTGAAAAGAAATGTACGAAAGATAGAGAAAATTCGTGTTAGAATTATTAATCTTACTTTTTCGGTCATATTTAATAATATATGTCTACAGGAAAGACTGCTACCAAAATATACTAATATTAAAACGCACGACCCAGCAGCAAGGAATCAAGCCTTCTCGATAAAATATCGCCAGGATCTGATTCGTGATCAGATATACAAGGCGGAAAATGAAATCAAAGACAACAAAACGCAACTACTTCATGCTACAAACGAATGGAGAAATAGCAACATTGACGAAAGTCTCCGTACCCGCATTGATCAACACCTCGACAGCCTCACAGACTAACATCACCTCAGCACTGAAACAAGGATTATCAAGAAACTAACAACGCTATATGGAGGACCTATGGCAATTCCACGACCAAGAGATGGCTTCCTGAACCTTGCAGGAATCAACCTCACTGAGGACCAAATCACTCTCCTAAATCTGGGTATAAACTGTCACGTTATGTCCAGACCGAGTGAGATGGCCCGGAAAGTGGAGTTGGAAATCCTGTTGGACGACATATTCGACCTGGAGACACAAAAGAAGGTCACTACCAAAGATACCTTGCAAGCAGAACTTATTGCGGAAGGAGGAAAGAATCGAGGCAATTACAGAAGCACCATACTGTCCCCCGAGCTCAAAGCGGCAGCTAAAAGCCTTCGTGAGAACAAGGAGATAGTTGTCAGGAGAGGCGACAAGTCGCCAATATACGTCATTCTTAAAAAAGACGAATATCTGGCGAAAATGAACCTCATACTCTCTGACCAAACTAAATTCCAAAGGTAACGAAGGACACTACAGCCGAATTAAAAGCAAAGGTCAACAAACTGATCGAAACTGTGAACGCCAAAAAATCCGGACTCCACCTGCCAGAGATTATTGGGGAATATAAACCTGGATACGCGTATGGAAATGTCAAGACACACAAGCCTGGAAACCCACTTCGGCCAATCATTAGCCAGATACCCACACCCACGTACAGACTGGCGAAGCAACTCAACGGCCTGCTGGCTCCTTATGTCCTTTGCGCCTTCAGCCTGAAGTCTCCAAAGGAATTTGTTGACTTACTGCAGGGCACACAGGCCACAGGGATAAGAGCCTCGTTCGACGTAGAATCACTGTTCACCAACGTACCTGTGGACGAGACAATCGGGATGATAGCCGACAGAGTGTATCGTGATCCAGCCTGTACTCCTCTTGACATACCAGAAAATATTCTAAGGAAACTACTCCAAGCTTGTACTAAAGAGGCACCCTTCTTGAGCCCGGATGGGCACATGTATAAGCAAGTAGATGGGGTCGCCATGGGTTCTCCCCTAGGTGTCCTGTTTGCAAACTTCTACATGGGTACCATCGAGCAAAAAGTCTTAGTCGACATGAACTTGAAACCGGCCATATACTGCAGGTATGTTGACGACATTTTTACACAGGTACCTGATGTCAGACATCTGCAGGAGCTGAAGGAGGCGTTTGAGCAGAGTTCCGTGCTGCGTTTCACTTACGAGATGGAAAAGGATGGGAAGCTGCCCTTTCTAGATGTAACAGTCATGGAAAAGAGCGGAGGTTTCCACACTGCAGTATACACTAAGGAAACGAACATAGGAATGTGCCTAAATGCCAACAGCGACTGCCCAGACAGGTACAAAAGGAATGTTGTTAACGCATATGTCGACCGTGCTCTTAGCCACAGCTCAGAATGGAAGCAAGTCGACGAAGAACTCTGTAGGGTAAGGCAGGTCCTAGTCCACAATGGCTTCTCCAATGGTTTCGTCGAAGACATCATAAGAAGGAAAGTGAAACGCCATGCAACCTCTGAAGAGACAACTAACACAACACCTATACCCCCTATTAGACTATTTTACAGGAACTTCTTTTCCACAGCTCATAAAACGGAGGAAACGGTCCTGAAAGATATTGTTAATAGAAACGTTATCCCTACAGACAAAAATCAGAGGATACAACGGACGATTTACTATAAAACCAGAAAAACGGCCAGCCTACTCATGAGAAACTCTCCAGACACAAAGCAGAACGCTTTAAAAGAGACCAACTTCGTCTATGCCTTCAAATGCCCTCTTGGGGACTGTAAGCTCCACAAAACATAGTATATAGGCAAGACAACAACATCTCTTTCTAGACGTTTAACGATGCATAAGCAACAGGGCTCCATTAAGGAACATATAATCTCTTCCCACAACCAAACCATCGCCAGAGAAATCCTAGTAAACACACAGAAATCATCGATAGATACAGCGATAGCAGGCGGCTTGACGTTTGCGAGGCACTACATATTAAAAAGTCAACACCAGCAATCAACAGCCAATTAATGCACAACTATATTCTACCCACCTCAAGACTCCGCTCCAATATAGAAGCATCAAGAAATATGGACCAATAGGCTTTCTACAATCACTTCCATTCAATACCCATTGTTTCGTGTTCTGTCTTGTGTTGATGAAATTAATACCCTATTAATGCCACCTCACCCCATCCACCTCACTCAAATGTAGATATAAACCAAACGGAGATGTGTAAGTTCTATTCAGTTGTGTATGTGTAAACTAAAGTGTTTGAAAATGTAATAAGTTTTATGAAACGCGCTCGTGTCGCGTCAGACTAGAAATAAAAATGAATTTTGGAGAATTGATTTCTGAATTACCACCAACAGTGAAAAGAAATGTACGAAAGATAGAGAAAATTCGTGTTAGAATTATTAATCTTACTTTTTGGGTATATATATATATATATATATATATATATATATATATATATATATATATATATATATATATATATATAAATATATATCCCCCCTAACTTATATATATATATATATATATATATATATATATATATATATATATATATATATATATATATATATGTCGTACCTAGTAGCCAGAACTCACTTCTCAGCCTACTATGCATGGCCCGATTTGCCTAATAAGCCAAGTTTTCCTGAATTAATATATTTTCTCTAAATTTTTTCTTATGAAATGATAAAGCTACCCATTTCATTATGTATGAGGTCAATTTTTTTCATTGGAGTTAAATTTAACGTAGATATATGACCGAACCTAACCAACCCTACCTAACCTAACCTAATCTATCTCTATAGGTTAGGTTGGGTTATGTAGCCAAAAAAGTTAGGTTAGGTTAGGTTAGGTAGGTTAGGTAGTCGAAAAACAATTAATTCATGAAAACTTGGCTTATTAGGCAAATCGGGCCTTGCATAGTAGTCTGAGAAGTGAGTTCTGGCTACTAGGTACGACATATATATATATATATATATATATATATATATATATATGTCGTACCTAATAGCCAGAACGCACTTCTCAGCCTACTATTCAAGGCCCGATTTGCCTAATAAGCCAAGTTTTCATGAATTAATGTTTTTTCGTCTACCTAACCTACCTAACCTAACCTAACCTAGCTTTTTTTGGCTACCTAACCTAACCTTACCTATAAATATAGGTTAGGTTAGGTTAGGTAGGGTTGGTTAGGTTCGGTCATATATCTACGTTAATTTTAACTCCAATAAAAAAAAAATTGACCTCATACATAGAGAAAAGGGTTGCTTTATCATTTCATAAGAAAAAAATTATAGTAAATATATTAATTCAGGAAAACTTGGCTTATTAGGCAAATCGGGCCTTGAATAGTAGGCTGAAAAGTGAGTTCTGGCTACTAGGTACGACATATATATATATATATATATATATATATATATATATATATATATATATATATATATATATATATATATATATATATATATATGTCGTACCTAATAGCCAGAACGCACTTCTTAGCCTACTATTCAAGGCCCGATTTGCCTAATAAGCCAAGTTTTCATGAATTAATGTTTTTTCGTCTACCTAACCTACCTAACCTAACCTAACCTAGCTTTTTTTGGCTACCTAACCTAACCTTACCTATAAATATAGGTTAGGTTAGGTTAGGTAGGGTTGGTTAGGTTCGGTCATATATCTACGTTAATTTTAACTCCAATAAAAAAAAATTGACCTCATACATAGAGAAAAGGGTTGCTTTATCATTTCATAAGAAAAAAATTATAGTAAATATATTAATTCAGGAAAACTTGGCTTATTAGGCAAATCGGGCCTTGAATAGTAGGCTGAGAAGTGAGTTCTGGCTACTAGGTACGACATATATATATATATATATATATATATATATATATATATATATATATATATATATATATAAATATATATCCCCCCTAACTTATATATATATATATATATATATATATATATATATATATATATATATACATATATATATATATATATATATATATATATATATATATATATATATATATATAAGTTAGGGGGGATATATATTTATATATATATATATATATATATATATATATATATATATATATATATATATATATATATATATATATATATATATATTTATATATATATATATATCTATAATATATATATATATATATATATATATATATATATATATATATATATATATATATATATATATATATATATATATATATATATATATATATAGTGGTTTGTGGACCTTGATATAGACCTTGTGGTTTCTCACTGAACACTAATATTATCTACCACCCCCATTCTTTTATATGTACACATATATATTTACTTTATTTGAACGTTGTTTCAAAAAAGGAGTTACATATGGGTTACAAAGATGGTTGTCATAGGTTGTCGAGTTCCTCCAGCTCCTCAGATGGCGGGCAGGAACCCTTGATGCAGTGCGCATTTCCCCTCTGTATCGCCACACTGAGGCGCTGGAAAAGAGAGCTTGCAGCTCTCGGGTCCCTTGTTGTTTCAATGAGCCTAGAACCCAGTTCCTTCAAAAAACTGGTAGCACTTTTACCCCAGGCGCCGAGCGTCTCAGAAGCAATGGGGACAAAATTGTAGTGGTGATCCAGTTCTCTATACTTACGGGATTTGGCTGCTTCCCTGTGGGTGGCAGCGCCACCTGGTTGTGCAACACTGAGGTTAATGTAGGTGTTAGCCAGGGTTGATACGCACGTGTAGTCCCATACCAACTACTTGCCATTCTTCCAGGGGTTCACTGTGATACCATCCGGTCGACCAATAAGAGCATCAGAGTTACGGGGCGTTAGGAAACGGGGCTTTCTTTCAGCTGGGCATCCAGCTGTAGTGAGGCTCCTCTTGATGATGTCGTTAACTTCACTGTGCCTCGAGTGCCATCCCCCTGTGCTTTGGCAGAGTAGGCCATGGTGACCGTACCTGTCAGCCACCACCTCGCCGCAAATACACCTATATCTGGTGTGGATTGGGGCAGCAAGGCGGAGGGCCACAGCAATTCGGAGGGCGTGTGGTGTGAGACGCGTGCCAGTTGCCGACATTGGGGTTGCTAACAGGAAATCCTATGCATGTGGTGCTGCTACAGCTGTGAGGCGAGCAATGTCGTGTTGTGTTGTTGCAGCACCCAGGCACTCTGCAGCAACTTGGTCTACAATGGGACCATCCCAGCTGGATTGCTTGTGGGATTTTGGGGATGGTGGTTGAGGTGATTGGCCTGCACGAGACGCCCACTCTGTGGCACAGCGTGTAAAATTGGGATCATGTACACCTGCCAGCTGATGTAAGTGGGCAGGTAGAATTTCCTTCACAAGGTCGTCGGATGCTGATAAGGACAGGAAGGCTGGAACAGCGATTTGCGTTGCTGTTCGAACTCCGAGGCCCCCAAGTCTTACGGGAAGAGAAGCTTGTTTCCACTGTAGGTTATCGAGAGAGAGGTTAAGGGCTTTTTCTAGCATTGATTTCAGTAACCGGTCATACTCACTTAGTTTTTGGCTACTGTAAGATGGTGAACACCTCAGAAAGTAGGTTAACCTGGGGAGGGACAGACATCTGGTGATGAGGTAGAGTGCATCATGAGCATCAATATCCTCAATCCTCCCATCCATCCTCTTAAGGTCGGCGATTTTCTTATCAAGGACCTCATCGATGGCTTTCAACCCCAGGGGAGCTCCTAGGAGTGTGCTGTCTTCAGGTTTAGTTTTATGGATATTTGGCAGAAGACCCTCTATTCTCTCTACGATGCCCTGGTTGGAACATATTATTTCACATTTAGAAGGGTTCAGGGTGAGGCCTAAAACTGCACCTTGCTCCTGGATTTTTCTGATGTCCTCCAGGAGGGAGTCTTGGGAACCAGCTAGGGTACCATCATCCAAGAACCAGATGTTAAGCTCGCTGGACAGGACCTCTGTGACTTGTTTGATGACTAAGCAGAAAAGGAGAGGAGCGAGGGGGTCACCCTGTTGGACGCCTTCTCGCGAGTCAATTTCATGTTCGCCAAAAAGTAGCTTTAGATCCATACTGTAGCATGAATGTACAAAAGGGTAGAGGGAAGGGAAATGACTATGAACCGCACGGAGTACAGCATCCCTCCGCACCAAATTGAAGGCATTTTTGAAATCTAGCTTGATAAGCGCCTTTTCGTCTGTGATGTTGGCGATGAAGGCTCGAGCTGCATGGGCTGCCGCCTCACACCCTTGTGGAATGCCAAACCCGAGCTGTTTTGGCTTCAGCATGTTGGCCGCTGCATCACTAACTGTTCTTGCAGCTGCCTTTGCGACGAGACGCCGGAGAGAATTGCCCACAGCTATTGGCCTGATCCCTCCATCCTTTTTCTTTAGAGCACAGAGAGATGCTCCAAAAAAGATAGGTCTTATGGACGCTGGTATGTTGCCAGCTAGACATGTGTTGGTGAATCTGGTTAGTTCCACCAAGAGGTTCTTTGCAATGTCACCCAGTGCAGGGTTGAGCATTTGCTTGAGGTAGTCCTGTGAACCCACCTGCTGATCCTGTAGGGAAGGACATGGCTGCTTTAAGGACCACAGATTCAGCCACCCAGAGAGGTTCTGCTCCGGTAGCCCCCACTTGTACAATGTCGTCCTCACGCGGAGCCCTGGGTGGGTGTTTCTCCCTTAGGGCTTGAGCTGTATATATATATTATATATATATATATATATATATATATATATATATATATATATATATATATATATATATATATATATATATATATGTATATATATATATATATATATATATATATATATATATATATATATATATATATATATATATATATAAATATATATATATATAATATATATATATATATATATATATATATATATATATATATATATATATATATATGTATATATATATATATGTATATATATATATATATATATATATTTATATATATATATATATATATATATATATATATATATATATATATATATATATATATATATATATATAAATATTAGTATACTTTGGTAGCAGTCTTTCCTGTAGACATATACTATTAAATATGACCGAAAAAGTAAGATTAATAATTCTAACACGAATTTTCTCAATCTTTCGTACATTTCTTTTCACTGTTGGAGGTAAATCAAAAATCAATTCTCCAAAATTCATTTTTATTTCTAGTCTCGTGTTAGAATTCGTGTTAGAATTATTAATCTTACTTTTTCGGTCATATTTAATAATATATATAAATATATATATATATATATATATATATATATATATATATATATATATATATATATATATATATATATATATATATATAATATATATATATATATATATATATATATATATATAATATATATATATATATATATATATATATATATACATGTATTTTTTTTTTAAGAATATATGTAATAGAGTACCACCTCTAGCTGGAGGAAGGGGGACCCATAGCCTCGGAGGAAACCACGCATAACGCATTAGAGGGAATGTTTAGATCCCTTCCAAGGGGATATATATATATATATATATATATATATATATATATATATATATATATATATATATATATATATATATATATATATATATATATATACATATGTTATTAAATATGACCGAAAAAGTAAGATTAATAATTGTAACACGAATTCTCTCAATATTTCTTATGTTTCTTTTCACTGTCAACATTACAACAGTTTTGGATGAGGTGAAAACAAACTTTCAACACAAGATAGAACACGAAACAATGGGTATAATATTGGGTAAATTAAAGGGAAGAATGGAAGTAACTGCAAAGGCCCTATTGAGCCATATTTCTTGATGCTTCTATATTAGTGCGGAGTCTTGAAATGGGTAGAATATATTATTGTGCATTAATTGGCTGTTGATTGCTGGTGTTGACTTCTTGATGTGTAGTGCCTGTCAGATATCAAGCCGCCTGCTATCGCTGTATCTTTCGACGATTTCTGTGTTTTCTGTTAAGACTTCTCTGGTGATGGTCTGGTTGTGGGAAGAGATTATATGTTCCTTAATGGAGCCTTGTTGCTTATGCATCGTTATTCGCCTGGAAAGAGATGTTGTTGTCTTGCCTATATACTGAGTTCCTTGAGGCTTACAGTCCCCAAGTGGGCATTTGAAGGCATAGACGACGTTGGTCTCTTTTAAAGCGTTCTGCTTTGTGTCTGGAGAGTTTCTCATGAGTAGGTTTGCCGTTTTTTTTTATTTTATAGTAAATCGTCAATTGTATCTTTTGATTTTTGTCTGTAGGGATAACGTTTCTATTAACAATATCTTTCAGGACCCTTTCCTCCGTTTTATGAGCTGTGGAAAAGAAGTTCCTGTAAAATATTCTAATAAGGGGTATAGGTGTTGTGTTAGTTGTCTCTTCAGAGCTTGCATGGCGTTACACCTTCCTTCTTATGATGTCTTCAACGAAACCATTGGAGAAGCCGTTGTTGAAAAGGACCGACCAGGACCAGGATTCAAACCCATGACATCCACGATCATCCTTAAACGTCCACAGTGCCATGACCATCACACTAATGATCGTCTATAAGGATTGGTCAGTCCTGGTGCTTATTAACTAACCTCCTCGACTGACCAACCTCCGACGACGCTCGTGGCTCCATTTGGGTACAGTTTTTCATAAAATTCTGGCACATGTTCGGGCCGTACAGAGTCTACAAATGTGAATGACTAGGATGATATATGAGAAAGGCTACAAAAACGCACAAGCCATTTATAGTTCTTAGTGATCTATGGCTTGCGCGTTCTTGCAGCCTTTTTCACATATCATCCAAGTAAATAATCTTAAGTACTACAAGGAAATTGGGGGAAAACTACAGTGATAAATCATATATCCAACAATCTATTTAAACCTATATGAACAAGTTGTATATCAGCGCCGAGTGGGGGGATCTAAGAGCTGGAGCTCATCCTCTGGAAGTGCAACTGCCCACCACCACCAGTCCCTGACAACCCACTACCCACCACCACCACCACCACCACCACCACCACCACCATTCGCCACAACACCACACACCGACCTCCAAGGCAGTAAGAGTGCTAACTATTCACTCGGGAAGCTGGTGGGTTCTGAAGTCATTTTACAGAGCCATTCGTAAGTTTATGAAGTAGTACTAAGGATCTTCAAATGACTTTCGTGCAGTCTAGTTTCCGACTTACGGTTATTGCTTGAAATTATTACAAAAATAATTTGTGTGTGTGTACTCACCTAGTTGTGCTTGCGGAGCTGAGCTCTGACTCTTTGGTCCCGCCTCTCAACTGTCAATCAACAGGTGTACAGGTTCCTGAGCCTATTGGGCTCTATCATATCTGCACTTGAAACTGTGTATGGAGTCAGCCTCCACCACATCACTTCCTAATGCATTCCATTTGTCAACCACTCTGACACTAAAAAAGTTCTTTCTAATATCTCTGTGGCTCATTTGGGCACTCAGTTTCCACCTGTGTCCCCTAGTGCGTGTGCCCCTTGTGTTAAACAGCCTGTCTTTATCAACCCTGTCAATTCCCTTGAGGATCTTGAATGTGGTGATCATGTCCCCCCCTAACTCTTCTGTCTTCCAACGAAGTGAGGTTTAATTCCCGTAGTCTCTCCTCGTAGCTCATACCTCTCAGCTCGGGTACTAGTCTGGTGACAAACCTTTGAACCTTTTCCATTTTAGTCTTATGCTTGACTAGATATGGACTCCATGCTGGTGCCGCATACTCCAGGATTGGTCTGACATATGTGGTATATAATGTTCTGAAAGATTCCTTACACAAGTTTCTAAAGGCCGTTCTTCTGTTAGCCAACCTGGCAAACGCCGCTGCTGTTATCCTCTTGATATGAGCATCAGGGGACAGGTCTGGCGTGATATCAACCCCCAGGTCTTTCTCTCTCTCGGACTCTTGAAGTATTTCATCTCCCAAGTGATACCTTGTATCTGGTCTCCTGCTTCCTACCCCTATCTTCATTACATTACATTTGCTTGGATTAAACTCTAACAGCCATTTGTTCGACCATTCCTGCAGCTTGTCCAGGTCTTCTTGAAGCCTCAAGCTGTCCTCCTCTGTCTTAATCCTTCTCATAATTTTGGCGTCGTCAGCAAACATTGAGAGGAATGAGTCTATACCCTCTGGGAGATCATTTACGTATATCAGAAACAGGATAGGTCCAAGTACAGAGCCCTGTGGGAATCCACTGGTGACTTCACGCCAGTCTGAGGTCTCACCCCTCACTGTAACTCTCTGCTTCCTATTGTTTAGGTACTCCCTTATCCACTGGAGCGCCCTACCAGTTACTCCTGCCTGTTTCTCTAGCTTATGCATCAACCTTTTATGGGGTACTGTGTCAAAGGCTTTCCGACAGTCCAAAAAAATGCAGTCCGCCCACCCTTCTCTTTCTTGTTTAATCTTTGTCACCTGATCGTAGAATTCTATCAATCCTGTAAGGCAAGATTTACCCTCCCTGAACCCATGTTGATGGGTTGTCACGAAGTCTCTTCTCTCCAGATGTGTTACTAGGTTTTTTCTCACAATCTTCTCCATCACCTTGCATGGTATACAAGTTAAGGACACTGGCCTGTAGTTCAGTGCCTCTTGTCTGTCACCCTTTTTGTATATTGGTACTACATTAGCAGTCTTCCATATTTCTGGTAGGTCCCCCGTTTCCAGTGACCTACTATACACTATGGAGAGTGGTAGGCAACGTGCTCCTGCACACTCTTTCAATACCCATGGCGAGATTCCATCCGGCCCAACAGCTTTTCTCACATCCAGCTCCAATAGGTGCTTCTTGACCTCATCTCTTGTAATTTCGAACCTATCCAAGGTCACCTGGTTTGCTGCCACCTCTTCTAGCGCCGCGACATCTCCCTGTTGTATTGTAAAGACCTCCTGGAACCTTTTGTTGAGTTCTTCACACACCTCTTTGTCATTCTCTGTGTACCTGTCCTCGCCCACCCTAAGTTTCATCACCTGTTCCTTCACTGTTGTCTTCCTCCTGATGTGACTGTGTAGTAGCTTGGGTTCGGTCTTGGCTTTATTAGCTATATCATTTTCATACCTTTTCTCAGCTGCTCTTCTCACACTGACATTCTCGTTCCTGGTTCTCTGGTATCTCTCTCTACTTTCTGGTGTTCTGTTATTACGGAAGTTCCTCCATGCCCTTTTGTTTTGCTCCTTTGCTTTCATACATTCCTTATTAAACCACGGATTCTTCCTTTGCTTCTCTGTTTTTTCCTGTCGGGCTGGGACAAACCTGCTTACAGCCTCCTGACATTTTTGGGTGACATAGTCCATCATGTCTTGTACGGACTTGGTTCCGAGTTCTGTGTCCCAATGTATATCCCATAGGAATTTATTCATTTCCTCATAGTTTCCCTTTCGGTACGCCAGCCCTTAGGTTCCCAGTTCTTTTTTGGGGGTGATAATTCCCAGCTCAACCAGGTACTCAAAGCTCAATACACTGTGATCACTCATTCCCAAGGGGGCTTCCAACTTAACTTCCCTTATATCCGACTCATTTAGGGTAAATATCAGATCAAGCAAGGCTGGTTCATCCCCTCCTCTCATTCTTGTCGGTCCCTTGACGTGTTGACTTAGAAAGTTTCTTGTTGCCACATCCAGCAGCTTAGCTCTCCATGTGTCTGGGCCTCCATGTGGGTCTCTGTTCCCCCAATCTATCTTCCCATGGTTGAAGTCTCCCATGATTAGAAGTCTGGATCCGTTCCTGCTAGCCACAGAAGCTGCTCTCTCTATTATATTGATGGTGGCCAAGTTGTTTCTATTATATTCCTGTCTGGGTCTTCTGTCATTTGGTGGGGGGTTATATATGACTACTATTATAATTTTCTGTCCTCCAGTTGCTATGGTGCCTGAAATATAGTCACTGAAACCTTCACAGTTCTGAATTACCATCTCTTCGAAACTGTGTGTGTGTGTGTGTGTGTTCTCACCTATTTGTACTCACCTATTTGTGCTTGCAGGATTTACTCTTGGATCCCGCCTTTCCAGCTATCGGTTGTTTACAGCAATGACTCCTGTCCCATTTCCCTATCATACCTAGTTTTAAAAGTATGAATAGTATTTGCTTCCACAACCTGTTCCCAAGTGCATTCCATTTTTCCACTACTCTCACGATTTTTCCACTACTCTCACGATTTTTCCACTACTCTCATGACCACTACACTTCTGTGTGTGTGTGTGTGTGTGTGTGTGTGTGTGTGTGTGTGTGTGTGTGTGTGTGTGTGTTTACCTATCTGTACTTACCGATCAATGACTTCGGGGAAGTAAGGTCTAACTATTTATGCCTATTAGTCTTGTTGTACTGTTGTGTTATAGCTTAACTATTCTGACGTTTAAAATCTTTGTCGAACTTGTTCTTTTAAGCTGAGGGTAGAGGTGGCTTCCACAACTTCTCTCAGGGCATTCCACTTCTTCACTACTATACAGGGTACCAGTGTTTCCTTACATTTCCTCGACTCATAAGTGTTTCCAGCTCCTACTTGTGCCCTCTTGTCCCGCTTTTTTCTCAACTTCAAGCGGCTGTCCTTGACTATCTTGACTATTCCTCTCAGTATCTTGTATGTTATGAGCATATCTCCTTTATTTCTTCTATCCAGCAAGGTCCTGAGGTCACGTTCCTTCACCCAGTCCTCATAGCTTAACTCTCTAGTATTAATTTAGTTGTATTTTTTCAATGTTCGTTTATTGCTTCACAAAATGTATTTTAGGCCGTTGCTACATATTCCAAAATATTTCTAACAAACTCTTTGTAGATTGTCTTGAATGCGTTCTTATTTACGCTTCAAACGACGTTTCATTAAACAATACACCTCTTCAAAAAGTAAACATGGTATACGAATTTACATGACCCAATGTAGGTTGCCACCTTCGATCTACTTATATTGGTATGGCCATCACAAAACTTTCGAGAAGACTGAACTGCCAACTGCAAGCTGGTGCCCCTAGGAACCATATGCATAGTGAACATAACACAACACTCACTAAGAACATGCTAGTAGATAATAAAATAAATTCTAGAAACTACTACTGACAAAAGAGAATTCCAAATTCTGGAAACCATACTTTAAAAAAAGACTCACTTTATTTATACAGAATAATGACTTTCCTTCCTTGCCTATACTCGGCCTCAGAGCTCACCACACATCACAGGATAATGACGACGTTACTACCGAGGTCTCCACTCCCACCGTGAGTACCAGAGTAGAAAGCTTACATAGAGAGATCAACAATGCCAGCAATATGGGCATATCTAACCAGATGTGTTTAAAAGAATTCCTGCTCCCCAATTATTCGTATTAATGGTATATATTAAGTCCAAACTAGCACAAGACAAATTTAACACCAATTCTGAACGCTTCAGAAGATTAACATATCACCGAATGAACAAATCCACACGGGCCGTGATGAGGGATCGAACCTACGTCTGGGATAATCCCAGACTCAACTTAATCGACTGTGCCACGACATAGTAAAAAATAATTGCCACCGGGAGTGCTACTGCCCTCACACGGATTCTGCAGCCTCTCCGAGACATCAGGGTTCGACGTAGGTTCGAACCCTCATCACGGCCCATGTGGATTTGTTCATTTGATGCATCAAGCTATTGTGATTTCTGTGTGAATATCACCGAATGTGTGTGTGTGTGTGTTAAAGCATGTCCGTATTGCAGTGTTACAGTGTACACATTGCATCTTAAAATATATGACTGTTTCTAAAGCTGTCACTCGTCTTCCTTGGGAGCTCCTCCTCAGAGGACTTTAGCAGACTGCTCTAAAAGTCGGAAGCAAAGGCACTCTTCCGAGGCTGCTTCACTTTTCCTCTCTCAGGTATATTTAATATTTCGGGTCGTCTGCTGAATATGCAAGAATACTATATTTATGTATCATTAACTTCTGTCTTTTTAACAGGAAGCCTACATTTAACAACTGTTATTCATACCTCTTCCAGAATGATAGATGAAGCCCCTTCAATTGACAGAATTGTGTTGAGGCAATGCGAACTGGCTTTATTGTTCAGGAAGACATCTATGAATGGTGTGCTTCAACGAAAGTGTGACAGGAAGACTTCCTGAGACCATTGCAGTGAACGGATGACTTACACGTTCTTGCCGGAAGGAACGTCTTGCCTCTTGATTACACCACATTGGTATAAAGGGATAAAATAATAAGAATGAAGTGGGAGGCGAAGAGGACGAAGATAATAGCTAAATAAGACAATAAATACTAAAATCACACATGCGGGAAATATATTTTGCAACACAAATTGAGTGAACAGACTACAGCGGTGACGTCAAGATATATAAATTCAGAATATTTCGGCCCCAGTCTTAGATACGGATATAAACATTATGAATAAAGAAAGCGAGATTCACTAATAAATCACGAGTTTGGCTGAATGGAGAAACGTAGAGATATGGAGAGAATGTAGAGGAATGGGGAAGGGGGGGATAAAAGTACAAGAAAGAAAAGAGGAAGATTGAGGAGAACGAAATTCTAATGGAGTGGTAGGAGGAGAGTGTGTGTCAGGATGACAAGCAGGTAATCCCTGGATAAGGTGTTTGGGGTAGGAGAGAGGGATAGGGGAGAGATGGTTAGTACAGACGACGTAGAAGAGAGATATGTAGGTCAATATAAGCCCTTAATCTATCCTGTGTAACCACCAGTGTTACAGTCTTCGCTCTCAATCTTGACGAGGACCGGTGCTCTGTGGTCATCACTCTCGCACTCTACACCTGCGTTTCCACTCGACACGCACATCTATCTCTACCCCCTATCCCTCGGGCTCTCTCGAGTACCTGTGCTCGACTTGAGAGTTCCTTGAATGCCTTAAACTGACAGTCGATTTGATATATGAGGTTTCTCGTTATTTACGGACCAACATTTCCTCGGAGACGAAGTCCTGTTAGATGA
Organism: Procambarus clarkii; assembly: GCF_040958095.1. Taxonomy (NCBI): domain Eukaryota; kingdom Metazoa; phylum Arthropoda; class Malacostraca; order Decapoda; family Cambaridae; genus Procambarus; species Procambarus clarkii. The sequence continues at coordinate 14,403,061 of NC_091191.1, forward strand.
TCTATTCTCGAAAAGAGCGTGTGTGTGTGTGTGTGTGTGTGTGTGTGTGTGTGTGTACTCACCTAGTTACTCACCTAGTTGTGTTTGCGGGGGTTGGGCTCTGGCTCTTTGGTCCCGCCTCTCAACCGTCAATCAACAGGTGTACAGATTCCTGAGCCTATCGGGCTCTGGCATATCTACACTTGAAACTGTGTATGGAGTCAGCCTCCACCACATCACTTCCTAATGCATTCCATTTGTCAACCACTCTGACACTAAAAAAGTTCTTTCTAATATCTCTGTGGCTCATTTGGGCACTCAGTTTCCACCTGTGTCCCCTAGTACGTGTGCCCCTTGTGTTAAATAGACTGTCTTTATCTACCCTATCAATCCCCTTCAGAATCTTGAATGTGGTGATCATGTCCCCCCTAACTCTTCTGTCTTCCAGCGAAGTGAGGTTTAATTCCCGTAGTCTCTCCTCGTAGCTCATACCTCTCAGCTCGGGTACTAGTCTGGTGGCAAACCTTTGAACCTTTTCCAGTTTAGTCTTATCCTTGACTAGATATGGACTCCATGCTGGGGCTGCATACTCCAGGATTGGCCTGACATATGTGGTATACAAAGTTCTGAATGATTCTTTACACAAGTTTCTGAATGCCGTTCGTATGTTGGCCAGCCTGGCATATGCCGCTGATGTTATCCGCTTGATATGTGCTGCAGGAGACAGGTCTGGCGTGATATCAACCCCCAAGTCTTTTTCCTTCTCTGACTCCTGAAGAATTTCCTCTCCCAGATGATACCTTGTATCTGGCCTCCTGCTCCCTACACCTATCTTCATTACATTACATTTGGTTGGGTTAAACTCTAACAACCATTTGTTCGACCATTCCTTCAGCTTGTCTAGGTCTTCTTGAAGCCTCAAACAGTCCTCTTCTGTTTTAATCCTTCTCATAATTTTAGCATCGTCTGCAAACATTGAGAGAAATGAATCGATACCCTCCGGGAGATCATTTACATATATCAGAAACAAGATAGGACCGAGTACAGAGCCCTGTGGGACTCCACTGGTGACTTCACGCCAATCGGAGGTCTCACCCCTCACCGTAACTCTCTGCTTCCTATTGCTTAGATACTCCCTTATCCACTGGAGCACCTTACCAGCTACACCTGCCTGTCTCTCCAGCTTATGTACCAGCCTCTTATGCGGTACTGTGTCAAAGGCTTTCCGACAATCCAAGAAAATGCAGTCCGCCCAGCCCTCTCTTTCTTGCTTAATCTGTGTCACCTGATCGTAGAATTCTATCAAGCCTGTAAGGCAAGATTTACCCTCCCTGAATCCATGTTGGCGATTTGTCACGAAGTCCCTTCTCTCCAGATGTGTTACCAGGTTTTTTCTCACGATCTTCTCCATCACCTTGCATGGTATACAAGTCAAGGACACTGGCCTGTAGTTCAGTGCCTCTTGTCTGTCGCCCTTTTTGTATATTGGGACCACATTCGCCGTCTTCCATATTTCTGGTAGGTCTCCCGTCTCTAGTGACTTACTATACACTATGGAGAGTGGCAGGCAAAGTGCCTCTGCACACTCTTTGGTGAGATCCCATCTGGATGGGAGATACCCATGGGAGATACCATGGGAGATACCCATGGTGAGATCCCATCTGGACCAACAGCCTTTCTAACATCCAGATCCAGCAGGTGTCTCTTGACCTCCTCTCTCGTAATTTCGAACTCCTCCAAGGCCGCCTGGTTTACCTCCCTTTCTCCTAACACAGTGACCTCACCCTGTTCTATTGTGAAGACCTCCTGGAACCTCTTGTTGAGTTCCTCACACACCTCTCTGTCATTCTCTGTATACCTGTCCTCGCCTGTTCTAAGTTTCAATACCTGTTCTTTCACTGTTGTTTTCCTTCTGATGTGACTGTGGAGTAGCTTTGGTTCGGTCTTGGCTTTGTTTGCTATATAATTTTCAAAATTTTTCTCTGCTTCTCTTCTCACCCTGACGTACTCATTCCTGGTTCTCTGGTATCTCTCTCTGCTTTCTGGTGTTCTGTTATTCCGGAAGTTCCTCCAAGCCTTTTTGTTCAGTTTCTTCGCTTCCATACATGCCCTATTATACCATGGATTCTTCTGTTGCTTCTCGGATTTTTCCCTTTGGGCCGGGATGAACCTGTTTACTGCCTCCTGACACTTTTGGGTAACATAGTCCATCATACCCTGTACAGACTTGTCTCTGAGGTCTGTGTCCCAAGGTATTTCACTTAGGAAACTTCTCATCTGTTCATAATTCCCCTTTCGGTATGCCAGCCTTTTGATTCCTAGTTCTTTTTGGGGGGAGATAAGTCCTAGCTCTACCAGGTACTCAAAATTCAATACACTGTGGTCACTCATTCCCAAGGGCGCTTCCATCTTAACTTCCCTTATATCCCATTCATTTAGGGTAAATATCAAATCAAGCATTGCTGGTTCATCTTCTCCTCTCATTCTTGTTGGTTCTTTGGTGTGCTGGCTTAGAAAGTTTCTTGTTGCCACGTCCAGCAGCTTAGCTCTCCATGTTATATGCTCTCCATGTGTGTGTGTGTGTGTGTGTGTGTGTGTGTGTGTGTGTGTGTGTGTGTGTGTGTGTGTGTGTGGTTCCTTTGACAATGTGACTCATATTTTAGAGCCCCAATGGGCCGGTTGTTCCAATAAGGGGCAGTCAAGCTGGTGTTGTTCCCTTATGAAGCCCTTGCCCTTACTGGTCTAAGTTTGATCTGGGAGTGCACGTACCAGTATAAGTTTGATCTGGGAGTGCACGTACCATTCTAAGTTTGATCTGGGGGAGCACATACCAGTCTAAGTTTGATCTGGGAGTGCATGTACCAGTCTAAGTTTGATCTGGGAGCCCTGGAAACACAAACCGAAACTGTCTCTATTTTCCGCTTGTTACAACTTGTAATAAAGTGGTTACATCTTGGCTTAACGTGTTTATGACGTATTAGAACGTTGTTACAACTTGCTATATTGGTTGTTATAACTGGTTAGGAGGTGTTAAAACTTGTTCGAACGTTGTACCAACGTCGTAGTTTCGGTGTGTGTTTGGTGGGAGTGCACGTACCAGTCTATGTTTGATCTGGGAGTGCACGTACCAGTCTAAGTTTGATCTGGGTGAGCACGTACCAGTCTAAGTTTGATCTGGGAGTGCACGTACCAGTCTAAGTTTGATCTGGGAGTGCACGTACCAGTCTACGTTTGATCTGGGAGTGCACGTACCAGTCTAAGTTTGATCTGGGTGAGCACGTACCAGTCAAAGTTTGATCTGGGAGTGCACGTACCAGTCTAAGTTTGATCTGGGAGTGCACGTACCAGTCTAAGTTTGATCTGGGAGTGCACATACCAGTCTAAGTTTGATCTGGGAGTGCACGTACCAGTCTAAGTTTGATCTGGGAGTGCACGTACCAGTCTAAGTTTGATCTGGGTGAGCAAGTACCATTCTAAGTTTGATCTGGGAGTGCACATACCAGTCTAAGTTTGATCTGGGAGTGCACGTACCAGTCTAAGTTTGATCTGGGAGTGCACGTACCAGTCTAAGTTTGATCTGGGGGTGCACATACCAGTCTAAGTTTGATCTGGAAGTGCACGTACTAGTCTAAGTTTGATCTGGGAGTGCACGTACCAGTCTAAGTTTGATCTGGGGGAGCACGTACCAGTCAAAGTTTGATCTGGGAGTGCACGTACCAGTCTAAGTTTAATCTGGGATTGCACGTACCAGTCTAAGTTTGATCTGGGAGTGCACGTACCAGTCTAAATTTGATCTGGGAGTGCACGTACCAGTCTAAGTTTTATCTGGGAGTGCACGTACCAGTCTAATTTTGATCTGGGGGTGCACGTACCAGTCTAAGTTTGATCTGGGAGTGCACATACCAGTCTAAGTTTGATATGGGAGTGCACGTACCAGTCTAAGTTTGATCTGGGAGTGCACGTACCATTCTAAGTTTGATCTGGGAGTGCACGTACCAGTCTAATTTTGATCTGGGGGTGCACGTACCAGTCTAAGTTTGATCTGGGAGTGCACGTACCAGTCTAATTTTGATCTGGGGGTGCACGTACCAATCTAAGTTTGATCTGGGGGTGCACGTACCAGTCTAAGTTTGATATGGGAGTGCACAGATTCGTCGCAATAAAAGTTTCGACTCTGGCAGACTTGTCGCTTCCCGTTTTTGAGTATTGATATGCAACATTGTGTCATTAATATAATAGTGAAAATAATGTTTAGTTGATAAATCTTGCAGGTTTCTCTCTGTCTCTCTATTCGTCCACTGTTTAGTATTGGTTCTTTGTCTGCTTCTCCTGAGTAACGTTTAAAAACCATAATTAATAATAATATAGTTGAATAATTTTAATAATAGTACTAATAATAATAAAACCATGTAATAATAATTATAATATTTGTCTTAAAAACAGCAATAGTCTCCTGATAGGCAGCGTTGCTTCCAGTCCCCTGATGTCTCCCCATGTTCTTCATCTCTTCCTTCATCTCTCCTTCGTCTTCTGATATTTTTATCTCATAAGACGGACGGTGGAGTAAGGAATGACGCTTCTTGAAAAACTCCTCTACTTCAATAGACCGCTTCCATCCCGTTTCATGAGAAGCAAGACGATTGACGAATTAATCCTGTTTATTTGCACTCAAAGGGTAATGGTGTTGACGTTCTCTTCCCCGGCGGTAAACGTGTGGGTGTTGATGTTGGTCCCGTCCAGTGTTTGTGTTGATGTTGGTCCCGTCCTGTGTTTGTGTTGATGTTGGTCCCGTCCAGTGTTTGTGTTGATGTTGGTCCCGTCCAGTGTTTGTGTTGATGTTGGTCCCGTCCAGTGTTTGTGTTGATGTTGGTCCCGTCCAGTGTTTGTGTTGATGTTGGTCCCGTCCAGTGTTTGTGCTGATGTTGGTCCCGTCCTGTGTTTGTGTTGATGTTGGTCCCGTCCAGTGTTTGTGTTGATGTTGGTCCCGTCTTGTGTTTGTGCTGATGTTGGTCCCGTCCAGTGTTTGTGTTGATGTTGGTCCCGTCCTGTGTTTGTGCTGATGTTGGTCCCGTCCAGTGTTTGTGTTGATGTTGGTCCCGTCCAGTGTTTGTGTTGATGTTGGTCCCGTCCAGTGTTTGTGTTGATGTTGGTCCCGTCTTGTGTTTGTGCTGATGTTGGTCCCGTCCAGTGTTTGTGTTGATGTTGGTCCCGTCCTGTGTTTGTGCTGATGTTGGTCCCGTCCAGTGTTTGTGTTGATGTTGGTCCCGTCCAGTGTTTGTGTTGATGTTGGTCCCGTCCTGTGTTGTGTTGATGTTGGTCCCGTCCAGTGTTTGTGTTGATGTTGGTCCCGTCCTGTGTTTGTGTTGATGTTGGTCCCGTCCAGTGTTTGTGTTGATGTTGGTCCCGTCCAGTGTTTGTGTTGATGTTGGTCCCGTCCAGTGTTTGTGTTGATGTTGGTCCCGTCCAGTGTTTGTGTTGATGTTGGTCCCGTCCTGTGTTTGTGTTGATGTTGGTCCCGTCCAGTGTTTGTGTTGATGTTGGTCCCGTCCAGTGTTTGTGTTGATGTTGGTCCCGTCCAGTGTTTGTGTTGATGTTGGTCCCGTCCTGTGTTTGTGCTGATGTTGGTCCCGTCCAGTGTTTGTGCTGATGTTGGTCCCGTCCAGTGTTTGTGTTGATGTTGGTCCCGTCCAGTGTTTGTGTTGATGTTGGTCCCGTCCAGTGTTTGTGTTGATGTTGGTCCCGTCCAGTGTTTGTGTTGATGTTGGTCCCGTCCAGTGTTTGTGTTGTTGTTGGTCCCGTCCTGTGTTTGTGTTGATGTTGGTCCCGTCCAGTGTTTGTGTTGATGTTGGTCCCGTCCAGTGTTTGTGTTGATGTTGGTCCCGTCCAGTGTTTGTGTTGATGTTGGTCCCGTCCAGTGTTTGTGTTGGTCCCGTCCAGTGTTTGTGTTGATGTTGGTCCCGTCCTGTGTTTGTGTTGATGTTGGTCCTGTCCTGTGTTTGTGTTGATGTTGGTCCCGTCCAGTGTTTGTGTTGATGTTGGTCCCGTCCAGTGTTTGTGTTGATGTTGGTCCCGTCCTGTGTTTGTGGTGATGTTGGTCATGGACATAACGGACGGTAAGTCACAATACCGAGGCTGAAGATGTGGTGACCAAACCACACGTCAGAAAATGCAGGAGTGATGACCTTTCGGTCCGTCCTGGACCTTAACGTCGTCGCTTCTCTATTATCTGGTGTGAGAAGCTGTCACCATTGACATAATATATAGGTGTTCGTGCTCTAGTGCCAGACACTGGACCATGTAGCTTGGATCGGGATGAAGGTTTTGTGTTTGTATAGATCTGAAGCTTTGAACTTAAAAGCTTCAAATTCAAATTTCTGGATTTGAAGCTTTCGGGATCATTTGGGAAACCATTTGTAAATCGTGTCTTGACGTTGTAATTAATTCGTATGTCGCGTCGTGAACGTTGTGGTAAACCGTTCTTTTGTCGAACCTTAAACGTTGTGGTAACACTTCATCATGTTATCCTTTAGGGTAATATTAACATGACGAGTTATAAAGCCACTTCATCTCCATCACTGATTCCATGAAACCGAGAGTCGTGATGTCCAATTAATTTTCTTTTCTGTTTATAAATAATACGGATCCCTTTAAATCATGACTTACTGTATTATGTCATTATTATCGAGATTTAAACATATATTTAATAAAATATTTAGTTAAGCTGAGATATATTAAAAATATTATTGATCTGAGCATATGACATGAATTATTGATCAGAGAAACTGGTAAACGATTTTGGGGTACCGGTGATACAGTCAGGTTCGTTCTCGACTCACAATCTAGAGCTCCGGGTTCGAATCCCGCGCGGGACAGAAATGTTTGGGCGCATTTCGTATCACTTAGCACTTGTTCACCTAGTAGTAAGTGGGGACCCGGGAGATAGTCTGCTTGTTATGGGACTGCATCCTCGGGAGGGGTCAGTAATTCGACCTTGGAGAGAGGGGGTCAGTAATTCTATATAGGCCTAACGTATATACACACTCAGGCTGCCTGTCCCCCGATACAATAAATTATTATTATTTATTATTGTAGTCTATCATGCACACCACCAACAATTATTGGTGATATGTGCCAATGAGTTAATACATTAAGAAATTTAACAACAAAAGTATTCCTTGTATGATCATAGGACCCAACGTTCCAGGAAAAATTAACAATATAACATACTTATGAGCTACTTGGAAAAACATGAAATGGATACGTAATGTCTTCATCGACCACACGGAACAGCAGTTGAATAGTCTCCCATCCCATTCCGAGAGAGAGAAAACGAATTTTCCCAACAAAGAAAACCACAGTTACTGGCTAACAATTATATTTTGAATTGTGTAAATTTTTCAAGATTCTTCACTGAACTAATAATAATAATAATAATAATAATAATAATAATAATAATAATAATAATAATAATAATAATAATAATAATAATAATATTAAAGGCTAAAAAGCCCATGTCTATATATTTGTGATATATGTAAGGAATTTACACCAAGACTTTCGAACTCTCCAGAACGTTTTATCAAGGTCTGAGTGTGTGATAAAGTAGATGATAGTAATCCGGAAGGAGTTTATATAATACATTGTAGAGATTGTAATGAAGTCTGTGTGTGGAAAACAGGGCGTAAACTGGAGATCAGACTTGAAGAACATAAGAAAGCGTGTAGAATCATGGCTGATAACAGTGCGGTAGCTAACCATAGTTGAGAAAAGGATCACAATATTGATTTTAAGAAATGTGAAATAATCTATACAAGAAATAATATTAGAACTAGAAGGGTAGTGGAAGGGGTTCTAATATATATACTCTGAATACTTTCACTGGTAACTAAAGCTTTACTTCAGAGGATAGCTTAATTTGGAAAATGATTCAGAGTGAATTAAAATTAGATCTCAATCAATGGATGAATGAAAGCCGTCCCGCTAGCGACGTTCCATGAGGTTATGGAGAGGGTTACGAGGGGCTACCATCCAGATGAACACCTCTATTAATAACAACTCCAGTCCCCCAGAACAGCAGGATTACAGGTCTCATGACCATATTACCGTCGAAGACATTACCGCAGGTGCATCAGTAGTCAGGAATAAAGGTAACCTGGTCAGGAGGTCAAGAAGGATAAGAGGATTGGACCTAGTATAGCAGCCAAGTTACATACCCACTCCTGTGCCAGTTAAGTCCAATACGGGCTCACCATAGCCCGTGCTACTTGGAACATTTTGTTCCCAGTTGCTGAATATAAAACAACAACAGGATAGCAGCCTCAATAAATGTTGAGATGTAAGTCTCGTTTTAATCATACACTCAGAGCTTGATAAAGTACTCAGGGAAGTGCGAAATACTTGCTGTAAATTCCTTACATAAATTTCACAAATACATATGTGTGGATTTTTATCCTAAGCTATTATGTCTGTGAGAAGATATTACCATTACTACTACTACTAATATATATATATATATATATATATATATATATATATATATATATATATATATATATATATATATATGTAGCCTAGTAGCCAGAACGTTCCTAGTAGCCAGAACGCACTTCTCAGCCTACTATGCAAGGCCCGATTTGCCTAATAAGCCAAGTTTTCATGAATTAATATATTTTCTCTAACTTTTTTCTTATCAAATGATAAAGCTACCCATTTCATTATGTTTCAGGTCAATTTTTTTTTATTGGAGTTAAAATTAACGTAGATATATGACCGAACCTAACCAACCCTACCTAACCTAACCTAACCTATCTTTATAGGTTATGTTAGGTTAGGTAGCCGAAAAAGTTAGGTTAGGTTAGGTTAGGTAGTCGAAAAACAATTAATTCGTGAAAACTTGGCTTATTAGGCAAATCGGGCCTTGCATAGTTGGCTGAGAAGTGCGTTCTGGCTACTAGGTACGACATATATATATATATATATATATATATATATATATATATATATATATATATATATATATATATATATATATAGGAGTTTGTGAGGGTACCACCTCTGGTGCCAATGTGGGGACCCATAGCCTCGGAGAAGAAAATAAAAAGTATTCAGAGGAGACCTTGTGGTTTCTCACTGAACACTAATATTATCTTCTCCTACCACCCCCATTCTTTTATATGTACACATATATATTTACTTTATTTGAACGTTGTTTCAAAAAAGGAGTTACATATGGGTTACAAAGATGGTTATCATAGGTTGTCGAGTTCCTCCAGCTCCTCAGATGGCGGGCAGGAACCCTGGATGCAGTCCGCATTTCCCCTCTGTATCATCACACTGAGGCGCTGGAAAAGAAAGCTTGCAGCTCTTGGGTCCCTTGTCGTTTCAATGAGCCTAAAACCCAGTTCCTTCAAAAAACTGGTAGCACTTTTACCCCAGGCGCCGAGTGTGTCAGAAGCAATGGGGACAAAATTGTAGTGGTGATCCAGTTCTCTATACTTACGGGATTTGGCTGCTTCCCAGTGGGTGGCAGCGCCACCTGGTTGTGCAACACTGAGGTTAATGTAGGTGTTAGCCAGGGTTGATACGCACCTGTAGTCCCATACCAACTGCTTGCCATTCTTCCAGGGGTTCACTGTGATACCATCCGGGCGACCAATAAGAGCATCAGAGTTACGGGGCGTTAGGTAACGGGGCTCTCTTTCAGCTGGGCATCCAGCTGTGGTGAGGCTCCTCTTGATGATGTCGTTAACTTCACTGTGCCTCGAGTGCCATCCCCCTGTGCTTTGGCAGAGTAGGCCATGGTGGCCGTACCTGTCAGCGACCACCTCGCCGCAAATACACCTATATCTGGTATGCATTGGGGCAGCAAGGCGGAAAGCCACAGCAATTCGGAGGGCGTGTGGTGTGAGACGCGTGCCAGTTGCCGACATTGGGGTTGCTAACAGGAAATCCCCTGCATGTGGTGCTGCTACTGCTGTGAGGCGAGCAATGTCGTGTTGTGTTGTTGCAGCACCCAGGCACTCTGCAGCAACTTGGTCTACAATGGGGCCATCCCAGCTGGATTGCTTGTGGGCTTTTGGGGATGGTGGTTGAGGTGATTGGCCTGCACGAGAGGCCCACTTTGTGGCACAGCGTGTAAAATTGGGATCATGTACACCTGCCAGCTGATGTAAGTGGGCAGGTAGAATTTCCTTCACAAGGTCGTCGGATGCTGATAAGGAGGACAGGAAGGCTGGAACAGCGATTTGCGTTGCTGTTCGAACTCCGAGGCCCCCAAGTCTTACGGGAAGAGAGGCTTGTTTCCACTGTAGGTCATCGAGAGAGAGGTTAAGGGCTTTTTCTAGCATTGATTTCAGTAACCGGTCATACTCACTTAGTTTTTGGCTACTGTAAGATGGTGAACACCTCAGAAAGTAGGTTAACCTGGGGAGGGACAGACATCTGGTGATGAGGTAGAGTGCATCATGAGCATCTATATCCTCAATCCTCCCATCCATCCTCTAAAGGTCGGCGATTTTCTTATCAAGGACCTCATCGATGGCTTTCAACCCCAGGGGAGCTCCTAGGAGTGTGCTGTCTTCAGGTTTAGTTTTATGGATATTTGGCAGAAGACCCTCTATTCTCTCTACGATGCCCTGGTTGGAACATATTATTTCACATTTAGAAGGGTTCAGGGTGAGGCCTAAAACTGCACCTTGCTCCTGGATTTTTCTGATGTCCTCCAGGAGGGAGTCTTGGGAACCAGCTAGGATACCATCATCCAAGAATCAGATGTTAAGCTCGCTGGACAGGACCTCTGTGACTTGTTTGATGACTAAGCAGAAAAGGAGAGGAGCAAGGGGGTCACTCTGTTGGACGCCTTCTCGCGAGTCAATTTCATGTTCGCCAAAAAGTAGCTTAAGATCCATACTGTAGCATGAATGTACAAAAGGGTAGAGGGAAGGGAAATGACTATGAACCACACGGAGTAAAGCATCCCTCCGCACCAAATTGAAGGCATTTTTTAAATCTAGCTTGATAAGGGCCTTCTCGTCTGTGATGTTGGCGATGAAGGCTCGAGCTGCATGGGCTGCCGCCTCACACCCTTGTGGAATGCCAAACCCGAGCTGTTTTGGCTTCAGCATGTTGGCCGCTGCATCACTAACTGTTCTTGCTGCTGCCTTTGCGACGAGACGCCGGAGAGAATTATATATATACATATATATATATATATATAAATATATATATATATATATATATATATATATATATATATATATATATATATATATGTATATACATATATATATTTATATATATACATATATATATATATATATATATATATATATATATATATATTTATTTATATATATATATATATATATATATATATATATATATATATATATATATATATATATATTTATATATATATATATATATATATATATATATATATATATATATATATATATATATATATATATATATATATATATATATATGTCGTACCTAGTAGCCAGAACGTACTTCTCACCCTACTATGCAAGGCCCGATTTGCCTAATAAGCCAAGTTTTCATGAATTAATTGTTTTTTGACTACCTAACCTACCTAACCTAACCTAACCTAACTTCTTCGGCTACCTAACCAAACCTAACCAATAAAGATAGGTTAGGTTAGGTTAGGTAGGGTTGGTTAGGTTCGGTCATATATCTACTTTAATTTTAACTCCAATAAAAAAAAATTGACCTCATACATAATGAAATGGGTAGCTTTATCATTTCATAAGAAAAAAATTAGAAAAAATATAATAATTCAGGAAAACTTGGCTTATTAGGCAAATCGGGCCTTGAATAGTAAGCCAAAAAGTGAGTTCTGGCTACTAGGTACGACATATATATATATATATATATATATATATATATATATATTTATATATATATATATATATATATATATATATATATATATATATATATATATATATATATTTATTTCTTTCGTACATTTCTACATATATATATATATATATATATATATATATATATATATATATATATATATATATATATATATATATATATATATATATATATATATATATATATATTAGTATATTTTGGTAGCCGTCTTTCCTGTAGACATATATTATTAAATATGACCGAAAAAGTAAGATTAATAATTCTAACACGAATTTTCTCAATCTTTCGTACATTTCTTTTCACTGTTGGAGGTAAATCAAAAATCAATTCTCCAAAATTCATTTTTATTTCTAGTCTGACGCGACACGAGCGCGTTTCGTAAAACTTATTACATTTTTAAAGACTTTAGTTTACAAATACACAACTGAATAGAACAACTATTCAGTTGTGTATTTGTAAACTAAAGTCTTTGGAAATGTAATAAGTTTTACGAAACGCGCTCGTGTCCCGTCAGACAAGAAATAAAAATGAATTTTGGAGAATTGATTTTTGATTTACCTCCAACAGTGAAAATAAATGTACGAAAGATTGTATATATATATATATATGCAATTGACGATCACAAAACACTGATCATTTTATGCGGAAAATCCACAGAGAAATATGAAATGAGGTGAACGTTTCGGCTTTGTTAAAGCCTTTGTCAACACCAGACTGACTAAGGAGAAGGGGGGAAGATATATAGGCCGACACCTGACCACCCCATCCCAAGGGTTGGTCAGGTGTAATTAACCAAAAACAGGTATAGCTTAGCTTAAAATGGTCAAAAAGGATTAAGCGGTCAGAGAATAAGGATGAAAGATTAAAGAAAAGCCTCATGAACACACAATATATGAATATACAATTATAATGAGACATTGTAAGCCTCTCTATCAGAGTTGTTTCTTAAACTGTTGTGCAATATTATAACTTAAAAATGGATCAAGTTTGTACATTCCAGTACTAACATTAAGAAGATTTGGACACTGACTGATTAGAGCAGACTCAATCAAATTCCGTTCCACGAAATCCCCACAATTGGTAATACACAACAATATTAACTGGAATGGGGCAAAAAGCATTACCAATTGTGGGGATTTCGTTGAACGGAATTTGATTGAGTCTGCTCTAATCAGTCAGTGTCCAAATCTTCTTAATGTTAGTACTGGAATGTACAAACTTGATCCATTTTTAAGTTATAATATTGCACAACAGTTTAAGAAACAACTCTGATAGAGAGGCTTACAATGTCTCATTATAATTGTATATTCATATATTGTGTGTTCATGAGGCTTTTCTTTAATCTTTCATCCTTATTCTCTGACCGCTTAATCCTTTTTGACCATTCTAAGCTAAGCTATACCTGTTTTTGGTTAATTACACCTGACCAACCCTTGGGATGGGGTGGTCAGGTGTCGGCCTATATATCTTCCCCCCTTCTCCTTAGTCAGTCTGGTGTTGACAAAGACTTTAACAAAGCCGAAACGTTCACCTCATTTCATATTTCTCTGTGGATTTTCCATATATATATATATATATATATATATATATATATATATATAATTATTAATCTTACTTTTTCGGTCATATTTAATATATATATATATATATATATATATATATATATATATATATATATATATATATATATATATTGGTGTATACTGGCAGCAGGTTTTCTTTCAAACATGTTTCATTGAATATGACCGCATATTCTGTATTTATTATTTTCTGGTTTAGGGCTTCTATCCCTCTAACTATTTTCTTAGCATCAGGGCTTAATTGAAATAGGAGTTCTCCAAAACTCATTTTCGTACTTTTAAGGTGAAGAAAAGAAGTGATTTACTATAGAGTGTATTACACTTATTTATATAATTTGCACAACGTTTCGAACCTCCATGGTTCATTCTCAAGTGAACAGATCTTACAATACTAGTTGATTTTATACCCGCACTGGGTCAGGTGATAATACAATAAAGGTGAAAACATGGGGGGATACATAAGGCATAAATGTGAGGTGAAACATAGAGGCTGCAGAAGGCTTATTGGCCCATAAGAGGCAGCTCCTATCTAAACACAAAGATCAATCCAGTGTAATTGGCCTATTATGTTGGACATTGTCTTCTGTGTTGGCATCGATATGTTCTTGTCTTGTCCTTACTCTCATGGTGGGTAGAGTAAATAGTTCCGTGATTTGGATGTTCATGGTAGGTCGCTCTATTCTTATGTGAATTGCCTCAAGAATTTGTAATCTTCTTGCATCTTGAGTTTTGTCTATTATGCAGGTATTCTTGTTCAACATTTTTCTTGTTAGAGTAATGTCATGGGCTTGTCTCATGTGATTCCTAGGGGCACCGGATTGAAGATGGCATGTCAAACGCCTCGTCAGCTTGGTCGACGTCATACCTATGACTTACATTGAAGGTTACATCCTTCGTGGGGGCAAGTGTACATGTATACAACGCTTGACTGCTGTACAGGGTTCTCCGTCGGCTTCGGGCTGTTTTTAATAAGGAGTTCGGAAGTCTTCTTGGTTTTGTAGAATATTATCAGGTTTATGTTTTGGTTAGGAGTAGTGCTTTTTACTCCTTTACACATTATTTCTTTCATTATTCTTTCCTCTTTTATATGTTCACTGTGCATGGTTGATTTGTAATATAATTTTATTGGAGGTGTTGTGGTTTCTGTTCTAGGTTCTGAATTATACCAACGGTCCAAGTGTCTTCTTATAGCAGCGTTTATTTCCGCGTTGCTATATCCGTTGTTCACCAATACCTGAGTTACTCTTTCAAACTCTCTACTCACGTTGCTCCATTCAGAGCAGTGGGTAAGCGCTCGACGAATATAAGCATTGAGAACATTGGCTTTGTATCTTTGGGGGCACTCACTTCTACCGTTTAGGCATAATCCTATGTTGGTGGGCTTGGTATATACGTTGGTGCTTAAAGAGGTTCCTGTTTTTGTTATTAGTACATCCAGGAATGGCAGACTGTTATTTTCACTATTTTCATGTGTAAATCGGAGTACTGACTCTCTCTCTAGGTGTCTTTTTAGGTCAATTAGTTCATCTGAGTCTTTTACTATTACAAATATGTCATCTACATAACGGCAGTATACAGTTGGTTTTTGTCTGCTACTGAAGACCCTGTCTTCGATGGTTCCCATATAAAAATTAGCAAATAAAACTCCTAAGGGGGAGCCCATTGCTACTCCGTCTATTTGTAAATACATGTCTCCTTGTGGACTGATGAAAGGGGCTTCCTTTGTACATTCTTCGAGAAGACTTTTCAAGTGTGGCTCAGGTATGTCTAATTTGGGGGTGCTCTCGTCTCTGTATACTCTGTCCAGTATCATTCCTATGGTTGTGTCGACTGGGACGTTGGTAAATAGGGATTCAACGTCTAGGGATGCGATGATTCCATCGGGCTGGGTAGATTTGATCAATTCTAGGAAATTTGCTGATGATTGTAGACTAAACTTACTTGGAGTGTATGGAGTTAGGAGTTCATTGAGTTTCTTTGCCAGGTGATAAGTTGGGGTTGGTATTTGACTGATTATAGGGCGTAGTGGGTTACCTGGTTTATGCGTCTTAACATTACCGTAGGCATATCCTAAGCCATAGTCGCCTTGAAGTTTATTGAAATGCACACTACCTTTCTTTGCGTTGATTGCTGTAATTGTTTTGTTTACTTTCCGCTTAAGGTCTTCTACGGAGTTCCTCGTGATTCGTTGAAATTTGGAGTCGTCACTAAGGATGTCGCTAATTTTGTTCATGTATTCATGGGTAGGAATCAATACATATGCTGCTGTTTTGTCGGCTTTTCTTATTGTTACGTCTTTCAGATTTTTTAGTTGTTTCGCTGCTTCTTTGAGTCGTGGGGTTAAGATTGTAGATGAATATGTTCCTCGTTTTTTCCCTGCTTCTGCTAGTAGCAGCATATGTATTGATTCCTACCCATGAAAATAAAATGGGTAAAATAGTCTAATAGGGGGTATGGGTGTTGTGTTAGTTGTCTCTTCAGAGGTTGCATGGCTTTTCACTTTCCTTCTTATGATGTCTTCGATGAAACCATTGGAGAAGCCGTTATTGACTAAGGGGTAAGGCAGGTCCTAGTGCCTGAATGGTCCTGGGGACCATTCAGGCATGTTCGCATTTGTGTTCCTCACGTGTGCCCCAAAGAATGAGGTGATTTGGTAAAATGCTATGCCCAAGATTACTATCCGAGTGCCGGCGGTGGGGTGGTTCAAATAGCCTCGGCTATCACCTCATTATGTCCGGTCGTGATGGTCAAGTGGATTAAGGCTTCTTGTACATACCAGTTGCGTTGCTTCTGGGAGTATGGGTTCGAGTCACTTCTGGGGTGTGAGTTTTCAGTTGCATATTGTCCTGGGGACCATTCAGGCTTGTTCTCATTTGTGTTCCTCACGTGTGCCCCAAAGAATGAGGTGATTTGGTAAAATGCTATGCCCAAGATTACTATCCGAGTGCCGGCGGTGGGGTGGTTCAAATAGCTTAGGCTATCACCTCATTATGTCCGGTCGTGATGGTCAAGTGGATTAAGGCGTCTTGTACATACCAGTTGCGTTGCTCCTGGGAGTATGGGTTCGAGTCACTTCTGGGGTGTGAGTTTTCAGTTGCATATTGTCCTGGGGACCATTCAGGCTTGTTCGCATTTGTGTTCCTCACGTGTGCCCCAAAGAATGAGGTGATTTGGTAAAAATGCTATGCCCAAGATTACTATCCGAGTGCCGGCGGTGGGGTGGTTCAAATAGCTTAGGCTATCACCTCATTATGTCCGGTCGTGATGGTCAAGTGGATTAAGGCGTCTTGTACATACCAGTTGCGTTGCTCCTGGGAGTATGGGTTCGAGTCACTTCTGGGGTGTGAGTTTTCAGTTGCATATTGTCCTGGGGACCATTCAGGCTTGTTCGCATTTGTGTTCCTCACGTGTGCCCCAAAGAATGAGGTGATTTGGTAAAAATGCTATGCCCAAGATTACTATCCGAGTGCCGGCGGTGGGGTGGTTCAAATAGCTTAGGCTATCACCTCATTATGTCCGGTCGTGATGGTCAAGTGGATTAAGGCGTCTTGTACATACCAGTTGCGTTGCTCCTGGGAGTATGGGTTCGAGTCACTTCTGGGGTGTGAGTTTTCAGTTGCATATTGTCCTGGGGACCATTCAGGCTTGTTCGCATTTGTGTTCCTCACGTGTGCCCCAAAGAATGAGGTGATTTGGTAAAAATGCTATGCCCAAGATTACTATCCGAGTGCCGGCGGTGGGGTGGTTCAAATAGCTTAGGCTATCACCTCATTATGTCCGGTCGTGATGGTCAAGTGGATTAAGGCGTCTTGTACATACCAGTTGCGTTGCTCCTGGGAGTATGGGTTCGAGTCACTTCTGGGGTGTGAGTTTTCAGTTGCATATTGTCCTGGGGACCATTCAGGCTTGTTCGCATTTGTGTTCCTCACGTGTGCCCCAAAGAATGAGGTGATTTGGTAAAAATGCTATGCCCAAGATTACTATCCGAGTGCCGGCGGTGGGGTGGTTCAAATAGCTTAGGCTATCACCTCATTATGTCCGGTCGTGATGGTCAAGTGGATTAAGGCGTCTTGTACATACCAGTTGCGTTGCTCCTGGGAGTATGGGTTCGAGTCACTTCTGGGGTGTGAGTTTTCAGTTGCATATTGTCCTGGGGACCATTCAGGCTTGTTCGCATTTGTGTTCCTCACGTGTGCCCCAAAGAATGAGGTGATTTGGTAAAAATGCTATGCCCAAGATTACTATCCGAGTGCCGGCGGTGGGGTGGTTCAAATAGCTTAGGCTATCACCTCATTATGTCCGGTCGTGATGGTCAAGTGGATTAAGGCGTCTTGTACATACCAGTTGCGTTGCTCCTGGGAGTATGGGTTCGAGTCACTTCTGGGGTGTGAGTTTTCAGTTGCATATTGTCCTGGGGACCATTCAGGCTTGTTCGCATATATATATATATATATATATATATATATATATATATATATATATATATATATATATATATATATAGATATATAGATATATATATTAACGACAAATTATTTAGTCGTAGATATTGATGAAAGTATAACCCTTACTGGACAAATCAAAGAGGTCGTTTCTGAATGGACTTGAACATATGAGTGGACCTTGGACCTAGACACGCATGAATGTCCAGCACAATTCCTTTCAAACAACTGATCGATTATGCAGTGTTGGGCACTAACTGGAGACAGGCCGCCAAATGAAGTGAGAACTGAACTTAATCCATCAAACCAAATTACCTTTATTCAGTCTCTCCATCACAGAAGAGATGTTGCTTGTCTATATATATTTTTAAGAAAGTTTACATAATACACATTGCTACATTTAACTGTTTTACAATGCCCTGCCTCACATAAAACATACCGAAACAAAAGGTGCCACATTGGAAAGGGAGATAAACTACCCCCCCCCCCCCACCCTTCCTTTTGTCCGAACAAAGTAATTTCGACGCTCGTTTCATCCAAAATACATTAAAATGTACAACTCATTTCGGCAAGATAATGGCTACGGAAACATAATCCCTGCAACAATTTTAATCATCAAGTATATAAATGGCTAAAACCCTGATTCGTATCCAACTAATTCGAAACACTCCCTTGCTTCTAATGGGAATCATATTTAAACTCAACTCTTGCTTTCAAGAACCAACAAGTGAAGCTTTCAAATAATTATAGTAGTAATAATTATAATTCACCTAGTACATCCAAGCAATCGACTTAGCATAAATTAACATACAATATAATATGCAGATAAACACGTTGATCATAATTAATATAAATCTTTTTCTTAAGAACCTCATATGAGCGTCTCTTAATATCGCAATATTACACCGAGAGAGTGTAACAGCAATAACCACTAGGTAAAGAACGCTGATAATTACATTCTCACGACCTCTCAGCCAATCAAAACCGGTTCACCCAATACTTTCATTAGAGCGTCCGGGTACAAAGTCGGTCTCGCCACCAGGATATTGTATGTAATTTGGTCATATCGTTCGGTGCTCATTTTCCGTGAGATCTTCAATATCTG
The DNA here is from genome assembly GCF_040958095.1 of Procambarus clarkii. Lineage (NCBI taxonomy): Eukaryota > Metazoa > Arthropoda > Malacostraca > Decapoda > Cambaridae > Procambarus > Procambarus clarkii. Next base: position 14,422,071 of record NC_091191.1, read on the forward strand.
GTATTTTCATTACGGACAGAAATTTCAGCTTCAGGGGGATAGTTTAATTATGAAATGTAGAGTGTTGGGAGTCGTCGACGGCGTTGCCTGGAGCTGTGTGAAGGTGGTGGTAATCAGGAGGCTGGAAAGGTTCAGTACTAAGCTGTCTTAGGATTTTAATTTGTAATCGTGACAATTAGAACGCGTGTCTGTCTTCCAACTGGAGTTCAGAAAAGGGGGAAGAAATTAATGTATAATTTTGGTGTTCGTGACTTAACTTTACTTAAAATTTGACTTAATGGGTTAGATCGGTGATTCTATTTTATATTACTAATGTAATTTTTTACTTAGAAAATAAATTTAACTCTCCAAAATTCATTTTACAATTTTATGTGATCTGACGTTAAGTAATGAGTCACGTTGAGTCCGTTAACTTCCTCAGAGAAATTGGAAAATTGGACAGCAGTTGAAGAGCAAACCACAACTCGAGATGGAGAAGCGTCGATGTTTCGGTCAGTCCTGGACCCTTATCATGTCGTATGAAAGTCCTGGACCCTTATCATGTCGTGTGAAAGTCCTGGACCCTTATCATGTCGTGTGAAAGTCCTGGACCCTTATCATGTCACAACATGATACAAGCTCACACACACATAAGGGAGATGCCGAGCTTGCTTGAACCCTGAAGCTTCGATGAATAATCTGAGTATCCAGTGGGCCATTTTGGCCATCAGAAGTGGCGCTGTGGGATGAACTAAACGTCGAGTTAAGAGGACTAAATAAATGCGCATTTTTCTTCTGAGTTTTGGTTTGGTCATCATTTATTCAGCCACGTTATTGTGACACTGGAGCAACAAGATATTTAGCCAAGAACAGTGTTCTATGTTACCTAGTAGATGATGGCTGGGGCAGTAGGTAGGGTGTGAGCTGGATATTTTGCCGTGATCTTGAGGATGGTAGAATGTACTTGTGTGTGAGCAGGCTGTTAGTAGTTGACTTAGATTGTTTGAGATATAGTGCTTTGCTGATCTTTTCCTGTCTTCGTATCGATCAATTATTACGGTGTGTTAATTAATCATAATATTTCTAGCGGTAATGAGGTAGTGTTTAGAATTTATGTGTTCGTTGGTGATTCCGTATTTTTTGTGCATTGTCAGGAGCCTTGAAAAAGATATTGATGTCCTACCCATATATTGAGATCGTTGTGGCTGACTGTCTCGAATCTAAATTTGAAACTCTGGGACCCTAAGCATAAAAATAATATAATGTTGAATAGAAGACAACAGAGAAACTCCCGTCCATATCTTGAAATGTTAATAGAAAATTAGAAATGCACGAAAGGGCATAAAAGAGGGGGACATAAAATAGTATATAAGAAGTGTTATCTCAATACATAATACAAAATTTATATTAACTGGACAAGTCTACATTAAAAAATAAGTGGTTAATAATTGGTTTGGGAATATGGTTGTGGAGTTATGGGACATTTTGCAGGACAGCGTAATTGGATTTTTTTCCCAGCGACAGCTAATAAAGGTATACATGTGGGTGGGATTGCACCTGTATCCTTAAATAATGATGTTCATGTATTCTTTAATACATGATCTCTCTTTCCCTCTCATTGTCTCTCTCTCTCTCTCTCTCTCTCTCCCCGCCTCTCTCTCTCTCTCTCTCTCTCTCTCTCTCTCTCTCTCTCTCTCTCTCTCTCTCCTCTCTCTCTCTCTCTCTCTCTCTCTCTCTCTCTCTCTCTCTCTCTCTCTCTCTCTCCGCACCTCGAGCCCTGATCAATGATATGAGACGCAAAGTGTTCAAGTTGGAAGATAAGTGTTCACAAATTTCCAGTCTCTGAATACTTACGTTTGCAGTTATTGCGATTTATCTAAATAACTGTAAAAGTAAATAACTGTAAAGTATAATAATTATTATAACTAACATCCTGGCAGATATATTTGCAATCTTCTTCTTGCTCAACATCTTCACAATAACTTTCCTGTTTGGTTGCGTTGATTTGCAGTTATTGACGTTATTTCTTATGATAAATTGTTTTCTGAATTTGTTTCTTTTTCCGAACTATTTTCCATGAAACTTTGTTATATTTATCTTAATGACTTAGTGGCTTTTATTTTTTTATTATTTACATTGTTAGTGATGACAGAGCAATGAGTGGCATTTCGCTTCTAGCCTCCCCCTTCCCCACTTCCCCTATCCACATCCCTTTCCCTAAGTCCCTTATCCTCATCCCCCTTAGCACCACCCACTGCCGACATACCTGTCCCCCACCATCCTCAACTCCACCTCCCAACTTCCTCTCCCCAATTCTTCCTCCCATGTCCAATCTTCCCCTCCTTAATTTCGTCCCCCTACATCACCCCTCCTTAACTTCATATCACTACCTCCCCCCTCCTCAACTTCATCTCCCTACCTCCCCCCTTCCCATCTCTTCCTCCTCACCTCCATCTTTTCGTGTCCCTCCTCATTCCCAACTCTCCCTTCACACCTCACACTCACACTCTCCCTTCTCAACACACCCTCCTCCACCTTCACTCTTGTACTGGCACACACTCATTCACCTTCACTGGCACTCACACTCCCTCCCTCACGTGCACTCCGCCTCACTACAACATTCTTGCCATTCCTCTTATCTCTCTGCGAGTGACAGTGAAATAATGAAGCCGGATGTAATATTCAGTCCTACTCGGTTGGGTGACTTTAGTGCAGTCTGGTTATCAATTCAACACGTTCTGAAGACAAATGTCACAACTTGGGCTCCTGTGAATACCAAATGGTTCCTGGGTAGTCTTTCCTTCCTGGCCTTCCCTCACCCCCCCCCCATTTCACAACCCCCCACCCAACCACCCTCTAGCCTACCCACCTACCCGCGCCTCAATGGGTTTCCTTCCACCTTTCATGTGAAAGGCGATCGAATGAGGTCATTGTATCATGGTTTCTCTGCATTAGAACACGCCAAAGTGGACCAATATCCATCATTTGCAAACCCTGCCCCTCCAGAGTAGGCCCCTATCTGTGCCTTGCAACACCCCAGAGCGGGCCACTTTCCGTGCCTTGCTACACCCTAGAGCGGGCCACTTTCCGTGCCTTGCAACACCCCAGAGCGGGCCACTTTCCGTGCCTTGCAACACCCTAGAGCGGGCCACTTTCCGTGCCTTGCAACACCCCAGAGCGGGGCCACTTTCCGTGCCTTGCAACACCCAGAGCGGGCCACTTTCCGTGCCTTGCAACACCCCAGAGCGGGCCACTTTCCGTGCCTTGCAACACCCCAGAGCGGGCCACTTTCCGTGCCTTGCAACACCCCAGAGTGGGCCACTTTCCGTGCCTTGCAACACCCCAGAGCGGGCCACTTTCCGTGCCTTGCAACACCCCAGAGTGGGCCACTTTCCGTGCCTTGCAACACCCCAGAGTGGGCCCACTTTCCGTGCCTTGCAACACCGTGGAATTGTGTTCGAATAAATTGTCGTGATTTAATTTACACGAGTGATTGTGTCTTTGTGTGTGTGTGTGTGTGTGTGTGTGTGTGTGTGTGTGTGTGTGTGTGTGTGTGTGTGTGTGTGTGTGTGTGTGTATGTGTGTGTGTGTGTGTGTGTACGCACCTAGTTGTACTCACCTAGTTGTGCTTGCGGGGGTTGAACTCTGGCTCTTTGGTCCCGCCTCTCAACCGTCAATCAACAGGTGTACAGGTCCTTGAGCCTATTGGGCTCTATCATATCTACACTTGAAACTGTGTATGGAGTCAGCCTCCACCACATTGCTTCCTAATGCATTCCATTTGTCAACCACTCTGACACTAAAAAGTTCTTTCTAATATCTCTGTGGCTCATTTGGGCACTCAGTTTCCACCTGTGTCCCCCTAGTGCGTGTGCCCCTTGTGTTAAATAGCCTGTCTTTATCAACCCTGTCGATTCCCTTGAGAATCTTGAATGTGGTGATCATGTCCCCCTAACTCTTCTGTCTTCCAACGAAGTGAGGTTCAATTCCCTTAGTCTCTCCTCGTAGCTCGTACCTCTCAGCTCGGGTACTAGTCTGGTGGCAAACCTTTGAACCTTTTCCAGTTTAGTCTTATGCTTGACTAGACATGGACTCCATGCTGGAGCCGCATACTCCAGGATTTGTCTGACATATGTGGTATATAATGTTCTGACAGATTCCTTACACAAGTTTCTAAAGGCCGTTCTTATGTTAGCCAACCTGGCATATGCTGCTGCTGTTATCCTCTTGGTATGAGCTTCAGGGGACAGGTCTGACGTGATATCAACCCCCAGGTCTTTCTCTCTCTCTGACTCTTGAAGTATTTCATCTCCCAAGTGATACCTTGTATCTGGTCTCCTGCTTCCTACCCCTATCTTCAATACATTGCATTTGCTTGGATTAAATTCTAACATCCATTTGTTCGACCATTCCTGCAGCTTCTCCAGGTCTTCTTGAAGCCTCAAGCTGTCCTCCTCTGTCTTAATCCTTCTCATAATTTTGGCATCGTGAGCAAACATTGAGAGGAATGAGTCTATACCCTCTGGGAGATCATTTACGTAATCAGAAACAGGATAGGTCCAAGCACAGAGCCCTGTGGCACTCCACTGGTGACTTCACAGCCATTCTGAGGTCTCACCCCTCACTATAACTCTCTTCTTCCTATTGCTTAGGTACTCTTTTATCCACTGGAGCGCCCTACCAGTTTACTCCTGCCTGTTTCTCAAGCTTATGCATCAACCTTTTATGGGGTACTGTGTCAAAGGCTTTCCGACAGTCCAAAAAATGCAGTCCGCCAATCCTTCTCTTTCTTGCTTAATCTTTGTCACCTGATCATAGAATTCTATCAATCCTGTAAGGCAAGATTTACCCTCCCTGAACCCATGTTGATGGGTTGTCACGAAGTCTCTTCTCTCCAGATGTGTTACTAGGTTTTTTCTCACAATCTTCTCCATCACCTTGCATGGTATACAAGTTAAGGACACTGGCCTGTAGCTCAGTACCTCTTGTCTGTCCACCCTTTTTAAAATATTGGTACTACATTAGCAGTCTTCCATACTTCTGGTAGGTCTCCCGTTTTCCAGTGACCCTACTATACACTATGGAGAGTGGCAAGCAAAGTTGCTCCTGCACACTCTTTCAATACCATGGTGAGATTCCATCCGCCCAACATCTTTTCTCACATCAGCTTCAACAGGTGCTTCTTGACCTCATCTCTTGTAATTTCATGTGTGTGTGTGTGTGTGTGTGTGTGTGTGTGTGTGTGTGGTGTGTGGTGCGTGTGTGTGTGTGTGTGTGTGTGTGTGTGTGTGTGTGTGTGGGTCGGGTCCGGTCGGGAGGTGTATGTGGTTGAGACTGGGAAGGAGTAAATGTGGGAGATTAGGCGGATGTGTGTTGATGAAATAGGGAGATGTTTGGGGGAGAGATAGGGAGAGTTTGTGTGTGGGAGAGAGAAATCCTTTGCACAGTACCCCATAAAAGGTGTGATGCATAAGCTGGAGAAACAGGCAGGAGTAACTGGTAGATCGCTCCAGTGGATAAGGGAGTACGTAAGCAATAGGAAGCAGAAAGTTACAGTGACGGGGGAGACCTCAGAATGGCGTGAAGTCACCAGTGGAGTCCCACAGGGCTCTGTACTTGGACCTATCTTGTTTTCTGATATACGTGAATGATCTCCAAATAGTATAGACTCATTTCCTCTCAATGTTTGCTGACGACGCCAAAATTATGAGAAGGATTAAGACAGAGGAGGGAAAAGCTTGAGGTTCAAGAAGACCTGGACAAGCTGCAGGAATGGTCGAACAAATGGCTGTTAGAGTTTAACCCAAGCAAAATGTAATGTAATGAAGATAGGGGTAGGAAGAAGGAGACCAGATACAAGGTATCACTTGGGAGATGAAATACTTCAAGAGTCAGAGAGAGAGAAAAACCTGGGGGTTGATATCACGCCAGACCTGTCCCCTGAAGCTCATATCAAGAGGATAACAGCAGACAGCATATGCCAGGTTGGCTAACATAACAACGGCCTTTAGAAACTTGTGTAAGGAATCTTTCAGAACATTATATACCACATATGTCTGACCAATCCTGGAGTATGCGGCTCCAGCATGGAGTCCATATCTAGTCAAGCATAAGACTAAAATGGAAAAGGTTCAAAGGTTTGCACCAGACTAGTACCCGAGCTGAGAGGTATGAGCTACGAGGAGAGACTACGGGAATTGAACCTCACTTCGTTGGAAGACAGAAGAGTTAGGGGGGACATGATCACCACATTCAAGATCCTCAAGGGAATCGACAGGGTTGATAAAGACAGGCTGTTTAACACAAGGGGCACACGCACTAGGGGACACAGGTGGAAACTGAGTGCCCAAATGAGCCACAGAGATATTAGAAAGAACTTTTTTAGTGTCAGAGTGGTTGACAAATGGAATGCATTAGGAAGTGATGTGGTGGAGGCTGACTCCATACACAGTTTCAAGTGTAGATATGATAGAGCCCAATAGGCTCAGGAACCTGTACACCTGTTGATTGACAGTTGAGAGGCGGGACCAAAGAGCCAGAAGCTCAACCCCCGCAAGCACAACTAGGTGAGTAGCAACTAGGAGAGTACAACTAGGTGAGTACACGTACAGGTAACCTGGGCGAGGACAGGTACACAGAGAATGACAAGAGGTGTGTGAAGAAACTCAACAAAAGGTTCCAGGAGGTCTTTACAATAGAACAGGGAGAAGTCACGACGCTAGGAGAGGTGGCAGCAAACCAGGTGACCTTGGAAAGGTTCGAATTATAAGAGATGAGGTCAAGAAGCACCTATTGGAGCTGGATGTGAGAAAGCTGTTGGGCCGGACGGAATCTCACCATGGGTATTGAAAGAGTGTACAGGAGCACTTTGCTTGCCACTCTCCATAGTGTATAGTGGTCACTGGAAACGGGAGACCTACCAGAAATATGAAGACTGCTAATGTAGTACCAATATGCAAAAAGGGTGACAGACAAGAGGCACTGAACTACAGGCCAGTGTCCTTAACTTGTATACCATGCAAGGTGATGGAGAAGATTGTGAGAAAAACCTAGTAACCATCTGGAGAGAAGAGACTTCGTGACAACCCATCAACATGGGTTCAGAGAGGGTAAATCTTGCCTTACAGGCTTGATAGAATTCTACGATCAGGTGACAAAGATTAAGCAAGAAAGAGAGGATGGGCGGACTGCATTTTTTTGGACTGTCGGAAAGCCTTTGACACAGTACCAACATAAAAGTTTGATGCATAGCTGGAGAAACAGGCAGGAGTACTGGTAGGGCGCTCCGTGGATAAGGGAGTACCTAAGCAATAGGAAGCAGAGAGTTACAGTGAGGGGTGAGACTTCAGAATGGCGTGAAGTCACCAGTGGAGTCCCACAGAGCTCTGTGCTTGACCTATCCTGTTTCGATATACGTAAATGATCTCCCAGAGGGTATAGACTCATTCCTCTCAATGTTTGCCTGACGACGCCACAATAATGAGAAGGATTAAGACAGAGGACAGCTTGAGGCTTCAAGAAGACCTGGACAAGCTTCAGGAATGGTCGAACAAATGGCTGTTAGAGTTTAACCCAAGCAAATGTAATGTAATGAAGATAGGGGTAGGAAGCAGGAGACCAGATACAAGGTATCATTTGGGAGATGAGTTACTTCAAGAGTCAGAGAGAGAGAATGACCTGGGGTTGATATCACGCCAGACCTGTACCCTGAAGCTCATATCAAGATGATAACATCAGCAGCACATGCCAGGTTGCCTAACATAAGAAAGGCCTTTAGAAACTTGTGTAAGGAATCTTTCAGAACATTATATACCACATATGTCAGACCAATCTTGGAGTATGCGGCTCCAGCATGGAGTCCATATCTAGTCAAGCATAAGACTAAAATGGAAAAGGTTCAAAGGTTTGCCACCTGACTAGTACCTCGAGCTGAAAGGTATGAGCTACGAGGAGAGACTACGGGAATTAAACCTCACTTAGTTGGAAGACAGAAGAGTTAGGGGGGACATGATCACCACATTCAAGATTATCAAGGGAATCGACAGGGTTGATAAAGACAGGTTATTTAACACAAGGGGACACAGGTAGAAACTGAGTGCCCAAATGAGCCACAGAGATATTAGAAAGAACTTTTTTTGTTTAGTTACACACACACACACACACACACACACACACACACACACACACACACACACACACACACACACACACACACACACACACTCACCTCACCATCCCCCGCTCATACACCTTCAATGTCTTGCTTAATCATTGTAACAAATTTTACATCTCACTCTCTTCATCCAACATATTTACACCATACTCATCCCTAGTTCCTGACACCCTCCCCGTCTCCACCCACACACATACTCTCCTAACTCTCCCCTGTCCCTGCAATCCTTTCAATTACTCAATATAATCAAAATTTTGAGTTCAGAACACAAATCTACGATCTGAACATTCGTTTTCCATAACAACTGAATGCAATATTTTTTATTTTTTTTACTAATTCATTAGGTACATCTGCATTTGTGCAGCTGCTCTAGACTATATAAAGGGGGGAGTACAGTGTGTCAAAAGGCTAGCTACGTGTTGCTAAAAAAATCCCCATTACACAGGATGGTTTAGTCATACAGAGGCAAGTGATAAGTAGTCTGCACTGGCAGACTCTGAGGTGCATTATGAGGATATCATGAACAAATTTACAAAAAATGTTAACTCTACGGTGTTTTGATTGCACATTTCATTTACTCCTCGTGATAGTGGTGCAGAGGTCGACTCTCCTGCAGGGCTACATGCGGACCGACCCCGACCACTCCTGTGAAACTCTCCATAAAATCAGACCGGTGGTCCCCAGGCCTGTTTCTATCGCTTAACCCTTTCCCCCTCTTCCAACTCTGGCGCTCCCCTTTCCTACCCTCTCTCTCCCCTTCCCCTCACACCACTCTCTCTCAACTATCTTTCCCTCATTCCCTCTTCCTTCTCCCACTCTCCCCTCCTCTTCATCTCGCCATTCTCTTTAATCTTCTTGCCTCTGTCTTCTCCGTCCCCCCCCCTCCCCCCAATTCACTCCTCGCCCATCTTCTTCCTATTTTACCTCTCTCTTCCACTTCCGCTCCTCTTCCCTCATCATCCCCTTGTCCCCTCCCCATCTTCCCCATCTGTTCCTATTCTATCATCATACATCTTCACTACATAGGATCTTCACAGTATAAACTATCTTCATCACCATACCATCTTCACTGCTCACTATATCATTGAAACCACATATGCTACTCACTATCTCTATTACTGTAACCATCTACCCTACTTACTATTTTCATGATTGTAACCCGAGTGAATTCAGTTCATCGTTTTCGAGTTTATGGTGAAAATTTGCGAGTTAAAGGCGGGAGTAACTTCCACACTACAAACAAACACATCAACTATTTCATTTCAGACTTGATGAAAGTGTTACGTTAGTGTTGGGTTAGAGGTCTATAATTTGTAAAGTGTGGCACTGGAGCCAGACACCGACCGGCCTATGTTCATCCCGAAGCCAAGACCATTCCCCCTGTGAGGCGAGCCCCAAGCATCTGTCTCCCAACTTTGTGCGGAAAGACAGATAGACAAGGAGACATTCTCTCTCATACATATACATTGTATCTTTCCAATTGCAATTATAGAATATATTTTGCCAGAACAAAAGTCTCACGACAACTACAACCATTTTAGATCACTGTAGTTTGTAGTTCTCTGGGTAATGAGGCGGCTCTTCTAGCGAAATGATACACAAGAAATCGGATTTTTCCCTGTATATTAACCAAGAGATTATTTTATAAGTGACCATATATTATTTAATGGTAATATATATTTTGTATTTAAATAGTTAAAGAAGATGGCGCCTTCAGATAAGACCCAGTTACTGATGCAAATATCACGCGGGAGAGAATTAAGGTCACCAATTATTTTGGACTCGGGATCTGGAAGCTCAGTCAGGTCACACTGGGTGAAGGATGAGGTCACTTGCCCTGGCGCTCTCTGCCTGGTCTCGTTACGTTGGCCTTCAAGCATGACTCCCTGGTAGTGAACAGCGAATATTTATATATATTAAAAAAAAGTCGAAATGAATACAGTCAGAACCCATCATCTGGGTAGTGGGCGCCAGTGCCCATCATCTGGGTAGTGGGTGCCAGTGCCCATCATCTGGGTAGTGGGCGCCAGTGCCCATCATCTGGGTAGTGGGCGCCAGTGCCCATCATCTGGGTAGTGGCACCAGTGCCCATCATCTGGGTAGTGGGCGCCAGTGCCCATCATCTGGGTAGTGGGCGCCAGTGCCCATCATCTGGGTAGTGGGCGCCAGTGCCCATCATCTGGGTAGTGGGCGCCAGTGCCCATCATCTGGGTAGTGGGCGCCAGTGCCCATCATCTGGGTAGTGGGCGCCAGTGCCCATCATCTGGGTAGTGGGCGCCAGTGCCCATCATCTGGGTAGTGGGCGCCAGTGCCCATCATCTGGGTAGTGGGCGCCAGTGCCCATCATCTGGGTAGTGGGCGCCAGTGCCCATCATCTGGGTAGTGGGCGCCAGTGCCCATCATCTGGGTAGTGGGTGCCAGTGCCCATCATCTGGGTAGTGGGTGCCAGTGCCCATCATCTGGGTAGTGGGTGCCAGTGCCCATCATCTGGGTAGTGGGCGCCAGTGCCCATCATCTGGGTAGTGGGCGCCAGTGCCATCATCTGGGTAGTGGGTGCCAGTGCCCATCATCTGGGTAGTGGGTGCCAGTGCCCATCATCTGGGTAGTGGGTGCCAGTGCCCATCATATGGGGAGTGGGCCACTAGTGCATTGCTTTGCCCAGGGCCTACAATGTTGTTTAGACCACATTGCCTGCATCTCTATATCATCTCATCTCCATCTCTCTCCTCCCCTCCCTTCCCTTCCTCTCTCTTACCTCCTTCTCCACAATTCCTTCTCTACAATACCCTCCACTCCTTTTTCTCCCTTCAAGTTCAAGTACGTTTATTGAGACAATAAAATATATCTCAAAGGGATAGAGTAGCTTTGGTTATTTCTACCCTCCTCTACTTCAAGTCCCTAAAGGGGAGCACAACTCCCATCTCCCTATGCATTCTGATTAAGCTCCCTTCACCCACCCCTTCCCCAAATATCTATCCCTTCCCCCCCTCTCCCTGGAAGCCTTCCCTCGTTACTCCCTCCCAAGCCTCCCTCCTCCCTACCTACCCACCACCATGATGCAAGTTATCTCAGGGGAAACAGTCACGACAAACCAACAAACGACTTCCTGTGACAGTTATGAAACAAAGTTTGCTTCATGATGTTAGAGAATGGAAGTTGAGTGGAAGTAGTTATTACGAGAGGACTCGTGAAGTGAACCCTTCAGCTAAACTTGTCAGGGAAACCTTCATTACCTGTTTGTGAGTGAGTGTTGTATGAATGAGTCTGAATGTGATTAAATGTGTGTTTGTATTCATCTTAGGTTATTCAGCTAAATGTGCTTGCAGGGTCAAGAGCCTGATACTCAGCCCCGTCTTTCCTGTAGTTTGCTACATAATGCAGTGAATTATAGGATTTACCTTTCTTGTAATAGGTAATTTGGAAACAATATTTGGAATTACCGTCTCACCTGGAATTATGGGTATCCCTAATGTTCTTTCTAGCGTTTATATTTTCCAGATTGCTCTAGTTCTAATATTATCTAGGTTTTATATGTTTTATGGTGCAGGCGAGGAGTCACAATAATGTGGCTGAAATATGCTGACCAAACCACACACTAGAAAGTGAAGGGACGACGACGTTTCGGTCCGTTCTGAATCATTATCAACAATCGACTTGAGAATGGTCCAGGACGGACCGAAACGTCGTCGTCCCTTCACTTTCTAGTGTGTGGTTTGGTCAACATGTTTTTTTGGTGTTCAGTTATTTATATGATCAGAGGTTGCTCTTGTGCTTATATATTTTAATGTTGATGAAATGTTTTAAAGTTCATATGTTGATGATTCTCAATTTCAAAAGTTACTAAATTAAATTGAAACATATACACTACAACAATATTGGATCTTAAATATACACTTCAACAGCATTAGAACATTTTAACATTACAGAGCAACCTAGGAACAAAGCACATACTAGAGCAATCTTGGAACGTGTATACGCACTTTAGATTAGAGCGACGTTTCTGAGCCGAAGTTTCGGGGAACCCCGGCTTAGAAACGCAGGGTTCCGGGGAGAACCCCGCGGAACCCTGGGGCCAGGTTCACGAAAGAGTTACGCAAGCACTTACGAACCTGTACATCTTTTCTCAGTCTTTGGCGGCATTGTTTGCAAATATTAAACAGTTAATGAGACCTAAAGTATCAGGAGGCTGTTTATAACAATAACAACAGTTGATTGGAAAGTTTTCGTGCTTGTAAACTGTTTAATAAATGTAGCCAAAGCCGTCAAAGATTGAGATAAGATGAACACGTTCACAAGTTCGTAACTGCTTCGTGAATCTGGCCCCAGGTTCCCGAGAGTTTTATCAATACCTGCGAGAGGTATTGATAAAAATGGATAATATTAACCAAACGCAAATGAATCAAATTTAACAAATCACCGAAAGGTCCTGGAGGAAATGCATTGACTTCAAGTAATTTCATTCATGGGTTTAAAAGAGGACCGAATCGTTGGAAAAAAAATCATGTTGTAAAAGGAAATCTTTAAAATGTTTCAACCGCTACAGGGCTTACGGGCGAGGAAGGATATCAGCAAATATTCAAGCCTTATTGAAACTCCTGAGGAAGATCTGGTGATCAAACTCGAGCATTATTTTCCCTACCTCTCAACACAAGTGTGTGATAGGATGAGGGATCCTTACCCTGAATCTTCTGCTCACTGGTGAACTTGACTTTAAGAGAAGAGGAAGAACTTTGTGAGATACAACCTAATCGTGCACTCACGATGTAATTCCCTGACCTTATCCCAGGATAAGTTATCGATTTCTGTGGAAGATGATTAACCTATCATTCACAGGAAAGCAATACATATATAGCTGTAGTTTTTAACTTCTTACACGTGAGAGGAAATTTTTTTCTCATTTAGCAATATCATGAGCAAAAAACAGAAATCGTCTTCTTTCAGTTAAAAATTAAATCCGTGCGAGTTTATTTATAGTTAACCACCGAATTAAGTACTTGTGTGTTAAAAGACTTCTAGAACCAGCTCCAGGTAGAGTCCAGGTATAGCATCACACACACGCCCTTGACACTTTCCCTTTCACTCCAGCCTGCTTCTCCAGCTTTTTCACTAGCCTCTTGTGTAGTACTGTATCAAAGGCTTTTTGACAATCCAAAAATATGCAGTCTGCCCACCCCTCTCCTTCTTGCCTGATTTTTGTTGCCTGGTTCTAGAATTCAATTAGCCCTGTGAGGCAGGACTTGCCATCCCTGAACCCATGTTGATGCTGTGTTACAAAGTTCTTTTGCTCCAGATGTTCCACTAGCTTTCTTCGCACAATCTTCTCCATCATTTGGCATGGTATGCAGGTTAGGGACACTGGCCTGTAGTTCAGTGCCTCCTGCCTATCCCCTTTCTTGTATATTGGAACTACATTACTTGCCTTCCAAATTTCTGACAGTTTCCCCCGTTGCCAGTGATTTATTATACACTATGGAGAGTGGCAAGCATAGTGCTTCTGCTCCTTCCCTTAGTATCCAAGGGGAGATTCCATCTGCGCCTATAGCTTTTGTCACATCCAACTCTAGTAAACACTTCTTTACTTCCCCACTGGTAATCTCAATCTTTTCTAGTGGTTCCTGGTTAACTATTCCCTCTCTTATCTCTGGAATCTCTCCTTGCTCTAAGGTGAAAACCTGATGGAATTTCTTATTCAGTTCTTCACACACTTCCTTGTCGTTTGTAGTGAACCCTTCTGCCCCAATCCTTATATTCATTACCTGTTCCTTTACTGTTGTTTTTCTCCTGATGTGGCTGTGCAGCAATTTAGGTTGAGTCTTTGCCTTGCTTGCGATGTCATTTTCGTATTGTCTTTCTGCTTCACTTCTCAGGCAGTGTACTCACCTATTTGTACTCACCTATTTGAGTTTGCAGGGGTGGAGCTTTGGCTCTTTGGTACCGCCTCTCAATTGTCAATCAACTGATGTACAGATTCCTGAGCCTACTGGGCTCTATCATATCTACATTTAAAACTGTGTATGGAGTCAGCCTGCACCTCATCACTGCCTAATGCATTCCATCCGTTAACTAATCTGACACTGATACAGTTCCTTCTTACGTCCCTGTGGCTCATGTGGGTACTCAGTTTCTACCTGTGTCCCCTTGTTCGCATCCCGCCAGTGTTGAATAATTTATCCTTGTTTACCCGGTCGATTCCCCTGAAGATTTTGTAGGTTGTGATCATGACCCCCTTACTCTTCTCTCTTCCAGTGTCGTAAGGTGCATTTCCCGCAGCCTTTCCTCATAACTCATGCCTCTTAGTTCTGGGACTAGTCTAGTAGCATCCCTTTGGACTTTTTCCAGTTTCGTCTTGTGCTTGACAAGGTACGGGCTCCATGCTGGGGCCGCATACTCCAGGATTGGTCTTACATATGTGGTGTACAAGATTCTGAATGATTCCTTACACAGGTTCCTGAACGCTGTTCTGATGTTACCCAGCCTCGCATATGCCGCAGACGTAATTCTTTTTATGTGGGCTTCAGGAGGCAGGTTTGGTGTGATATCAACTCCTAGATCTTTCTCTCTGTCCGTTTCATTAAGTACTTCATCTCCTATTCTGTATCCTGTGTCTTGCCTCCTGTTTCCACTGCCTAGTTTCATTACTTTGCATTTACTCGGGTTGAACTTCAACAGCCATTTCTTGGACCATTCACTCACGCACAGTCTAGGTCATCTAGTCTGTCTAGGTCATCTTCTAGCCTCCTTCTCTCAACCTCTGTTTCAATCCTCCTCATATTTTTTGCATCGTCGGCAAACATTGAGAGGAACGAATCTATACCCTCTGGGAGATCATTTACATATACCAGAAACAGTATAGGTCCAAGGACTGACCCCTGCCGGACTCCACTTGTAACGTCTCGCCAATCTAAGACTTCACCCCTCACTCAGACTCGTTGTCTCCTGTTGCTTAGGTACTCATTTATCCAATGGAGTACCTTCCCTTTCACTTCAGCCTGCATCTCCAGCTTTTTCACTAGCCTTTTGTGTGGTACTGTATCAAAGGCTTTTTGACAATCCAGAAATATGCAGTCTGCCCACCCTTCTCTTTCTTGCCTTATTTTTGTTGCCTGGTCGTAGAATTCAAGTAACCCTGTGAGGCAGAACCTGCCATCCTTGAACCCATGTTGATGCTGGGTTACAAAGTTCCTTCGCTCCAGATGCTCCACTAGCTTTCTTCGCACAATCTTCTCCATCATCTTGCATGGTATGCAGGTTAGGGACACTGGCCTGTAGTTCAGTGCCTCCTGTCTATCCCTTTCTTGTATATCGGGACTACGTTAGCTGCTTTCCAAATTTCTGGCAGTTCCCCTGTTGCCAGTGATTTGTTATACACCATGGAGGGGGGCACAGTTCTTCTGCTCCTTCCTTTAGTATCCAAGGGGAGATTCCATCTGGACCTATAGCCTTTGTCACATCCAATTCTAGTAAACACTTCCTTACTTCCCCGCTGGTAATCTCAAACTCTTCCAGTGGTTCCTGGTTAGCTATTCCCTCTCTTATCTCTGGGATTTCTCCTTGCTCTAAGGTGAAGACCTCCTGGAATTTCTTATTCAGTTCCTCACACACTTCCTTGTCGTTCGTAGTGAATCCTTCTGCCCCTAACCTTAATTTCATAACCTGTTCCTTTACTGTTGTTTTTCTCCTGATGTGGCTATGCAGCAATTTAGGCTGAGTCTTTGCCTTGCTTGCGATGTCATTTTCGTATTGTCTTTCTGACTCTCTTCTCATCCTAACATATTCATTCCTGGCATTCTGGTATCTTTCTCTGCTCTCCAGTGTCCTGTTATTCCTATAGTTTCTCCATGCCCTTTTACTTTGCTGCTTAGCTAGCCTACATCTCTGATTAAACCATGGGTTTCTCATCTTCATTTCACTGTTTTCCTTTTGGACTGGGACAAACTTGTGTGTGTGTGTGTGTGTGTGTGTGTGTGTGTGTGTGTGTGTGTGTGTGTGTGTGTGTGTGTGTGTGTGTATGTGTGTGTGTGGTGTGCGTGTGCGTGTATGCGTGTGCGTGTGCGTGTGCGTGTGTGTGTGTGTGTGTGCGTGAGCGTGTGTGTGTGTGTGTGTGTGTGTGTGTGTGTTGAGCGTGGAGGTGTTTGTGTCTAGGGGGAGGGGTAGGGGGGGGGTGTCTTGGGAGAGTGTTAGGCGTGGGAAGTTGGGGGGGATGGGTGAGCGGTCACCAGGGTAGCATGTGTCAAACCCTGTACCCAGAGTGAACCACAAGGTGTATACTTAAGATATTTAGACCTACTTTAAATTAAATATTTTAAATCACTCTGTGCACCTTATTGATGACCTAGAGAGGAGTACCTACCGTCAGCTCACCTCGAGCAAGCACGCCTAGGCGAGTTTGAGGAGATGTCCTTATGACGGGGTTGGTCGCCTGTCCTCTCCTCTGCCCTGGTATCAATGTTGTCTCCAAGGGCTCCTGGTTGTCTCCACGTGCTCCTGGTATACTATTCGTTCCTATCTTCCTCACTGGTCGTCAGCTGCTATGTGCAATTTAGTATACGATCCTAAAGGGTGCACACACTTAGGGGGATCAATCACTATGTATGCTACAATCCGCTTCACAACACAACACTCAGCAAGCAAATCGTAGGTCCTGGCTAGGCTGGCGCATCGGTACACACTGATCATGCCACTCGACCTTATTTTTGCTTTCTTAATTGCTCTACCGCTGTAGGAGCTCACTATACACTTGATCACTGCGTTTATACACACTCCTGTGACAAAAAACTATGTTTCTTATCTCCGTAACACTTCAATGTCTCGAGATAATTGATGTCATTCGCGGACCCTACGGACACCACATGTGACTCTCTCCACGAAAGAGTGTGTGTGTGTGTGTGTACTCACCTATTTGTACTCACCTATTTGTACTTGCTGGGGTTGAGCTCTGGCTCTTTGGTCCCGCCTCTCAACTGTCAGTCAACTGGTGTACAGGTTCCTGAGCCTATTAGGCTCTATCATATCTACACTTGAAACTGTGTATGGAGTCAGCCTCCACCACATCACTGCCTAATGCATTCCATATGTCAACTACTCTGACAATAAAAAAAATATTTCTAATATCTCTGTGGGTCATTTGGGCACTCAGTTTCCACTTGTGTCCCCAAGTGCGTGTGCCCCTTGTGTTAAATAGCCCGTCTTTATCTACTCTGTCAATTCCTCTGAGAATCTTGTATGTGGTGATCATATCCCCCCAAACTCTTCTGTCTTCTAGCGACGTGTGGTTTAATTCCAGGAGTCTCTCCACGTAGCTCATACCTCTCAGCCCGGGTACTAGTCTGGTGGCAAACCTTTGAACTTTTTCCAGTTTGGTCTTATCCTTGACTAGATATGGACTCCATGCTTTGGTTGCATACTCCAGGATTGGTCTGACATAGGTGGTATACAAATCTTGAGGTTATCTTGAGATGATTTCGGGGCTTTAGTGCCCCCGCGGCCCGGTCCTCGACCAGGCCTCCACCCCCAGGAAGCAGCCCGTGACAGCTGACTAACACCCAGGTACCTATTTTACTGCTAGGTAACAGGGGCATAGGGTGAAAGAAACTCTGCCCATTGTTTCTCGCCGGCGCCTGGGATTGAACCCAGGACCACAGGATCACAAGTCCAGCGTGCTGTCCGCTCGGCTCCATTTTGAACGGCCGACAAAGTTCTGAATGATTCCTTGCATAAGTGTCTAAATGCCGTTCTTATGTTAGCCAACCTGGCATATGCTGCTGATGTTATCCTCTTGATATGGGCTTCAGGGGACAGGTCTGGCATGATAACAACCCCCAGGTCTTTCTCTCTCTCTGACTCGTGTAGAATTTCATCTCCTAAATGATACCTTGTAACTGGCCTCCTGCTCCCTACACCTATCTTCACTACATTACATTTGCTTGGGTTAAACTCTAACAACCATTTGTTGGACCATTCCATTATTTTGTCTAGATCTTCTTGAAGCCTCAAGCAGTCCTCCTCTGTCTTAATCCTTTTCATAATTTTGGATTCGTCAGCAAACATTGAGAGGAATGAGTCTATACCTTCCTGGAGATCGTTCACGTATATCAGAAACAGGATAGCCCCGAGTACAGAGCCTTGTGGGACTCCACTGGTGACTTCACGCCAATCTGAGGTCTCACCCCTCACTGTAACTCTTTGCTTCCTATTGCTTAGGTATTCCCTTATCCACTGGGGCACTTAACCAGTTACTCCTGCCTGTCTCTCCAGTTTATGTACCAGCCGCTTATGGGGGACTGTATCAAAGGGTTTCCGACAGTCCAAAAAAATGCAGTACGCCCAGCCTTCTCTTTCTTGCTTAATCTCTGTCACCTGATCGTAGAATTCTATTAAGCCTGTAAGGCAAGATTTACCTTCCCTGAACCCATGTTGGCGATTTGTCCCTTCTCTCCAGATGTGTTACTAGATTTTTCTCACGATCTTCTCCATCACTTTGCATGGTATACAAGTTAAGGACACTGGCCTGTAGTTCAGTGCCTCTTGTCTGTCACCCTTTTTGTATATTGGGACCACATTAGCCACCTTCCATATTTCTGGTAGGTCTCCCATCTCCAGTGACCTACTATACACTATGGAGAGTGGCAAGCAGAGTACCTCTGCACACTCTTTCAATACCCATGGTGAGATCCAGTCTGGACTAACAGCCTTTCTCACATCCAGATTCAACAGGTGTCTCTTGACCTCATCTCTCATAATTTCGAACCCTTCCAATGCCGCCTGGTTTACTGCCCCCTCTCCTAGCGCAGTGACCTCACCATGTTCTATTGTGAAGACCACCTGGAACCTCTTGTTGAGTTCCTCACACACCTCTTTGTCATTCTCTGTATACCTATCCTCGCCTGTTCTAAGTTTCATTACCTGTTATTTCACTGATGTTTTCCTTCTGATGTGACTGTGAAGTAGCTTTGAATCAGTCTTTGCTTTGCTTGTTTTATCATTTTCATAATTTTTCTCTGCTTCCCTTCTCACACACTAACATACTCATTCCTGGTTCTCTGGAATCTCTCTTTGCTTTCTGGTGTTCTGTTATTTCGGAAGTTCCTCCACGCTCTTTTGTTCAGTACCTTTGCTTCCATACATGCCCTGTTAAGCCATGGATTCTTCTTTTGCTTCTCGGATTTTTCCCTTTGGGCCGGGATGAACCTGTTTACTGCCTCTTGACACTTTTTGGGTGACATAGTCCATCATGTCTTGTACCGACTTAGCTCTGAGGTTTGTGTCCCATGGTATATCCCTTAGGAAACTTCTCATTCCCTCATAATTACCCTTTCGGTATGCCAGTCTTTTCTTTCTAGTTCTTTTTGGGGTGAGATAAGTCCTAACTCTACCAAGTACTCAAAGATCAATACACTGTGATCACTCATTCCTAAGGGTGCTTCCATCTTAACCTCCCTTATATCCCACTCATTAAGGGTAAATATCAGATCAAGCTTAGCTGGTTCATCCTCCCCTCTCATTCTTGTCGGTCCCTTGATTTGCTGGCTAAGAAAGTTTCTTGTTGCAGCGTCAAGCAGCTTAGCTCTCCATGTATCTGGGCCTCCTTGCGGGTCTCTGTTCTCCCAATCCATCTTCCTGTGGTTTAAATCCCCCATGATTAGTAGTCCAGATTCATTCCTACTAACGAGAGATGCTGTTCTCTCTTCTATAATGTTAATGGTGGCCATGTTGTTTCTATCATATTCCTGTCTGGGTTTTCTGTCATTTGGTGGCGGGTTATATATGACTGCGACTACAATTTTTTGTCCTCCAGATGCTATTGTACCTGTTATATAGTCACTGAAACCTTCACAGCCCTGAATAACCATTTTATCAAAGTCCCAGCCTTTTCTTACTAGCAGAGCTACACCACCACCACCTCCTCTTCCTTCTCTCTCTTTCTTCACAACTCAGTAGTCCTGTGGGAATACAGCATTTGTTATGGTTTTCGTTAGCTTTGTTTCTGTGAGTGCTATTATGTCTGGGTTTTCTTCAAGTACCCATTCTCCAAGTTCATCTGTTTTATTTGTAATCCCATCTATGTTACTGTACATTGCCTTGAGACTCACTTTCTTCTGTCCCTTCTCATGTTCCCTTTTTGGTGAGCATTCTGCTGATGGGGGAAGCTGTTCCATGGGCGTGAGATGTGGGGTGGGTAACGGGATCTCGGAGGATACTGGAGTGAGGGGTGGGGGGTCAAGTGAAGGGTGGACAGGGAGGGTATGGGATGAAGGTGGAGGGAGGACAGGGGAGGAAAGGGGGGAATGGGATATGGTGGGAGTAGGGTAGGGGAAGCAGGGTTGGAGTGGGGTGAGGAGGGAGGGAGAGGTGGCTGAACATTTGAGTGGGGTCAGGAGGGGTTCGGAGTAGGGGAGGTTTCTATGCAGAGGAGGGTGGTGGGGTTGCCCTCCCCTCTGGTGTTACTGGGTTGCTGGTTGTAGGTTCCCCCCTCACCCCTGGGGATGTTGTGTTGGGAGCTGTGTTTTTTCCTGGTTTTCTCCTCTCACCCGGCGCTTCTTTCTTGCTTCTGCAGCCATGGCTCTCTCCTCCCTCGTCATGTCCCTCAGCAGAAATAATTTTTTGAATTCTCCCACATATTGCAGGTGGCTCTTCCTTGTTAGAATCTTCTCCTTTGTGGCCTCGTTTGCAAACACTATCTTTAACACACGGTCTCTGTCCTTGTTGTATCAGCCCATCCTGAAAACCTTCTCAATTTTATGTTCAGTCCCTTCCATCTCGAACCTCCTTAGTATTTCATTCGCTGCTGCTCTGTCCTTATCATTCCATTCTGTCCTATTAGAACCTTCCTGCTCTTTAATACCCACAGCTACCACTGATCTTTTTCTTTCCAGCAGCTGACTAGTGGCCTTTGCTGCCTCCTGTGAGGTGGCTGCTTTCATGGCTACCTCCCTCACTGTGGACATTACTTCCTTGTTCTTTTTTAGCGTTTCCGCAAATGTTGCTTGTACTATAGCAGTCCCTTCCAAAGTACCATTTTCATCTTCTCTTTGGATGATTATCTGAGCCTCCGTCTCAGTATTGTTCTCTTTAAGTGTTTTAATCTCGTCTTTTGCTGCTGTCAGCTCGCTTTACAGGTTGCTTATTGTATTATTCATATCCTGCAAATTCCTTCTGATATCCTCCAAAACCTGGGCAAACACTTTCACCATTTGGTCACATTGACTTTTCCCTGTTCTCTTAGAAGTCCCCACTAAATTTGTTTGTCCCTGTTCTTACTATGTTTACTTACTATGAGAGGGTTTGCCAGGAGGGGGGCAGAGAGAGAGAGAGAGAGAGAGAGAGAGAGAGAGAGAGAGAGAGAGAGAGAGAGAGAGAGAGAGAGAGAGAGAGAGAGAGAGA
>NC_091191.1:14444102-14631669 GCF_040958095.1 Procambarus clarkii
GCAGGGTGTTGGTGGTGGGGGGGGTGACAGAGTCCTGCAGGGTGGGTGTTGGTGGGGGGGGTGACAGAGTCCTGCAGGGTGGGTGTTGGTGGGGGGGGGGTGACAGAGTCCTGCAGGGTGGGTGTTGGTGGGGGCGTGGGGTGACAGAGTCCTGCAGGGTGGGTGTTGGTGGGGGGGGTGACAGAGTCCTGCAGGGTGGGTGTTGGTGGGGGGGGGTGACAGAGTCCTGCAGGGTGGGTGTTGGTGGGGGGGGTGACAGTCTCCTGCAGGGTGGGTGTTGGTGGGGGGGGGTGACAGAGTCCTGCAGGGTGGGTGTTGTGGGGGGGTGACAGTCTCCTGCTGGGTGGGTGTTGGTGGGGGGGGGTGACAGTCTCCTGCTGGGTGGGTGTTGGTGGAGGGGGGTGACAGAGTCCTGCAGGGTGGGTGTTGGTGGGGGGGGGGGGGTGACAGAGTCCTGCAGGGTGGGTGTTGGTGGAGGGGGGGGGTGACAGTCTCCTGCAGGGTGGGTGTTGGTGGGGGGGGGGTGACAGAGTCCTGCAGGGTGGGTGTTGGTGGGGGGGGTGACAGTCTCCTGCAGGGTGGGTGTTGGTGGAGGGGGGTGACAGTCTCCTGCAGGGTGGGTGTTGGTGGGGGGGGGTGACAGAGTCTTGCACGGTGGGTGTTGGTGGGGGGGGGTGACAGAGTCCTGCAGGGTGGGTGTTTGTGGGGGGGGGTGACAGAGTCCTGCAGGGTGGGTGTTGGTGGGAGGGGTGACAGAGTCCTGCAGGGTGGGTGTTGGTGGGGGGGTAGGGTGACAGAGTCCTGCAGGGTGGGTGTTGGTGGGGGGGGGTGACAGAGTCCTGCAGGGTGGGTGTTGGTGGGGGGGGTGACAGAGTCCTGCAGGGTGGGTGTTGGGGGGGGTGACAGAGTCCTGCAGGGTGGGTGTTGGTGGGGGGGGGTGACAGAATCCTGCAGGGTGGGTGTTTGTGGGGGGGGGTGACAGTCTTCTGCAGGGTGGGTGTTGGTGGGGGGGTGACAGAGTCCTGCAGGGTGGGTGTTGTGGGGGGGGGGTGACAGTCTCCTGCAGGGTGGGTGTTGGTGGGGTGGGGGTGACAGAGTCCTGCAGGGTGGGTGTTGGTGGTGGGGGGGGGGTGACAGTCTCCTGCAGGGTGGGTGTTGGTGGAGGGGGGGGTGACAGTCTCCTGCTGGGTGGGTGTTGGTGGGGGGGGTTGACAGAGACCTGCAGGGTGGGTGTTGGTGGGGGGGGGTGACAGAGTCCTGCATGGTGGGTGTTGGTGGGGGGGGGGTGACAGAGTCCTGCAGGGTGGGTGTTGGTGGGGGGTGGGGTGACAGAGTCCTGCAGGGTGGGTGTTGGTTGGGGGGTGAGAGTCTCCTGCAGGGTGGGTATTGGTTGGGAGGTGGGGGGTGACAGAGTCCTGCAGGGTGGATGTTGGTGGGGGGGGGTGACAGTCTCCTGCAGTGTGGGTGTTGGTGGGGGGGTGGGGTGACAGAGTCCTGCAGGGTGGGTGTTGGTGGGGGGGGTTGGGTGACAGAGTCCTGCAGGGTGGGTGTTTGTGGGGGCGGGGTGACAGAGTCCTGCATGGTGGGTGTTGGTGGGGGGGGTGACAGAGTCCTGCAGGGTGGGTGTTGGTGGGGGGGTGGGGTGACAGAGTCCTGCAGGGTGGGTGTTGGTGGGGGGGGTGACAGAGTCCTGCAGGGTGGGTGTTGGTGGGGGGGGGGTGACAGAGTCCTGCAGGGTGGGTGTTGGTGGGGGGGTGGGGTGACAGAGTCCTGCAGGGTGGGTGTTGGTGGGGGGGGGGTCACAGAGTCCTGCAGGGTGGGTGTTGGTGGGGGAGGGGGTGACAGAGTCCTGCAGGGTGGGTGTTGGTGGGGGGGTGGGGGGGGGTGACAGAGTCCTGCAGGGTGGGTGTTGGTGGGGGGGGGGGGTGACAGAGTCCTGCAGGGTGGGTGTTGGTGGGGGGGTGGGGTGACAGAGTCCTGCAGGGTGGGTGTTGGTGGGGGGGGTCACAGTCTCCTGCAGGGTGGGTGTTGGTGGGGGGGGGGTGACAGAGTCCTGCAGGGTGGGTGTTGGTGGGGGGGTGGTGACAGTCTCCTGCAGGGTGGGTGTTGGTGGGGGGGTGGGGTGGCAGAGTCCTGCAGGGTGGGTGTTGGTGGGGGGGGTGACAGAGTCCTGCAGGGTGGGTGTTGGTGGGGGGGGGTGACAGTCTCCTGCTGGGTGGGTGTTGATGGGGGAGGGGGGTGACAGTCTCCTGCAGGGTGGGTGTTGGTGGAGGGGGGGGGGGTGACAGTCTCCTGCAGGGTGGGTGTTGGTGGGGGGGGTGGAGTGACAGAGTCCTGCAGGGTGGTTGTTGGTGGGAGGGGGTGACAGAGTCCTGCAGGGTGGGTGTTGGTGGGGGGGGAACAGAGTCCTGCAGGGTGGGTGTTGGTGGGGGGGGTGGTGACAGTCTCCTGCAGTGTGGGTGTTGGTGGGGGGGGGTGGGGTGACAGAGTCCTGCAGGGTGGGTGTTGGTGGGGGGGGTGACAGAGTCCTGCAGGGTGGGTGTTGGTGGGGGGGGGTGACAGTCTCCTGCAGGGTGGGTGTTGGTGGAGGGGGGGGGGTGACAGTCTCCTGCTGGGTGGGTGATGGTGGGGGGGGGGTGACAGTCTCCTGCAGGGTGGGTGTTGGTGGGGGGGGGGTGACAGAGTCCTGCAGGTTGGGTGTTGGTGGGGGGGGGGTGACAGTCTCCTGCAGGGTGGGTGTTGGTGGGGGGGGGGTGACAGAGTCCTGCAGGGTGGGTGTTGGTGGGGGGGTGACAGAGTCCTGCAGTTTGGGTGTTGGTGGGGGGGGTGACAGTCTCCTGCAGGGTGGGTGTTGGTGGGGGGGGTGACAGTCTCCTGCAGGGTGGGTGTTGGTGGAGGGGTGACAGAGTCCTGCAGGGTGGGTGTTGGTGGGGGGGGTGACAGAGTCCTGCAGGGTGGGTGTTGGTGGGGGGGGGGGGTGACAGAGTCCTGCAGGATGGGTGTTGGTGGGGGGGAGGTGACAGTCTCCTGCAGGGTGGGTGTTGGTGGGGGGGTGACAATCTCCTGCTGGGTGGGTGTTGGTGGGGGGGGTGACAGAGTCCTGCAGGGTGGGTGTTGGTGGGGTGGGGTGACAGAGTCCTGCAGGGTGGGTGTTGGTGGGGGGGTGACAGAGTCCTGCAGGGTGGGTGTTGGTGGAGGGGGGGGGTGACAGAGTCCTGCAGGGTGGGTGTTGGTGGGGGGGGTGACAATCTCCTGCTGGGTGGGTGTTGGTGGGGGGGGTGACAGAGTCCTGCAGGGTGGGTGTTGGTGGAGGGGGGGGTGACAGAGTCCTGCAGGGTGGGTGTTGGTGGAGGGGGGGGGTGACAGAGTCCTGCAGGGTGGGTGTTGGTGGGGGGGGGGTGACAATCTCCTGCTGGGTGGGTGTTGGTGGGGGGGTGACAATCTCCTGCTGGGTGGGTGTTGGTGGGGGGGGGGGTGACAAAGTCCTGCTGGGTGGGTGTTGGTGGGTGGGGGGTGACAATCTCCTGCTGGGTGGGTGTTGGTGGGGGGGGGGGTGACTATCTCCTGCTGGGTGGGTGTTGGTGGGGGGGGTGACAATCTCCTGCTGGGTGGGTGTTGGTGGGGGGGGGGTGACAATCTCCTGCTGGGTGGGTGTTGGTGGAGGGGGGGGTGACAATCTCCTGCAGGGTGGGTGTTGGTGGGGGGTGACAGAGTCCTGCAGGGTGGGTGTTGGGGGGGGTGACAGTCTCCTGCAGGGTGGGTGTTGGTGGGGGGGGTGACAGAGTCCTGCATGGTGGGTGTTGGTGGGGGGGGGTGACAGAGTCCTACAGGGTGGGTGTTGGTGTGGGGGGGTGGGGTGACAGAGTCCTGCAGGGTGGGTGTTGGTTGGGGGGTGAGAGTCTCCTGCAGGGTGGGTATTGGTGGGGGGGGGGGGTGACAGAGTCCTGCAGGGTGGATGTTGGTGGGGGGGTGAGAGTCTCCTGCAGTGTGGGTGTTGGTGGGGGGGTGGGGTGACAGAGTCCTGCAGGGTGGGTGTTGGTGGGGGGGGTTGGGTGACAGAGTCCTGCAGGGTGGGTGTTTGTGGGGGCGGGGTGACAGAGTCCTGCATGGTGGGTGTTGGTGGGGGGGGTGACAGAGTCCTGCAGGGTGGGTGTTGGTGGGGGGGTGGGGTGACAGAGTCCTGCAGGGTGGGTGTTGCTGGGGGGGGTGACAGAGTCCTGCAGGGTGGGTGTTGGTGGGGGGGGGTGACAGAGTCCTGCAGGGTGGGTGTTGGTGGGGGGGTGGGGTGACAGAGTCCTGCAGGGTGGGTGTTGGTGGGGGGGGGGTCACAGAGTCCTGCAGGGTGGGTGTTGGTGGGGGAGGGGGTGACAGAGTCCTGCAGGGTGGGTGTTGGTGGGGGGGTGGGGGGGGGTGACAGAGTCCTGCAGGGTGGGTGTTGGTGGGGGGGGTGACAGAGTCCTGCAGGGTGGGTGTTGGTGGGGGGGTGGGGTGACAGAGTCCTGCAGGGTGGGTGTTGGTGGGGGGGGTCACAGTCTCCTGCAGGGTGGGTGTTGGTGGGGGGGGGGGTGACAGAGTCCTGCAGGGTGGGTGTTGGTGGGGGGGTGGTGACAGTCTCCTGCAGGGTGGGTGTTGGTGGGGGGGTGGGGTGGCAGAGTCCTGCAGGGTGGGTGTTG
Organism: Procambarus clarkii; assembly: GCF_040958095.1. Classification (NCBI taxonomy): domain Eukaryota; kingdom Metazoa; phylum Arthropoda; class Malacostraca; order Decapoda; family Cambaridae; genus Procambarus; species Procambarus clarkii. Next base: position 14,448,776 of record NC_091191.1, read on the forward strand.
GTGGGGGGGGGTGACAGAGTCCTGCAGGGTGGGTGTTGGTGGGGGGGGTGACAGTCTCCTGCTGGGTGGGTGTTGGTGGGGGAGGGGGGTGAAAGTCTCCTGCAGGGTGGGTGTTGGTGGAGGGGGGGGGTGACAGTCTCCTGCAGGGTGGGTGTTGGTGGGGGGGGTGGGGTGACAGAGTCCTGCAGGGTGGTTGTTGGTGGGAGGGGGTGACAGAGTCCTGCAGGGTGGGTGTTGGTGGGGGGGGGGGACAGAGTCCTGCAGGGTGGGTGTTGGTGGGGGGGGGGTGGTGACAGTCTCCTGCAGTGTGGGTGTTGGTGGGGGGGGGTGGGGTGACAGAGTCCTGCAGGGTGGGTGTTGGTGGGGGGGGTGACAGAGTCCTGCAGGGTGGGTGTTGGTGGGGGGGGGGGTGACAGTCTCCTGCAGGGTGGGTGTTGGTGGAGGGGGGGGGGGTGACAGTCTCCTGCTGGGTGGGTGTTGGTGGGGGGGGTGACAGTCTACTGCAGGGTGGGTGTTGGTGGGGGGGGGTGACAGAGTCCTGCAGGTTGGGTGTTGGTGGGGGGGGGGTGACAGTCTCCTGCAGGGTGGGTGTTGGTGGGGGGGGGTGACAGAGTCCTGCAGGGTGGGTGTTGGTGGGGGGGTGACAGAGTCCTGCAGTTTGGGTGTTGGTGGGGGGGGGGGTGACAGTCTCCTGCAGGGTGGGTGTTGGTGGGGGGGGGGTGACAGTCTCCTGCAGGGTGGGTGTTGGTGGAGGGGTGACAGAGTCCTGCAGGGTGGGTGTTGGTGGGGGGGGTGACAGAGTCCTGCAGGGTGGGTGTTGGTGGGGGGGGGTGACAGAGTCCTGCAGGATGGGTGTTGGTGGGGGGGAGGTGACAGTCTCCTGCAGGGTGGGTGTTGGTGGGGGGGGGTGACAGTCTCCTGCAGGGTGGGTGTTGGTGGAGGGGTGACAGAGTCCTGCAGGGTGGGTGTTGGTGGGGGGGTGGGGTGACAGAGTCCTGCAGGGTGGGTGTTGGTGGGGGGGGGTGACAGAGTCCTGCAGGGTGGGTGTTGGTGGGGGGGTGGGGTGACAGAGTCCTGCAGGGTGGGTGTTGGTGGGGGGGTGACAGAGTCCTGCAGGGTGGGTGTTGGTGGGGGGGTGGGGTGACAGACTCCTGCAGGGTGGGTGTTGGTGGGGGGTGGGGTGACAGAGTCCTGCAAGGGTGGGTGTTGGTGGGGGGGGGGGTGACAGAGTCCTGCAGGGTGGGTGTTGGTGGATGGGGGTGACAGAGTCCTGCAGGGTGGGTGTTGGTGGGGGGGGGGGGGGAAAGAGTCCTGCAGGGTAGGTGTTGGTGGAGGGGGGGGGGGTGACAGAGTCCTGCAGGGTGGGTGTTGGTGGAGAGGGGGGGGTGACAGAGTCCTGCAGGGTGGGTGTTGGTGGGGGGGGGTGACAATCTCCTGCTGGGTGGGTGTTGGTGGGGGGAGGTGACAGAGTCCTGCAGGGTGGGTGTTGGTGGAGGGGGGGGTGACAGAGTCCTGCAGGGTGGGTGTTGGTGGAGCGGGGGGGGAAGTGACAGAGTCCTGCAGGGTGGGTGTTGGTGGGGGGGGGGTGACAATCTCCTGCTGGGTGGGTGTTGGTGGGGGGGGGTGACAATCTCCTGCTGGGTGGGTGTTGGTGGGGGGGGGTGACAGAGTCCTGCTGGGTGGGTGTTGGTGGGTAGGGGGTGACAATCTCCTGCTGGGTGGGTGTTGGTGGGGGGGGGGTGACAATCTCTTGCTGGGTGGGTGTTGGTGGGGGGGGGTGACAATCTCCTGCTGGGTGGGTGTTGGTGGAGGGAGGGCTGACAATCTCCTGCTGGGTGGGTGTTGGTGGGGGGGGGGGTGACAGAGTCCTGCAGGGTGGGTGTTGTTGGGGGGGTGACAGAGTCCTGCAGGGTGGGTGTTGGGGGGGGGGGTGACAGTCTCCTGCAGGGTGGGTGTTGGTGGGGGGGGGGGTGACAGAGTCCTGCAGGATGGGTGTTGGTTGGGGGGGTGACAGAGTCCTGCAGGGTGGGTGTTGGGGGGGGGTGACAGTCTCCTGCAGGGTGGGTGTTGGTGGGGGGGGGTGACAGAGTCCTGCAGTGTGGGTGTTGGTGGGGGGGGTGACAGAGTCCTGCAGGGTGGGTGTTGGTGGGGGGGGTGACAGAGTCCTGCAGGGTGGGTGTTGGTGGGAGGTGGGGTGACAGAGTCTTGCAGGGTGGGTGTTGGTGGGGGGGGGTGACAGTCTCCTGCAGGGTGGGTGTTGGTGGAGGGGGGTGACAATCTCCTGCTGTGTGGGTGTTGGTGGGGGGTGACAATCTCGTGCTGGGTGGGTGTTGGTGGGGGGGGGTGACAGAGTCCTGCAGGGTGGGTGTTGGTGGGGGGGGGTGACAGAGTCCTGCAGGGTGGGTGTTGGTGGGGGGGGTTAACAGAGTCCTGTAGGGTGGGTGTTGGTGGGGGGGGGTGACAGAGTCCTGCAGGGTGGGTGTTGGGGGGTGAAAGAATCCTGCAGGGTGGGTGTTGGTGGGGGGGGGGTGACAGAGTCCTGCAGGGTGGGTGTTGGTGGGAGGGGTGACAGTCTCCTGCTGGGTGGGTGTTGGTGGGGGGGGGTGACAGAGTCCTGCAGGGTGGGTGTTGGTGGGGAGGGGGGTGACAGAGTCTTCCCGGGTGGGTGTTGGTGGGGGGGGGGGTTGACAGAGTCCTGTAGGGTGGGTGTTGGTGGGGGGGGGGGGGGTGACAGAGTCCTGCAGGGTGGGTGTTGGTGGGGGGGGGTGACAATCTCCTGCTGGGTGGGTGTTGGTGGGGGTGGGGGGTGTCAGTCTCCTGCAGGGTGGGTGTTGGTGGGGGGGGGGTGACAGAGTCCTGCAGGGTGGGTGTTGGTGGAGGGGGGGTGACAGAGTCCTGCTGGGTGGGTGTTGGTGGTGGGATGGGGTGACAGAGTCCTGCAGGGTGGGTGTTGGTGGGGGGGGTGACAGAGTCCTGCAGGTTTGGTGTTGGGGGGGGTGACAGAATACTGCAGGGTGGGTGTTGGTGGGGGGGGGTGACAGAGTCCTGCAGGGTGGGTGTTGGTGGGGGGGGTGACAGTCTCCTGCTGGGTGGGTGTTGGGGGGGGGGGTGACAGAGTCCTGCAGGGTGGGTGTTGGTGGGGGCGGGGTGACAGAGTCCTGCAGGGTGGGTGTTGGTGGGGGGGGGGGTCACAGAGTCCTGCAGGGTGGGTGTTGGTGGGGGAGGAGGTGACAGAGTCCTGCAGGGTGGGTGTTGGTGGGGGGGGGTGACAGAGTCCTGCAGGGTGGGTGTTGGTGGGGGGGGGGTGACAGAGTCCTGCAGGGTGGGTGTTGGTGGGGGGGGTGACAGAGTCCTGCAGGGTGGGTGTTGGTGGAGGGGGGGGGTGACAGAGTCCTGCAGGGTGGGTGTTGGTGGGGGGGGTGACAATCTCCTGCTGGGTGGGTGTTGGTGGGGGGGGGGTGACAGAGTCCTGCAGGGTGGGTGTTGGTGGAGGGGGGGGGTGACAGAGTCCTGCACGGTGGGTGTTGGTGGAGGGGGGGGGGTGACAGAGTCCTGCAGGGTGGGTGTTGGTGGGGGGGGTGACAATCTCCTGCTGGGTGGGTGTTGGTGGGGGGGGGTGACAATCTCCTGCTGGGTGGGTGTTGGTGGGGGGGGTGACAAAGTCCTGCTGGGTGGGTGTTGGTGGGTGGGGGGTGACAATCTCCTGCTGGGTGGGTGTTGGTGGGGGGGGGTGACTATCTCCTGCTGGGTGGGTGTTGGTAGGGGGGGGTGACAATCTCCTGCTGGGTGGGTGTTGGTGGGGGGGTGACAATCTCCTGCTGGGTGGGTGTTGGTGGAGGGGGGGGTGACAATCTCCTGCAGGGTGGGTGTTGGTGGGGGGGTGACAGAGTCCTGCAGGGTGGGTGTTGGGGGGGGGTGACAGTCTCCTGCAGGGTGGGTGTTGGTGGGGGGGGGTGACAGAGTCCTGCATGGTGGGTGTTGGTGGGGGGGGTGACAGAGTCCTGCAGGGTGGGTGTTGGTGGGGGGGTGGGGTGACAGAGTCCTGCAGGGTGGGTGTTGGTTGGGGGGTGACAGTCTCCTGCAGGGTGGGTATTGGTGGGGGGGGGGTGACAGAGTCCTGCAGGGTGGATGTTGGTGGGGGGGGGGTGACAGTCTCCTGCAGTGTGGGTGTTGGTGGGGGGGTGGGGTGACAGAGTCCTGCAGGGTGGGTGTTGGTGGGGGGGGGGGTTGGGTGACAGAGTCCTGCAGGGTGGGTGTTTGTGGGGGCGGGGTGACAGAGTCCTGCATGGTGGGTGTTGGTGGGGGGGGGTGACAGAGTCCTGCAGGGTGGGTGTTGGTGGGGGGGTGGGGTGACAGAGTCCTGCAGGGTGGGTGTTGGTGGGGGGGGTGACAGAGTCCTGCAGGGTGGGTATTGGTGGGGGGGGGGGTGACAGAGTCCTGCAGGGTGGGTGTTGGTGGGGGGGTGGGGTGACAGAGTCCTGCAGGGTGGGTGTTGGTGGGGGGGGGGTCACAGAGTCCTGCAGGGTGGGTGTTGGTGGGGGAGGGGGTGACAGAGTCCTGCAGGGTGGGTGTTGGTGGGGGGGTGGGGGGGGTGACAGAGTCCTGCAGGGTGGGTGTTGGTGGGGGGGGGGGTGACAGAGTCCTGCAGGGTGGGTGTTGGTGGGGGGGTGGGGTGACAGAGTCCTGCAGGGTGGGTGTTGGTGGGGGGGGTCACAGTCTCCTGCAGGGTGGGTGTTGGTGGGGGGGGGGTGACAGAGTCCTGCAGGGTGGGTGTTGGTGGGGGGGTGGTGACAGTCTCCTGCAGGGTGGGTGTTGGTGGGGGGGTGGGGTGGCAGAGTCCTGCAGGGTGGGTGTTGGTGGGGGGGGTGACAGAGTCCTGCAGGGTGGGTGTTGGTGGGGGGGGGTGACAGTCTCCTGCTGGGTGGGTGTTGGTGGGGGAGGGGGGTGACAGTCTCCTGCAGGGTGGGTGTTGGTGGAGGGGGGGTGACAGTCTCCTGCAGGGTGGGTGTTGGTGGGGGGGTGGGGTGACAGAGTCCTGCAGGGTGGTTGTTGGTGGGAGGGGGTGACAGAGTCCTGCAGGGTGGGTGTTGGTGGGGGGGGTGACAGTCTCCTGCAGGGTGGGGGTTGGTGGGGGGGGTGACAGAGTCCTGCAGGGTGGGTGTTGGTGGGGGGGGGTGACAGTCTCCTGCAGGGTGGGTGTTGGTGGAGGGGGGGGGGTGACAGTCTCCTGCTGGGTGGGTGTTGGTGGGGGGGGGGTGACAGTCTCCTGCAGGGTGGGTGTTGGTGGGGGGGGGTGACAGAGTCCTGCAGGTTGGGTGTTGGTGGGGGGGGGGTGACAGTCTCCTGCAGGGTGGGTGTTGGTGGGGGGGGGTGACAGAGTCCTGCAGGGTGGGTGTTGGTGGGGGGGTGACAGAGTCCTGCAGTTTAGGTGTTGGTGGGGGGGGGTGACAGTCTCCTGCAGGGTGGGTGTTGGTGGGGGGGGGGTGACAGTCTCCTGCAGGGTGGGTGTTGGTGGAGGGGTGACAGAGTCCTGCAGGGTGGGTGTTGGTGGGGGGGGGTGACAGAGTCCTGCAGGGTGGGTGTTGGTGGGGGGGGGTGACAGAGTCCTGCAGGATGGGTGTTGGTGGGGGGGAGGTGACAGTCTCCTGCAGGGTGGGTGTTGGTGGGGGGGGGTGACAGTCTCCTGCAGGGTGGGTGTTGGTGGAGGGGTGACAGAGTCCTGCAGGGTGGGTGTTGGTGGGGGGGTGGGGTGACAGAGTCCTGCAGGGTGGGTGTTGGTGGGGGGGTGGGGTGACAGAGTCCTGCAGGGTGGGTGTTGGTGGGGGGGGTGACAGAGTCCTGCAGGGTGGGTGTTGGTGGGGGGGTGGGGTGACAGAGTCCTGCAGGGTGGGTGTTGGTGGGGGGGTGACAGAGTCCTGCAGGGTGGGTGTTGGTGGGGGGGTGGGGTGACAGAGTCCTGCAGGGTGGGTGTTGGTGGGGGGTGGGGTGACAGAGTCCTGCAAGGTGGGTGTTGGTGGGGGGGTGACAGAGTCCTGCAGGGTGGGTGTTGGTGGGGGGGGGTGACAGAGTCCTGCAGGGTGGGTGTTGGTGGAGGGGGGGGGTGACAGAGTCCTGCAGGGTGGGTGTTGGTGGAGAGGGGGGGGGTGACAGAGTCCTGCAGGGTGGGTGTTGGTGGGGGGGGGGGTGACAATCTCCTGCTGTGTGGGTGTTGGTGGGGGGTGACAATCTCGTGCTGGGTGGGTGTTGGTGGGGGGGGGTGACAGAGTCCTGCAGGGTGGGTGTTGGTGGGGGGGGGTGACAGAGTCCTGCAGGGTGGGTGTTGGTGGGGGGGGGGGTTGACAGAGTCCTGTAGGGTGGGTGTTGGTGGGGGGGGGGTGACAGAGTCCTGCAGGGTGGGTGTTGGTGGGGGGGTGGGTGACAATCTCCTGCTGGGTGGGTGTTGGTGGGGGTGGGGGGTGTCAGTCTCCTGCAGGGTGGGTGTTGGTGGGGGGGGGCTGACAGAGTCCTGCAGGGTGGGTGTTGGTGGAGGGGGGGTGACAGAGTCCTGCTGGGTGGGTGTTGGTGGTGGGGTGGGGTGACAGAGTCCTGCAGGGTGGGTGTTGGTGGGGGGGGTGACAGAGTCCTGCAGGTTTGGTGTTGGGGGGTGACAGAATCCTGCAGGGTGGGTGTTGGTGGGGGGGGGTGACAGAGTCCTGCAGGGTGGGTGTTGGTGGGAGGGGTGACAGTCTCCTGCTGGGTGGGTGTTGGTGGGGGGGGGGGTGACAGAGTCCTGCAGGGTGGGTGTTGGTGGGGAGGGGGGTGACAGAGTCTTGCAGGGTGGGTGTTGGTGGGGGGGGGTGACAGAGTCCTGCAGGGTGGGTGTTGGTGGGGGGGGGGACAGAGTCCTGCAGGGTGGGTGTTGGTGGGGGGGGGGTGATAGAGTCCTGCATGGTGGGTGTTGGTGGAGGGGGGGGGGACAGTCTCCTGCAGGGTGGGTGTTGGTGGGGGGGGTGACAGAGTCCTGCAGGGTGGGTGTTGGTGGAGGGTGGGGGGGGACAGTCTCCTGCAGGGTGGGTGTTGGTGGAGGGTGGGGGGGGGACAGTCTCCTGCAGGGTGGGTGTTGGTGTGGGGGTGACAGAGTCCTGCAGGGTGGGTGTTGGTGGGGGGGTGACAGTCTCCTGCAGGGTGGGTGTTGGTGGAGGGGGGGTGACAGAGTCCTGCAGGGTGGGTGTTGGTGGGGGGGGGGGTGACAGTCTCCTGCAGGGTGGGTATTGGTGGGGGGGTTGACAGAGTCCTGCAGGGTGGGTGTTGGAGGAGGGGGGGTGACAGTTTCCTGCTGGGTGGGTGTTGGTGGGGGGGTGGGGTGACAGAGTCCTGCAGGGTGGGTGTTGGTGGAGGGGGGGGTGACAGTCTTATGCAGGGTGGGTGGGGGGGGGTGACAGTCTCCTGCAGGGTGGGTGCTGGGGGGTTGTGTGTGTGTGGGGGGGGAGACAGTCTCCTGCAGGATGGGTGATGGTGGTGATGATGGTGATGATAGTGGTGGCGGTGATGGTAATGGTGGTGATGGTGGTGGTGATGGTGGTGCCGGTGGTGGTTATGATGGTGGCAGTGGGAGTGACAATGATAGTGATGGTGGTGGTGATAATGGTAGCAATGATGGTGGTGATGACTGTGGTGATGGTGGTGGTGATGATCGTAGTGATGGTGGTGGTGCTGGTGGCAGTGGGAGTGATAATGATAGTGATGGTGGTGGTAATGGTGGTGATAGTAGTGATGGTGGTTATGGTGGTAGAGGTGATTTGATAAAATACTATGCCCAAGATTACCATCAGAGTGCCGGCGGGATGATGGGGAATTAGCTTTGGCTACCATCATCTTTTGTCCTGTTATGATGGTCGAGTGGTTAAGGTGTCCTGTACACCAGTTGCTGAGTGTTCCTGGCAATATGGGTTCGAGACCCATATATATATATATATATAGTGACGGGAAGGTGTAGAAGTGTAGGTGTTCGGCAGTCCTCCTAATGGCTGGTGTCAATGCCTATCACATTTTAGAAAAAAAAGATCGACTGCTTGGCTGTTGTCTGTGGTAAAGTAAGGGAAGACACACAAAACACATAGTATGAACAATGAAACTTTAATTAACTTTAAAGATTATGAATAAGACAATTCCTTGGCTATGTACAGTGCAAACAAACAAGTCAAAAAATATAAAAATTAAGAACAAGGGTGACGTTACTCTACAAATAAAATAAAGACAAAAGAATGAATAAACAGGTGGTGAGAATATAGCGCTAGCTGAGAACCTCCACCAATAAACAGAGCGTATATCAGTTGGTTGTTCATATCACGGGCCGTGTCTTACTGATGTTATCAGTAGTGATACGTTTTTGTTGTCATAGAGAGATAGTGAGAATTTGGTGGTGGTGGTCCTTACAATGTTGTCTAGGGAGTATGAGGAGTAAGGGAAACAGCCTAGTACACAAGTCACAAATTTATACGTACAAGTCACACAGGAATACTATTAACAAGGCGTTTTCCTTACAACATAAGATCACTATGTATTATAAACTCAAGTGGCTCTGACCACCCCACGGCTCACTGTCCCATACCTGGTGTCGTGCATTCAGCCACAAACCGCTATCATCCAACGACACATATATTTTTGCCTCTAGGAAACCTGGACTCTTATAAAACCTCTCCAACTTCTGTAATATTCCTCTACCTAATCTTGCAACCCTGGATATAGGCAAGGATAGGCTTATCTGACTGAACGGCCGGAGAAAACCCCTCAAATAGCAGGAACGGTCGGCAGCGATACACCTCCACACCTCCCCCTCCAGTCAAGATGGCGTCCACCTCTCTTGCATCATCGCCCCTTAATACTCTATTCTTTACTGTATGCTATCAAACACATTAATGATTTTATTTACTATATTCACCATGCATACTTTTTTATAGAGTCCATTTTTCACTTACATAGTTAGGCTATTCAAGTTCACATTATTTCTGATGATCTCCAACTGAGAAGGCACTACTTTACTGAGCGGAGTATTAATGGTGACTCGCGGCCTCTATGATCTCAGCTGGGGATTTATTCTAAAATAAACTCTCCCTGTGTCCACCAACATTTTACAACCGAAACCAACCTCCACAGGAGGTAACGTTCGTAACAGTTCACAGCTTGAGAGCACAAGGATATTCTGACTTCAATGACTGGTTCAGGCCCAGACATCGACTTGGTAGAAAGCGCTGAGGTGCAGAGGTGCAGGTGTGCAGTCGGCGGGTCACCAATCGGAAGCAGGCAGGCTGGAATAGTAGTTCGCTGGTAGACGACGGTGGAGAGCCGGCATGGAGGGAGTGAGAAGTGGGGGGAGTTTAGGGTACGTTTGCCTCCTGGTCAAAACGTTTTGTGCTACTGGTAGATGTATCTTGTAGCATCTAAGTGTTGTATATATATAAGTAACTTTAAGTAGGAAAGAGCAACCTCAATCTCTCTTGAAAGAGATTACCGTCACAATATATATATATATATATATATATATATATATATATATATATATATATATATATATATATATATATATATATATATATATATATATATATATATATTAGTATATTTTGGTAGCAGTCTTTCCTGTAGACATATATTATTAAATATGACCGAAAAAGTAAGATTAATAATTCTAACACGAATTTTCTCAATGTTTCTTACATTTTTTTCATTGTTAATGGTAACTGAAAAATCAATTCTCCAAAATTCATTTTTATTTCTAGTCTGACGTGACACTTGAGCGCGTTTCGTAAAACTTATTACATTTTCAAAGACTTTAGTTTACACACACACAACTATTTCCTGATGCTTCTATATTGGTGCGGAGTCTTGACGTGGGTAGAATTCTACCCACGTCAAGACTCCACACCAATATAGAAGCATCAAGAAATATGGGCCAATAGGCCCTTTGCAGTTACTTCCACTCTTCCCTTTAACTTACAAAATATTATACCCATTGTTTCGTGTTCTGTCTTGTGTTGAAAGTTTGTTTTCACCTCATCAAAAACTGTTGTAACATATCACCTCACCCAAATGCAGGTATAAAATCGAAGATGTTTAAGCTCTGTTCAGTTATTGTTGTGTGTGTGTAAACTAAAGTCTTTGAAAATGTAATAAGTTTTACGAAAAACGCTCAAGTGTCGCGTCAGACTAGAAATAAAAATGAATTTTGGAGAATTAATTTTTCAGTTACCATCAACAGTGAAAAAAATATAAGAAACATTGAGAAAATTCGTGTTAGAATTATTAATCTTACTTTTTCGGTCATATTTAATAATATATATATATATATATATATATATATATATATATATATATATATATATATATATATATATATATATATATATATGTGTTCTTCAAGAGATCCATAACCTTTAAGCACCTTTTTGCATTATTATTTTTGTATCAACCCATGTATATCTTGTAACCATCAAATGCATAATAAAGCACAAAAAATATTCAAGGAAGGGGGTGGTAGGAGAGAGAAAAAAAAAAAAAAAATATATATATATATATATATATATATATATATATATATATATATATATATATATATATATATATATTATATATATATATATATATATATATATTATATATATATATATGTCGTACCTAGTAGCCAGAACGCACTTCTCAGCCTACTATGCAAGGCCCGATTTGCCTAATAAGCCAAGTTTTCATGAATTAATATATTTTCTCTATTTTTTTTCTTATGAAATGATAAAGCTACCCATTTCATTATGTATGAGGTCAATTTTTTTTTATTGGAGTTAAAATTAACGTAGATATATGACCAAACCTAACCAAACCTACCTAACCTAACCTAAACTATCTTTATAGGTTCGGTTAGATTAGGCAGCCGAAAAAGTTAGGTTACGTTAGGTTAGGTAGGTTAGGTAGTCGAAAAACAATTAATTCATGAAAACTTGGCTTATTAGGCAAATCGGGCCTTGCATAGTAAGCTGAGAAGTGCATTCTGGCTACTAGGTACGACATATATATATATATATATATATATATATATATATATATATATATATATATATATATATATATATATATATATATATATATATATATATTTTAGTGCGTTCTGGCTACTAGGTACGACATATATATATATATATATATATATATATATATATATATATATATATATATATATATATATATATATATATATATATATATATATATATATATGTCGTACCTAGTAGCCAGAACGCACTTCTGAGCCTACTATGCAAGGCCCGATTTGCCTAATAAGCCAAGTTTTCATGAAGTAATTGTTTTACGACTACCTAACCTAACTTTTTCTGCTACCTAACCTAACCTAACCTATAAAGATAGGTTAGGTTAGGTTAGGTAGGGTTGGTTAGGTTCGGTCATATATCTACGTTAATTTTAACTCCAATAAAAAATAATAAACCTCATACATAATGAAATGGGTAGCTTTATCATTTCATAAGAATAAAATTAGAGAAAATAAATTAATTCATGAAAACTTGGCTTAATAGGCAAATCGGGCCTTGCATAGTAGGCTGAGAAGTGCGTTCTGGCTACTAGGTACGACATATATATATATATATATATATATGTCGTACCTAGTAGCCAGAACGCACTTCTCAGCCTACTATGCAAGGCCCGATTTGCCTAATAAGCCAAGTTTTCCTGAATTAATATATTTTCTCTAATTTTTTTCTTATGAAATGATAAAGCTACCCATTTCATTATGTATGAGGTAAGTTTTTTTTTATTGGAGTTAAAATTAACGTAGATATATGACCGAACCTAACCGGCCCTACCTAACCTAACCTAACCTATCTTTATAGGTTAGGTTCGGTTAGGTAGCCGAAAAAGTTAGGTTAGGTTAGGTTAGGTAGGTTAGGTAGTCGAAAAAACATTAATTCATGAAAACTTGGCTTATTAGGCAAATCGGGCATTGCATAGTAGGCTGAGAAGGGCGTTCTGGCTACTAGGTACGACATATATATATATATATATATATATATATATATATATATATATATATATATATATATATATATATATATATATATATATATATATATATATATATATATAAGTTTGTGAGGGTACTACCTCTGATGCCAATGTGGGGACCCATAGCCTCGGAGAAGAAAATAAAAAGTATTCATAGGAGACCGTGTGGTTTCTCACTGAACACTAATATTATCTTCTACCACCCCCATTCTTTTGTATGTACACATATATATTTGCTTTATTTGAACTTTATTACAAAAAAGGAGTTACATATAGGTTACAAAGATGGTTATCATAGGTTGTCGAGTTCCTCCAGCTTCTCAGATGGCGGGCAGGAACCCTGGATGCAGTGCGCATTTCCCCTCTGTATCGCCACGCTGAGGCGCTGGAAAAGAAAGCTGGCAGCTCTATGGTCCCTTGTTGTTTCAATGAGCCTAGAACCCAGTTCCTTCAAAAAACTGGTAGCACTTTTACCCCAGGCGCCGAGTGTCTCAGAAGCCATGGGAACAAAATTGTAGTGGTGATCCAGTTCTCTATACTTACGGGATTTGGCTGCTTCCCTGTGGGTGGCAGCGCCACCTGGTTGTGCAACACTGAGGTCAATGCAGGTGTTAGCCAGGGTTGATACGCACGTGTAGTCCCATACCAACTGCTTGCCATTCTTCCAGGGGTTCACTGTGATACCATCCAGGCGACCAAAAAGAGCATCAGAGTTACGGGGCGTTAGGTATCGGGGCTCACTTTCAGCTGGGCATCCAGCTGTGGTGAGGCTCCTCTTGATGATGTCGTTAACTTCACTGTGCTTCGAGTGCCATCCCCCTGTGCTTTGGCAGAGTAAGCCATGGTGGCCGTACTTGTCAGCCACCACCTCGCCGCAAATACACCTATATCTGGTGTGGATTGGGGCAGCAAGGCGGAGGGCCACAGCAATTCGGAGGGCGTGTGGTGTGAGACGCGTGCCAGTAGCCGACATTGGGGTTGCTAACAGGAAATCCCCTGCATGTGGGGCTGCTACTGTTGTGAGGCGAGCAATGTCGTGTTGTGTTGTTGCAGCAACCAGGCACTCTGCAGCACCTAGGTCTACAATGGGACCATCCCAGCTGGATTGCTTGTGGGCTTTCGGGGATGGTGGTTGAGGTGATGGGCCTGCACGAGCAACCCGTTCTCACACAAGACAGCACATATATGACTTAATGCTTAAAGTCAATATGTTGAATATGAATTAGTAAATATGTGATATATTCCCAGTTACTTTTTTTTCCAAGGCCCAAACTCTTCCTCACGTACCAACTTGCGTCTCACAGTACCCGTCCGTCAACCTAGATAGCAGAATAGTCGTGATTGGTTCAATTATAAGGAAAATTGTACTTTTCAGGTCCCACATGGGTTGTGAAATTTACCTACTATTGTCCATGCTCTTAGAATATTATAGATCAGCTACTTCCTATTGAAGGTTCGTAGTTTTGTTTTGAGAAATATTAGTTGTTCTTAGTAAATTATAATAAGCACTAAAAATTATTACATAGAATAACAGTCCTTCACCAATCAATATTATATACCATAGTTGGTGCTTTACAAATCTTTAAAGGATGTTTTGTAGGAACGCTAACAGAAAACGATGGTTCATTGGAATGTCTATGGGGTAAACTACTCTAAACAGGATGGTATTGTGTCTACTATACCAACTACAGGATCGGTATATTGTCCACTACCACCTGTTAGGTGAGTAAGGGGTGCAATACCACCCACAGGATGGGTATGAGGGTCACATCCACCCAGAGGATGAGTATGGGGATCACATCCACCCACAGGAAGGGTATGGGGTCCAATACCACCCACAGGATGAGTATGGCGTCCACTACAACCCACAGGATGGGTATGGGGCTCCAACCACCCATAGAATGGGTATGGGGCTCCAACCACCCATAAAATGGGTATGGGGTCCAATAACACCCACTGGATGTGTATATGGCGTCCATTGCCGCGCGTCGAGCTCGAAAACCGCAGCATTCATCTCAGAACCATGCCTATTTCACGCAGATTCCTTAATAAACGTAAAAGTTTTATATGTCACAAGAAAGATAGAAATATAAGCTTCATTCTAAATACCTTACCATGGGCATATTTAAATTTAAACCGAAGATACGTGTACTTTTATAATAGCCGAGCTCCGACCCCGGACAGATCGATCGACCGAGCAACTCTCTCTCAGAACAATGTTTATTTCACGTGAATTCGTTAGTAAACATATGTTTTATATGTCTCGAGAAAGACAGACATATAAGCTTCACTTTAAACACTTTACTATAGACATATTTAAATTTCTAATGAAGATTATTGTATTTTAAAAATTACGGAGCTCCCACCCCGTACAGACTGAACGACAGAGCAACTCTCTCTCAGATCAATGTTTATTTCACGTAAATTCGTTAATAAACACAAATGTTTTATAAGTCTTAAGCAAGATAGAAATAAGAGCTTCATTTTAAATACATTACAATAAACATATTTATAGCTCAAGTGAAGATACATATGTTTTTATAGTAGCGCTCAGTAGCTTGTCGGGCATGGAGTGCAGACGCCTACGCACTTGCCGATATATTGTATAATTAACAAAGATACGCTAATAAAGCCTAAAATCTTATATGCCTCCAGAAAGACCGATATATGAACATTATTATAATTGCACCAAATGAAATATATCATGTTCGAGAACAAAGATATATCAATTTTAAATTAAGTTTCGACTCTCTCTCGGGTGAGAGAGATGGGGCGACTCTCGCCCCATCTATTGGAGATTCTGTGCACTAAATACCCAAAGCTACTCAAACCCTCTTAGCATTATTTAAGTAATGAAGTAATATGGTATATTTACTCACTATAATGTGGGTGCTGAATGCAGAACATGAGAAAACATATATTTACTCCAAACTAATATAATTTCATTATGAAATAAGTAGCATCAAAGGAAGTCGATGGTCCAAGCAGCAATGTTGTGGAGCGACTTATCCAAGATATATCGTTGTTTGGAAAGTGTTTGTTGGCATATCCAGTTGTCGCACTTCTCTGCTCAAATTATCACAAATTTAAATTATAATGTTAACAAGTAGAATACGTATTTTTAATAAAATCTAACATAACTAGCCAGAAAACATTTAACATTAATTAAAAAATATATGTTTGGAAGTTAAATCGACTTCATAGGACAATGGTTTTGTTATATATACTCGTTATTCGTTGACATGCGTTCGCTACTTAAACTACCATGTACTGTACTTATGTAAAATCTCCCATGTCTCTTCGCTCATCTCACCGAACCCTACAGGCTCTGTGATATATTGTTTAATTAATTGAGATTCACAAATAAAGCTAATAATTGTATATGTTATCAAAAAGGCAGAGCTTAGTTTAGTTCATTTATTATGCACTCCATACCCATCCTATGGACGATAGTGGAGTGTTACAGAGGCACATAATGGGCTCAGGGAATGAGCCCCACAATTCATATAGCCAAGCAAGTTATAATCTTGATAAGCTAGTTACAAAAGTCAATGCACATTATCACATCAGCAATGGGCTCGAGTCCGACCACAAGTACAGTTTATAATTTAAGCAACTGACATATATGGAGGGCTAGTGTCACAATTGATATGTTTATCCTACACATAACCCCCTCTCCCCCATCCAATGGGCAGCGGTGGATAGGTTACAATCAAGTCGTTTTTTGCGTTTTATTCAGAGATTAGATCTTATTGGGTGAGGAAAGATATTCATATTTTAAAGAAGGCTTCTTGGCTGATGCTCTCCATTGATGGAAAATATACAACCTTTTGAAAATCAATGTTAGTTTGATCTAGATATTGTAATTAACGAAAGTATTTATGTCATCTGAAAGGTAGAAATATAGGCTACATTTAAAATCCTTTGTCATAAATATAACTGAAGTGAAAACGAAGATATATGCGTTTTGATAGTTACTTGATGGCTTTCTCTGAGAGTGTGAAGCCCTGCACACCAGCCAATAAATTGTATAATTAGTTCCATATATTTTAATTAATCTTAAAAATCTATATGTCAGAAGAAAGGAAGATGTAGCCGTTAATGTGACAACATTTAAAAATATATATATCTTAAGTTAAATAAATAATACCACCTTATTGCCGGTGTCCGGACACATGAAAATTACCTAGGTATCAGTATCCAGCCAGGCGGGGATCACAGGCTGCACAATACTGATAAATTTATGTAATGCACTACTTGTGGTCGATCTCGAACCCATTTATGATGTGACGACTTATAGTGAATTTTGTAACTAGCTCAAGATTGTAACTTGCTTAGCTAAATGAATTGTGGGGTTCGGTTCATTCATTTTCTTTCTTTATTATGCACCCCATAAAACATATCCCGTGGGCGGTGGTGTAAAGGATTACAGAGGCACATAATCGGTTCAGGAACTGAACCCTCTAGTTCGTTTAGCTAAGCAAATAACAATCTTTTGACGCTAGTTACAAAATTATTAATGTACACATACTTATGCATACATGTACATATTCATACGTATACATATATACATACACATACATATTTAATCACCACCACAAATACACACATCAGTAATCTTTTGTGTCACAAGTGATTCAACAAGAGGCTCACAACAGTCACTATACAAGGCACTTTACATCTATGGTGAGTCACACAGTTACTAGTCTTGCTGCACACCCACCCAACTGGGCGGCAGCTTTACAGTCATGTGCTCCACACCCACCCAACTGGGCGGCAGCTTTACAGTCATGTGCTCCACACCCACCCAACTGGGCGGCAGCTTTACAGTCATGTGCTGCACACCCACCCAACTGGGCGGCAGCTTTACAGTCATGTGTTCCACACCCACCCAACTGGGCGGCAGCTTTACAGTCATGTGCTCCACACTCTCCCAACTGGGAGGCAGCTTTACAGTCATGTGCTCCACACCCACCCAACTGGGCGGCAGCTTTACAGTCATGTGCTCCACACCCACCCAACTGGGCGGCAGCTTTACAGTCATGTGTATGCATTACCTACAGTAAGCAAATTTTGGATACTTCGCTAAGATTTCGAGCAGCACATCATTATGAATGAAGTACTTACACATTTCATGGACACTATTGATGTTGTTATCTTTAAATTCCGCGATTTTTCACATTCCATTATATAATGACGCAAAGTATGCGAATAGTTCTGCTGACATAGTTTACATTTAGTCAAATCTACATCATCAGATGTTACAAACTTCCAGAGGTACTTGTAGCCGAGCCTAAACCTAGCAGTGGTAACATCTAGAAGTCTGCTAACATTATTGGATGACCCATAGACGAGCGATTCATCAAAGTTTATACAATATTGTGAAATTGACAGTCAGTGTAGTAACATAAATTGGTAAATCATAAATATTGTAAGTTAAGAATCTGATGCATGTGTGTGTGTTGGGAGGGGCGGGGGTTATACCCTTGGTAAGCGAGAGTGGAAAGTAACCTTAGACGTACTGCGGTCAATGTGTGGGGGGGGGGGAGGGGGAGGGAGGGTGGGAGAGTCAAATCCACCCTCCAACATCTGGACATAGTACCACCAGCCTCCACAACACTCCATCAGCCTCCAGCTGATGCTTGTAGATGCCTCATCTAACCTCACTTATGTCACACATTAACCTACAGTTCCTGTGATATTTCAACTCCTCATCACAGTGGCGTCTCACCAATATA
Source organism: Procambarus clarkii (assembly GCF_040958095.1). NCBI lineage: Eukaryota > Metazoa > Arthropoda > Malacostraca > Decapoda > Cambaridae > Procambarus > Procambarus clarkii. Next base: position 14,466,559 of record NC_091191.1, read on the forward strand.
AACTGTATTGGATTTTGTCCCGAAATAGCTATATGCTGGCTGGACGTGTATGTATGTATGTATGTATGTATGTATGTATGTATGTATGTATGTATGTATGTATGTATGCAAGTATGAATGGATAGATGGATGGATGTATGTATGTACGCATGCATGCATGCATGTATGTATGTATGCATGCATGCATGCATGTATGTATGTATGCATGTATGAATGGATAGATGGATGGATGTATGTATGTACGCATGCATGCATGTATGTATGTATGCATGTATGGATGTATGTACGCATGCATGTATGTATGTATGCATGTATTTATATACGCATGTATATACGCATGTATTTATATACGCATGTATGTATGTATGTATGTATGTATGCATGCATGTATGTATGTATGAATGGATGTACGCATGCATGTATGTATGGATGTACGCATGCATGTATGTATGGATGTACGCATGCATGTATGTATGTATGTATTCCCAATCACGTTAAAGACTCCCCCTCTATCATTCAGTTTAAGAGAAAAACAACTATGTACTAAATAATCGACTCCTTGTAACTTTAATTATGCTGACCTTCCTATCTGTATTCAGACTGAGCCTACCATCATTAAAGGTGATTATAACGCTAGACATAGGAATATTGGTAATTCGCAGTTCAGTAATCGTAACGGCAACTAGTGTCACTATTAGGTAGTCACGATGATGCACAGATTGTGGGTGACCTTGAACCGACGCATATCTACGGAGGTATTCCTGATCTATGTCTCGGTTTCAACGTCTCCCACACCGTGTGCGCCTCGTCAATAGTGCCAGTTATGGCGTCTGATCATCTGGCCATATTAGCCACTATAAGCATTGGCAGTTCTATCCTCCCCGGTGGAGTGTTCAAGCGGAAGAGGCTGGCTGTGCTCATCGATCAACGAGACAATCTTGTTGCTCATGTGTCAGAATGTGAGTACTGAGTGAGTACTGAGCAGTACTCAAGACGGGACAACACAAGTGACTTGAAGAGTACAACCATTGTGATGGGATCCCTGGATTTGAAAGTTCTCGTAATCTATCCTATCATTTTTCTGGCTGTCGCAATATTTGCTTGGTTATGCTCCTTAAACGTTAGGTCGTCAGACATTATTATTCCCAAATCCTTTACATGCTGTTTTCCTACTATGGGCACATTTGATTGTATTTTGTACTCTGTATTATGTTTAAGGTCCTCATTTTTACCGTAACTGAGTACCTGGAATTTATCACTGTTAAACATCATGTTATTTTCTGATGCCCAGTCGAAAACTTTATTAATATCAGCTTGAAGTTTTTCAATATCCTCAGCCGAGGTAATTTTCATACTGATTTTTGTGTCAAATCCTTTAATTAAATCCTTTAAAAAGGATAAATCCTTTAATTGGTTGAAATTGGTTTTAACATTCGAAATCTAATTTGTTGATGTTAAATAATATAATATGTTGATGTTGATAATATAAGGTTCAAATTTATTAAGATACATACTTTAAAAACTATTTCTATTTGATACCAACAGTATCACGTTAAGAGAAGCGTCTCGCCTTGCTAACCCAAGTATAAAATATATAAAGAAACGGTGCAACTGTACTGGTATCTGCAGTACAAATTTATGTCCCTATTTAAAAAAAAAAATAAACTGAACCAATCACTGCCACTCCTCACACCAATGCAACAATAAGGAGAGTGATAACAGTGCTTCACATTCGACAATGTTAAATTATTTAACAAATGACGAGATAATGAACATTGGAACAAATGTACAGCTCTCTGACCTTCATATAAAATCTGCATGTGACCTCATCAAACAAACTGTGCCAAGCCTAGAAGGCCTTCATGACCCAGCGTGGTAGCGGGACCTCTCCTGGCCAGTTACAATTGGTGAATTTATTCAAATTATCCAAGTTGATGGTTGTCACTGGGCCACCGTTTCCAACATTGGAGTAACTGGACAAATTAACATATACGACACCAGGCATAAATTACCATCCAAATCTACTGAAGTTATCTTGTATGCTCTTGCTAATTGCCAGGATGATAAGCTGATATGCAATATAATGAATGTCAGCAGACACAAGGACTCAAGTATGAGTGGGGTATATGCTGTGGCGTTTGCTGCATCACTTGCAAGTGGTGTAGATCCGGTGAACCTCGTATGATATGCAGAATGAGACAACATCTTCAAGAGAACTTTAAAGGAAAGTGTCTCATCTCATTCCCTGCAGCTCAGACACTGAGAAGAAAACGAATCATCCGGTCATGCTCGATAGAAGTGTACTGCATTTGCAGAAAGCTAAATGATTTGAAGCTGATGGTATGCTGTGAACGTTGCAATATTTGGCACCATGGATCATGTGTAGGTGTTACAGAATGTAATGATGATTCGTGGATTTGTTTCTTGTGCGCTAGCAAGTTGTAAATTATAATTTAAAATACTTAATTAATACATTATTATTATTATTATTATCATTATTATTATTATTATTATTATTATTATTATTATAACCTTACCAAATGCTTTGCTGAATCAAATAATGTTATTACTTTCAATGTGTTACAATAGCATAATTAAGTGCTGCAAGTGTCAGGTCTTTTATATAGTCGGTATTTGTTATATTCTGTACTCTTTTTATGTTAATTAAATTTCAAATAGAAATAGTTTTTAAAGTATGTATCTTAATAAATTTGAACCTTATATTATTTAACATCAACAAATTAGATTTCGAATATTAAAACCAATTTCAACCAATTAAAGGATTTATCCTTTAATGTTAAAAATTGTTCAAACTGAAATAAATATATAACACTGTACGGTACAGTTGTGTTTAATTATGTTTTGTGATTCCTTTGGAAAAGGTATTTGTGCACCAAGTACTACTAGGTCAGTATGAGATATGCTGAATGTTGTCAATATACCATCTGAATACGCCTCACTTTGCGTTAATCATTGAACGTCCTAATGATTAAGGTCCCCAAAAGGACTTAATCAGACCTCAGTGGATATTTTTACTCTCCCTCTCTCTCTCTCTCTCTCAGAGCATCCCTTTTTGTGTTGTATGTGGGTGCTGAAGTTCAGTCTCTTGTCTATGTACCCAAGCAAACCCAAGCAAACTACTGTGGAAATGTGCAGGACAAACATATCAATTGTGACACTAGCTCTCCACATATAGCATTTGCTTAATTTAGAAACTGTACTTGTGGTCGATCTCGAACACATGTTGTTGATGTGACGATGTGTTATGAATTTTGTGGCTAGCTCCTCAAGATTGTAACTTGCTTAGATAAATAAATTGTGTGTTCAGTCCCTGAACCCATTATGTGATAAATTAACTAAACTAAAAACAATAGTATGGCGACGAAACCTGAACTGCATAATGTAAATAGGGATTAACCAGAAAAAGATATAGGTGAAGAATAACACCAGGTAACTGTAAAGCTGCCGCCCAGTTGGGTGGGTGTGGAGCACATGACTGTAAAGCTGCTGCCCAGTTGGGTGGGTGTGGAGCTAGACTAGTAACTGTGCGACTCCTCATAGATGTAAAGTGCCTTGTATAGTGACTGTTGTGAGCCTCTTGTTGAATCACTTGTGACACAAAAAATTACTGATGTGTGTATTTGTGTGGGTGATTAAATATGTATGTGTATTTATATATGTATACGTATGCATATGTACATGTATGCATAAGTATGTGTACATTAATAATTTTGTAACTACCGTCAAAAGATTGTTATTTGCTTACCTAAACGAACTAGAGGGTTCAGTTCCTGAACCGATTATGTGCCTCTGTAATCCTTTACACCACCGCCCACAGGATGGGTATTATGGGGTGCATAATAAAGAAAGAAAATGAATGGACCGAACCCCACAATTCATTTAGCTAAGCAAGATACAATCTTAATGAGCTAGTTACAAAATTCACTATAAGTCGTCAAATCATAAATGGGTTCGAGATGGACCACAAGTAGTGCATTATATAATTTATCAGTATTGTGCAGCCTGTGATCCCCGCCTGGCTGGATACTGATACCTAGGTAATTTTCATGTGTCCGGACACCGGCGATAAGGTGGTATTATTTATTTAACTTCAGAGATATATATTTTTAAATGTTGTCACATTAACGACTACATCTTCCTTTCTTCTGACATATAGATTTTTAAGATTAATTAAAATATATGGAAACTAATTATACAATTTATTGGCTGGTGTGCAGGGCTTCACACTCTCAGAGCAAGCCATCAAGTAACTATCAAAACGCATATATCTTCGTTTTCACTTCAGTTATATTTATGACAAAGGATTTTAAATGTATCCTATATTTCTACCTTTCTGATGACATAAATACTTTCGTTAATTACAATATCTAGATCAAACTAATATTGATTTTCAAAAGGTTGTATATTTTCCATCAATGTGTAAGTTTGTTACAAATGGAGAGCCAAGAAACCTTCTTTAAAATATGAATATCTTTCCTCACCCAATAAGATCTAATCTCTGAATAAAACGCAAAAAAAAAAAAATTGATTGTAACCTATCCACCGCTGCCCATTGGATGGGGGAGAGGGGGTTATGTGTAGGATAAACATATCAATTGTGACACTAGCCCTCCATATAAATCAGTTGCTTAAATTATAAACTGTACTTGTGGTCGGTCTCGAGCCCATTGTTGATGTGACAATGTACATTGACTTTTGTAACTAGCTTATCAAGATTATAACTTGCTTGGCTATATGAATTGTGGGGCTCATTCCCTGAGCCCATTATGTGCCTCTGTAACACTCCACTATCGTCCATAGGATGGGTATGGAGTGCATAATAAATGAACTAAACTAAGCTCTGCCTTTTTGATAACATATACAATTATTAGCTTTATTTGTGAATCTCAATTAATTAAACAATATATCACAGAGCCTGTAGGGTTCGGTGAGATGAGCGAAGAGACATGGGAGATTTTACATAAGTACAGTACATGGTAGTTTAAGTAGCGAACGCATGTCAACGAATAACGAGTATATATAACAAAACCATTGTCCTATGAAGTCGATTTAACTTCCAAACATATATTTTTTAATTAATGTTAAATGTTTTCTGGCTAGTTATGTTAGATTTTATTAAAAATACGTATTCTACTTGTTAACATTATAATTTAAATTTGTGATAATTTGAGCAGAGAAGTGCGACAACTGGATATGCCAACAAACACTTTCCAAACAACGATATATCTTGGATAAGTCGCTCCACAACATTGCTGCTTGGACCATCGACTTCCTTTGATGCTACTTATTTCATAATGAAATTATATTAGTTTGGAGTAAATATATGTTTTCTCATGTTCTGCATTCAGCACCCACATTATAGTGAGTAAATATACCATATTACTTCATTACTTAAATAATGCTAAGAGGGTTTGAGTAGCTTTGGGTATTTAGTGCACAGAATTTCCAATAGATGGGGCGAGAGTCGCCCCATCTCTCTCACCCGAGAGAGAGTCGAAACTTAATTTAAAATTGATATATCTTTGTTCTCGAACATGATATATTTCATTTGGTGCAATTATAATAATGTTCATATATCGGTCTTTCTGGAGGCATATAAGATTTTAGGCTTTATTAGCGTATCTTTGTTAATTATACAATATATCGGCAAGTGCGTAGGCGTCTGCACTCCATGCCCGACAAGCAACTGAGCGCTACTATAAAAACATATGTATCTTCACTTGAGCTATAAATATGTCTATTGTAATGTATTTAAAATGAAGCTCTTATTTCTATCTTGCTTAAGACTTATAAAACATTTGTGTTTATTAACGAATTTACGTGAAATAAACATTGATCTGAGAGAGAGTTGCTCTGTCGTTCAGTCTGTACGGGGTGGGAGCTCCGTAATTTTTAAAATACAATAATCTTCATTAGAAATTTAAATATGTCTATAGTAAAGTGTTTAAAGTGAAGCTTATATGTCTGTCTTTCTTGAGACATAAAAAAAATATATGTTTACTAACGAATTCACATGAAATAAACATTGTTCTGAGAGAGAGTTGCTCAGTCGATCGATCTGTCCGGGGTCGGAGCTCGGCTATTATAAAAGTACACGTATCTTCGGTTTAAATTTAAATATGCCCATGGTAAGGTATTTAGAATGAAGCTTATATTTCTATCTTTCTTGTGACATATAAAACTTTTACGTTTATTAAGGAATCTGCGTGAAATAGGCATGGTTCTGAGATGAATGCTGCGGTTTTCGAGCTCGACGCGCGGCAATGGACGCCATATACACATCCAGTGGGTGTTATTGGACCCCATACCCATTTTATGGGTGGTTGGAGCCCCATACCCATTCTATGGGTGGTTGGAGCCCCATACCCATCCTGTGGGTTGTAGTGGACGCCATACTCATCCTGTGGGTGGTATTGGACCCCATACCCTCCCTGTGGGTGGATGTGATCCCCATACTCATCCTCTGGGTGGATGTGACCCTCATACCCATCCTGTGGGTGGTATTGCACCCCTTACTCACCTAACAGGTGGTAGTGGACAATATACCGATCCTGTAGTTGGTATAGTAGACACAATACCATCCTGTTTAGAGTAGTTTACCCCATAGACATTCCAATGAACCATCGTTTTCTGTTAGCGTTCCTACAAAACATCCTTTAAAGATTTGTAAAGCACCAACTATGGTATATAATATTGATTGGTGAAGGACTGTTATTCTATGTAATAATTTTTAGTGCTTATTATAATTTACTAAGAACAACTAATATTTCTCAAAACAAAACTACGAACCTTCAATAGGAAGTAGCTGATCTATAATATTCTAAGAGCATGGACAATAGTAGGTAAATTTCACAACCCATGTGGGACCTGAAAAGTACAATTTTCCTTATAATTGAACCAATCACGACTATTCTGCTATCTAGGTTGACGGACGGGTACTGTGAGACGCAAGTTGGTACGTGAGGAAGAGTTTGGGCCTTGGGAAAAAAAAGTAACTGGGAATATATCACATATTTACTAATTCATATTCAACATATTGACTTTAAGCATTAAGTCATATATGTGCTGTCTTGTGTGAGAACGGGTTGGCACGAGAGGCCCACTCTGTGGCACAGCGTGTAAAATTGGGATCATGTACACCTGCCAGCTGATGTAAGTGGGCAGGTAGAATTTCCTTCACAAGGTCGTCGGATGCTGATAAGGAGGACAGAAAGGCTGGAACAGCGATTTGCGTTGCTGTTCGAACTCCGAGGCCCCCAAGTCTTACGGGAAGAGAGGCTTGTTTCCACTGTAGGTCATCGAGAGAGAGGTTAAGGGCTTTTTCTAGCATTGATTTCAGTAACCGGTCATACTCACTTAGTTTTTGGCTACTGTAAGATGGTGAACACCTCAGAAAGTAGGTTAACCTGGGGAGGGACAGACATCTGGTGATGAGGTAGAGTGCATCATGAGCATCAATATCCTCAATCCTCCCATCCATCCTCTTAAGGTCGGCGATTTTCTTATTAAGGACCTCATCGATGGCTTTCAACCCCAGGGGAGCTCCTAGGAGTGTGCTGTCTTCAGGTTTAGTTTTATGGATATTTGTCAGAAGACCTTCTATTCTCTCTACGATGCCCTGGTTGGAACATATTATTTCACATTTAGAAGGGTTCAGGTTGAGGCCTAAAACTGCACCTTGCTCCTGGATTTTTCTGATGTCCTCCAGGAGGGAGTCTTAGGAACCAGCTAGGGTACCATCATCCAAGAACCAGATGTTAAGCTCGCTGGACAGGACCTCTGTGACTTGTTTGATGACTAAGCAGAAAAGGAGAGGAGCAAGGGGGGTCACCTTGTTGGACGCCTTCTTGCGAGTCAATTTCATGTTCGCCAAAAAGTAGCTTAAGATCCATACTGTAGCATGAATGTACAAAAGGGTAGAGGGAAGGGAAATGACTATGAACCGCACGGAGTACAGCATCCCTCCGCACCAAATTGAAGGCATTTTTTTAATCTAGCTTGATAAGGGCCTTTTCGTCTGTGATGTTGGCGATGAAGGCTCGAGTTACATGGGCTGCCGCCTCACACCCTTGTGGAATGCCGAACCCGAGCTGTTTTGGCTTCAGCATGTTGACCGCTGCATCACTAACTGTTCTTGCAGCTGCCTTTGCGAAGAGACGCCGGAGAGAATTGCCCACAGCTATTGGCCTGATCCCTCCATCCTTTTTCTTTAGACCACAGAGATATGCTCCAAAAAAGATAGGTCTTATGGTCTCTGGTATGTTGCCAGCTAGACATATGTTGGTGAATCTGGTTAGTTCCACCAAGAGGTTTCTCCCATATATATATATATATATATATATATTATTAAATATGACCGAAAAAGTAAGATTAATAATTCTAACACGAATTTTCTCAATCTTTCGTACATTTCTTTTCACTGTTGGAGGTAAATCAAAAATCAATTCTCCAAAATTCATTTTTATTTCTAGTCTGACACGACACGAGCGCGTTTCGTAAAACTTATTACATTTTCAAAGACTTTAGTTCACAAATACACAACTGAATAGAACTTACTCATCTCCGATTTTATATCTACATTTGAGTGAGGTGGAAGGGGTGATGTGGCATTAACACAAGACAGAACAAGATGTGGCAATAATAGGGTATTAATTTCATCAACACAAGACAGAACAAGAAGTGGTATTAATAGGGTATTAATTTCATCAACACAAGACAGAACACGAAACAATGGATATTGAATAGAAGTGTTTGTAGAAAGCCTATTGGTCCATATTCCTTGATGCTTCTATATTGGAGCGGAGTCTTGAGGTGGGTAGAATATAGTTGTGCAATAATTGGCTGTTGATTGCTGGTGTTGACTTCTTGATGTGTAGTGCCTCGCACGTCAAGCCGCCTGCTATCGCTGTATCTATCGATGATTTCTGTGTTGTTTACTAGGATTTCTCTGGCGATGGTTTGGTTGTGGGAAGAGATTATATGTTCCTTAATGGAGCCCTGTTGCTTATGCATCGTTAAACGCCTAGAAAGAGATGTTGTTGTCTTGCCTATATACTGGTTTTTTTGGAGCTTACAGTCCCCAAGAGGGCATTTGAAGGCATAGACGACGTTAGTCTCTTTTAAAGCGTTCTGTTTTGTGTCTGGAGAGTTTCTCATGAGTAGGCTGGCCGTTTTTCTGGTTTTATAGTAAATCGTCAGTTGTATCCTCTGATTTTTGTCTGTAGGGATAACGTTTCTATTAACAATATCTTTCAGGACCCTTTCCTCCGTTTTATGAGCTGTGGAAAAGAAGTTCCTGTAAAATAGTCTAATAGGGGGTATAGGTGTTGTGTTAGTTGTCTCTTCAGAGGACAACTTCTCCTCTGAAGAGACAACTAACACAACACCTTTACCCCCTATTAGACTATTTTACAGGAACTTCTTTTCCACAGCTCATAAAACGGAGGAAAGGGTCCTGAAAGATATTGTTAATAGAAACGTTATCCCTACAGACAAAAATCAGAGGATACAACTGACGATTTACTATAAAACCAGAAAAACGGCCAGCCTACTCATGAGAAACTCTCCAGACACAAAACAGAACGCTTTAAAAGAGACTAACGTCGTCTATGCCTTCAAATGCCCTCTTGGGGACTGTAAGCTCCAAAAAACCCAGTATATAGGCAAGACAACAACATCTCTTTCTAGGCGTTTAACGATGCATAAGCAACAGGGCTCCATTAAGGAACATATAATCTCTTCCCACAACCAAACCATCGCCAGAGAAATCCTAGTAAACAACACAGAAATCATCGATAGATATAGCGATAGCAGGCGGCTTGACGTTTGCGAGGCACTACACATCAAGAAGTCAACACCAGCAATCAACAGCCAATTATTTCACAACTATATTCTACCCACCTCAAGACTCCGCTCCAATATAGAAGCATCAAGAAATATGGACCAATAGGCTTTCTACAAACACTTCTATTCAATATCCATTGTTTCGTGTTCTGTCTTGTGTTGATGAAATTAATACCCTATTAATACCACTTCTTGTTCTGTCTTGTGTTGATGAAATTAATACCCTATTAATGCCACATCTTGTTCTGTCTTGTGTTAATGCCACATCACCCCTTCCACCTCACTCAAATGTAGATATAAAATCGGAGATGCGTAAGTTCTATTCAGTTGTGTATTTGTGAACTAAAGTCTTTAAAAATGTAATAAGTTTTACGAAACGCGCTCGTGTCGCGTCAGACTAGAAATAAAAATGAATTTTGGAGAATTGATTTTTGATTTACCTCCAACAGTGAAAAGAAATATACGAAAGATTGAGAAAATTCGTGTTAGAATTATTAATCTTACTTTTTCGGTCATATTTAATAATATATGTCTACAGGAAAGACTGCTACCAAAATATACTAATATATATATATATATATATATATATATATATATATATATATATATATATATATATATATATAACCGACACAGTTAGAGTGATAATGGAGCTTGAAGGAAAGTGGCAATTCATCCCAACTACCCACGTGGCCTGGAGTCAGGAGAACCTTTAAACTACACAATCTCACATTCACAAACGTACCGTAAGTTTGTGCATGTGGGATGTATTCTCTACCATACAATACAATAAATAACTGTACTTACATTCTCGAAACGTATAATTACATTCAATACTAGCTGTATTCGGCCATGCGTTACTGTATAATTACGTATAATTACATTCAATACTAGCTGTATTCGGCCATGCGTTACTGTGGCTCAGCAACGCGTGTGCGTTGCTGAGCCACAGCAACCTTTCACTGTCTTCCAGTCCTCTCCACCATTCCCCCCTTCCCTGTCCCCTCATCCGTCCAACCATTCCACACTCCACCATCTCCTCGTCTTCCCAACCATTCCTCACTCCACCATCTCCTCGTCTTCCCAACCATTCCTCACTCCACCATCTCCTCGTCCTCCCAACCATTCCTCACTCCACCATCTCCTCGTCCTCCCAACCATTCCTCACTCCACCATCTCCTCGTCCTCCCAACCATTCCTCACTTCCCCGTTCCTTTGTCCTCCTCACCACTCCTCCCCCCTCTAGGGGTCCCCTCGTCCTCCCTAGCATCTCCCACTCCACCGTCCCCTCGTCCTCCTTCCATTCCCACCTCCCCCGTCTCCTCGTTCTCCTCACCATCCCTCACTCCCCTGTGAACAGGTGAACCAGGGTGAAAGAAACGCTGCCCATTCGTTTCCGCCTCCACCGGGGATCGAACTCGGAAACTTAGGACTACGAATCCGAAGCGTTGTGCACTCAGCTGTCAGGCCCCATGTGAGAGCCACAGAAGGAACAGAGAAAGGGTAAATATAGAAACAAGAATTGTCAGAAAACATTGATGCTTCCAAGAATGAGGTTACCAGCACTAGACGAGAAATCACACTAAATCATACATCTTAAAAATCACTAAATCATACATCATAAAAATCATTATATCATACAAAAAAATCATACTAATAAGTTATAGAATCTTAACATTGAGGTATATTATGACACTTGTGAGGGATATTATCATTCTTGTATGGTATCTTATCATACTAGTGAGGCGTGATATCATATTATTGAGGCATATTATCCTACTCGTGGGATATATTTTCATATTAGTGAGAGTTTTTATCACATAAGTGAGGTATGTTATTATGATAGTATGGTATTATATCACACCTGTGAGGTATATTATTGTCATATGTGTGAGGTATACCATAATGTAAGTGAGCTGAATTTTCTTACAAGGGAAATATATTGTCAGACCAGAGAGCTGTAGTGTCACCCGTCCATAGGCTAGGCTCGTTCAAGCAGCAACCAATCTCAGAGACGCATGCGTCATTTTTTTTTTTAACTTACTGTGTATTCAAAAGTCGATATTTTGTAATATATAAATTAGCATAATATTTATTACATGTACATAGTGTCACGTGGGGGTGGGCGGTCCGGGGCTCTGCTAACACTTAACTGCTAGGGGCTCAAAAGGCCCAAATACTCAGCCCCTCCGACTCCCGGGATTCACTGGAGTCTCCTTGGTCACACAAGATAGAACCAACAATGCCCACCTCCGCAGGTCTTTGCTTCCACCACAAAAGGGGGTGCCACTGTTACGGCCCTCTCGGGACGCAACGGGGTTCTTACTCTGATGTCGTTAGAGGAAGATATATGTATCCGTTCCCAAGCCAGTAGTGGCTATCAAGGGATGAGATCCGTGACGCAAGTAACTTAAAGGGAGTATGGAAAGATAGTTAAGAACTTAATATTATAATTATTACCACCACCTATTAAATATATAAAAATCAAACGTGCACAGGGGGAGGGTATTAACACTATGCAAGGGGATTATTCACTGTAGTCTTCTGCTGGAGACTATGGATCCTCGAAGCTAGGTGCTGAGTCCGCGGTGCTTTCTTCGTGGCCTCAAGACGTGTCCTCTGAGAACGCCGAGTCTACCCTGGCCACAGGTCAGCCACAACACAGGTCCACTGGGGGCACCGTCGTGGAGGCCGTCAACCACACGTCCAGCAGGTCTGCTGGCAGGTACTGAGCCACCAAGGCTGGTACGGCCACTCCACGAACGATAACAGGGGTACGCCCTAGACAGGAGTCTCGTGTGATATCACCAATCACCCTCCTGTCCTCAATACCCCAGTGGATTATCGTCTCCAACAGTCGGTCCCGGGTAAATCCTATCACTGCCACTCCACTGGCAGGCTAACACACCACAGTGTTCTTCCGGGGGGACGACGTCACGACAGCTGCAGCAAACTTCACCGTATGGAGACTGGCTGCCTCGGGTAGACTGACTCCACCTTCAACACAGTGGTCCCAGGTTGGCTCTGTAAGCAGACACGTCATTAATAACCGGGACACTAATACACCACACTCACAGGCTCAGATACAAACGCCCGACATATCCACTCCCTAGATGGCGCTGTCGTCGGAGCACCACCTCACCAGAGGTCAGGAGCGGCGGTGTTGAGCGCTGAACCAGACCGGAAACTGGTCCTCGAGGCCAGTACACGCTGTCCTCACTAGGTGTCGTCGTTCGTTTGGCGGGGGTTTCGGGAGCTGACCCACAGATGGCGTGTTTGTCACTGCTCCAGGCTCGGACGTTGGATCCGGGTTCGTAACAGCCACTGATTCACCCTGGAAGCCCTTCAGTCAAACACGGGGAAACTGCTGTTAACAGTTCCGGCCTAGACCCGTGGGGGAGTGAAGGAAGACTCAGGCTTACCTTATAACCATAACCTCCCTGAGCCTTGCCTGCCAGACAAAAAAAAGGTTGCAGGATCTCCTTTCCCGCCTGTCTTCTCTATCTTCCTCTTAGCAAGGTCGCCAGCTGGGTTATTATATCTGCACCCCAGCAATGCAGTTCAGTGGGTGTATTATATATTGTTTGTAGCCAGAAATGTATGCTCATAGAGAAATATCATAAATGGAGGCGCACTCAAACACAGTAATAAAATGTGTGGATTTACTGATGCAAATTACATGAACACACACACACAATCACAAGTAATACACGAATATGGAATATGGATAATGAGTCTGGAGATCGTCAGCCTCTTCTTCCACGACCTCCAACACTCCTTCAACTGGGCAGGAAGACAGGAGTCTCACACTCTCACAGGAGGGCCTCTTCACCACGTCGGCGCCTCTTCTTCACTGTCCTGCCATCCATACACACTGTCCTCTCTGACAGTCCTGGACATAAGCTGCCTTGCAGCCTATTCTACTATTAAAATATTAAAGTCCTGCTGCCACATACATAAATAACTATTGTGGCCTAACTAGCCTACTCACACAAGGGGTAATGGGAGGGAAAATGATCTACCTTACATTCCTGGCTCACGACGCCTGTCCCTCGATGGTGTGAGGTTCCCACGCTTCATTGGGTCGATCCTTGACGATCCAGGACGTTCCACAGGTCCTCAGGTGTCGTGGAGCCTTCGCGTCGTCGCCGTTCCAATCCCTGAGATTCAGCTGCCCCAATCCTGGTTCATCGATGGGCGCTGAGCTAATCACTATTTTTCCCCACACTCGCCTCTCCCACAGGGCGTTGCTCCTTGTCCTAGGCACGGTGTCGTCCTTCCAAGATTCTCAGTGGATGTGACCCCAGTCACAGCTAGGCCTGCCCGCCACACCTTCCAGACCTCAACGTCCAGCCAGCGGCGCCGCCCAGCGTCGTCGCCGACTATTTTCCAAGTTTGGCAATCCTCTGCTCACTGAACTTGGTTCCTCTTTTGCTTCCCAGAAGCGCAGGGTCTCCAATAACTGTGATGGGCTGCGATGGCCAGCTCAATCCACTGAACAAGGCTTGCAGAGCCTCCAATCCTTGAGAGCAGACCGAGGCGCGTCCTGTCGCTTCCACGGTCAGAACCACTCTGACGTTGGCGCCGCCCGGGGCACTCGGTGACGTCATGGCGGGCCCTGATTGGTTGCCCGCAGTAGTAGGGTTGGCAACGCACAGACGAATTTTTTTTTTGGAGGAAATTCGTCTGTACGTTGCCAGGGTTTTCAGGTAAATTTAGAAATTCGTCTGTGCGTTGCCAGGGTTTTCAGGAGAATTTGGGCAGTCACAGATTTGGAATTAGGGAATTCTTATAATGAAAAATAATGGCATACGAGTTTGTTAAAGTTCTTATGAGAAAAATAATTTCCGAGACATAGAAGTTTGTTAAGGCCTTATGGGAGAAATTCAAATAACGTATGTAGCTCTTTAGGGCTTCCAGGAGAACTCTACGGACATGTTTTACATGTTTTCAACTTACAAAATCGTCTATGTAAGCCTTAGTTATTCATATAAATTTAGAAAATCACCTGTGTAAGTCATGGTTTTCAGGGTTTCGTACATCACACCCCCCTCCCTCCCCCCTTACCTCGCAATCTCTCGCGTCACCTTTATTTACCTTACGCCCGGCCAGCCAGACCTCTTATCTTATCTTCTCCATAATAATATCTCAACCGTCCCTCCTCTCTCTCTCTCTCTCCTTTCATTCAGTTCAGTTCAGCTATTTTCCAACATTGTATGTTTGCTCCTTTTCATTAAGCAAGTCAGTTTTACACAAATAAATCATGTTAGTAAGCATGTTCTAGCTCACGTTCCCCCACCTTAGTCCCCTGTCGTATAATGAATACTATCATTCCAATCCCTCTAAAATTTTAAATAATCATATTTCAAATGTAGTTCAATACAGTAATTTAGTTACCAAGCTCCAGCGCTTGTCCTCCGCCTTAGCTCTCTCTCGTATCTTCGTTAGTATCAGTCCAATTTCCCTGAAATTTTTACCCTCTGTATTTCGGGCACCGTAAATAAGATCAAAACAGTTACCAAGCTCCAGCGCCTATCCTCCGCCTTAGCTCTCTCTCGTATCTTCGTTAGTATCAGTCCAATTTCCCTGAAATTTCTACCCTCTATATTTCAGGCACCGTAAATAAGATCAAAACAGTTACCAAGCTCCAGCGCTTGTCCTCCGCCTTAGTTCTCTTTCGTATCTTTGTAAATAAACCAACAATTTCCCTTAAATTTTTACCCTCTGTATTTCAGACACCGTAAATAAAATCAAGTCAGTTATCGAGCTCCAGCTCTCGTCCCCGCCTTAATTCTCTTTCGTATCTTTGTAAATAACCCATCAATTTCCCTAAAATTAAAAGCAGACATACTTCAAAGTTAGTAAATAAGATCAAGTCAGTTACTGAGCTCCAGCTCTCGTCCCCCACCCTCTTCCACCCTCAAGTCTTTGTAAATAAACCATCAATTTCCCCGAAATTTTTACCCTCTGTATTTCAGACATAGTAAATATGATGAAAACAATTATAAAACTCTAGCTCTTGTCCTCTGTCCAAGTTCACTCCTGTAAATTCATTACTATCAATCCAAATCCCCCTGAGATTTAAACACCCAACTACATTTTCAGACATAGTAAATAAAAACCAGTTCAGTTATCAAGTTTCAACTCTTGTGCCCCAGCTTAGTTCATTTGTGCAAGTTCTTTATTTTCCAACTAAATCACCCTGAGATTTAAGATCACCTTATTTTCTAACATAGTAAAATTAATCTGGACATTAGCCTTAGATCATCAGACATAAATATATTCGATCAAGTCCGTCTCCAGCTTATCTCTTATCCGAGTATACACATAACCCCAACCTGTTTAATTATCTTTCACCCCCTCCCACCTTCCTCCATCTCATCCAAGTCTCATAAATTTAAATGTAGCTGTTAATTTGCGTTCTTTCCCCGTTCATAGCATATTCTCTGTAAGTTCAGATCTGTACTTAGTCTTACATATTCTCTACTTCTTTCCCATTTTATACAAGACTTAAACAACTATTACCGTCTCCTCTATCTTATTTAAACATGAGTCATATGTAAATATACCCGACTCTTTCCATCCATTACAAGTCCTAGCTTGTTCACCGCCCAACTCACTACGCTATTTCTACTCTACATGTTATAGCATGTTTTCCGCTCATCTTGGTACCAACCCTTACAATCTCTCTCTCTCATTCCTTTACATGTCTCAGCATGTTCGCCTCGCATCTTACTACGCTGTCTACTTTACATGTTGTAGCGTGTATTACTGTGTCCCATATCTTATTTAAACATGAGTCATATGTAAATATACCCGACTCCTTCCATCCATTACAAGTCCTAGCTTGTTCACCGCCCAACTCACTACACTGTCTACTTTACATGTTGTAGCATGTTTTCCGCACATCTTGATACCATCCCTTACAATCTCTCAATCCTTTACACATCCCAACTTTCAACCCTTTCTTACAATTTTCCTCCATCCCTCCGCTACATGTTCTTACCCGTTCATTACAGTCCACTACATATTCTCTAATCATCTCTGTACTAATTCTCAAAACTAGTTGTTTCTGTCATTTTAGTAAGTAAGTAAGTAGATCATCGTTACTAACAACAACAACAACAACAACAGTAACATTACTAATTCACAGTAAGTTACTACTGAGCATTTAGCAGTTATCCATTTTTTCAAATAAGGTCAATATAAATCATTCTAAGACATCTTCGTACAATTAAAGATACTTGCCTGTGCACTAAGTCATTACTTACAGTAGCATCTTAAGGCATTGTTTTCGTAACTCAGTTTTATTAAACATACACCTTCATTAGTCAAAGGAAAACTTTTCAAGTCATTGTATTCAATATTTCCGTTAAACTTACTACATCATGTCATTATTCGGTTTCATAATTAAGTACTTGTTTCAGTCCTCCAATGTAATAAGCAAATTATTCTATTAAGGATAAAGAAATCTTATTTAGAAGAGACATTAAGTTTATTACAACATTTAACGCATACAAGTGTTTTTAGTAGTTATACAGGTATTCAAGAAATCATAAGTGTTCTTAGTAGTTTTACAAGTGTTCAAGAAAATCATATACAAGTGTTCTTAGTAGTTATACAGGTATTTCAAGAAATCATAAGTGTTCAAGAAGCAATTGGATTTATTATATATAAAATATTTCCTCTACAAATTGGACAGCATTTCAGAGCTAAAAGACAACCACTGCATGTCACCATATGTTTACATGGTAGTATTACAATATTTATATTTTTATCCATACAAACTCTGCATAAAATATCTTCTTCCCAAGATTGTTCTATACAGTCCTTGTTTTCAACAGTGTTAGTACAAGTCTCCGGTAAAGTTTTCAATCCCAGATCTTCAAGCGTAACTTCTTGTTCCTTTTTATCATCAACTGCTTCATAAATTAAGTCCCGTACCCGTAAATAAATATCTGTTCCCTCTTGCATATACCTCAACACGATTTCTAGACATCTACTTTGTATAATAAAAGGCAACAAATCTCTGGATTCCTTAAGGTACTCACTTAAAGCATATCTTATACTCTCCACAGGTATTAATTTTTTATGAATCAGATGTTTGAACTTATCCATACCCTCCATTAAGATATTAATTAAATCATTGTCTATAGGTTTTATAGGTAATGGTATTGTCAATCTAGCATTCTTAACAAATTCCTTGCCCCTTGCAAGAATAATGTAAGCACATTCTGGACTACATCTCGCATGTAACGTCCAAGGATCATCTTCTGGTCTCCAATTTCGTATTCCACAGGCGCAGTGATAGCAGCAGACGTGGTCACTTATACCTGAAAACCATAAAACAATCCAGCATTATCTCGTTACTATCTTTTAACTAATATTCATTATTTCTTTACTTATAACTTTATTAAGTTTAAAATAGTTAAAACACTTCATACCACAGTAAAAAAAACCAGCTTCTGCCAGCTCATGAGAAGTTTGCTTGACGCTTCCAGGCCATGTCATATCAAATGTCTCTAGGCGAGATTTATAAGTTACCAATCCTGGATTCAGCGATTTCCTAAATTTTATCAATCCCAGATCTTCCTTAGGAGGAGCACCACCTAAAAAATATAACGTAGTTACGTAAATTATTCTTTAGAAGAATAAGAAGTATCTATTTAAGCAATCAAGTTTTGTACAGAGTATATAAGACTGGTATAAGAATACATCATAAGAATATATACTTACTACTATCACTTATTTTCTTATTTCCTAGTTCTATTTTATGGGAAACAAATTCCAGTCCATATTTGAAAGCTATCTCAGACACCTCTAAAGAAACATTGTCACTCCTCTTGCCTCTAATAAAGGCACAGTCTTGATTAATCATCTTATGACGTCTTCTGGGGGTATCACCAACAATCCATGCACCTACTATACAATAACAAAATGCACACAAACAGTAATCACTATTGCGAAGGTAATAGAACCCATCTTCAACTAAGTCAATAGGGTTTAACCACTTAATGGGCCAATTCACAAATGTTTGTAGTCTAACTCCTGCACATTTAAGGCTTTCTATACTGTAAAACTTCCTGGCACACAAAGGATCCATCGTGTGAGGGCAGCACTAACTATTAGAGTAGGATAAGCAAGTATATATATCCCTAAAATAAGTATCGTACATCGCTACATATTTAACAGTTTCCCCATTTATAATAGACAGTAATTTCCTCTAAATACTTCTCTATTAAAAAATCCTTAAAGTTTCATAATTAAATAAAGCTCTTATATAAATACTTAGTAAACTACTTTCATTATTTATTAGACTTATTAGAAAAATACATCACTTTGGCAATCTCGCTAAAAGTATACTGTTACGTCATTATTCGTAGCTGCCGTACATAATGATAGATATATATATATAATTTAGTAGTAAATTCTTATTTAATCTAATTAAAATATATGCTTAAAGCATCTATATCCTAAAATGAAATATACTATTAGTTATAATGTCATATATAATATCACTCTAAGGTAACAAAAATCCTTATTAATATATTCAAATAAGTGGTAACTTTTACATTTCCCCCAATATAAGAGCGCGGGCCTCACATTAGGGATATTATTACGACTATCTGGATCGTATCTACTACCTTACGAGGAAGAAAATTCACCATGGATACTGTTCTGACAACTTGTCAGGGTTATTTAACCGACGATTCATTTTGTAATAATGAAACCTGTATTGTGTACGGAGTGAACTGTATATCCTGTGTTCCCCGAGGAATGGCCCTAGACTTAGCCAAGAAATATTCGCATGCTGACGCTTATAATGTTCGCCGACCCTTGTACAGTCTTAAGAGATGTATCCCTGAAGATCGTCCAGTACCAGGAACAATTCATATCTCTAAAGGAGAAAATCTTCCGTATATTGTTGCTATAGCCACACAATACGGTATTGGATTACCTATAGAAAGTAATAACATTGCTCAGGGAATTATAGAAAACTCAAAAGACAGAAACATGCTCTCTGGATTAAACGAAGATACATCCATTAATCGTCTCGTCTACTTCAAGAATGGTATGAAAGATTTATTTAACTTTATCAAGGGCTCTCCTCAAATTATGAGAGTTATAATACCAACAGGAATTGGGATTACATGTGTTCGAAGAGATAAAGTTTGGGAAAATACTTATCTTCCTGTTATTGAAGATATGTATAAACAGTTAAAACCCTACGGAGTGGAAGTTAAATTACTGTTTAACGAGGAGATTATGCAGAGGAAGAGCAAGTAACACTTGGCAACCTTTTGTGTGCGCAGTGTTTCTACGCGCAGCCTAAAGATGTATATATGCTTCCCCCGGAGTGATCTCTTACGGCGTCCTCCTCTTCTTGGATGTCGGAATCTACTTCAAGCTTGGATATTCAAGGCTATGGAGATCAAGACTATTATTGGAGACTTTGCCTCCCTGCCCGTCTACAATAATCACGACTGTTTATTGTACGATCTTGATGCTACGAGTGTACAAATGTGTAAAATTGTGCAAGGATTGTGGGATCGTTACCCATATGCGAGATTACATCGTGAAAACTTTCCTTACAAAAACAGGGCTGTTGTATCTTATCGCAGTAACCCTGGTAGTATACATATTGGAGAACCACCTGAATTTAACAACAGGATGGATGAAGATCCCCATCTACCCCTTATTATTGGTTTAGTGACTCAGTTTGCTAGTAGACCTGCAACTTTACCAGCATATGAAAATCCTCCGTGTGAAGTACGAAGTTTAGATGAACATTTTTACGATGGACTTGAAAAAGATACAGAATATCAGAGATGGCGCTGGTTTGAAAATGCTCTGAAGGAAGCCCTTGTTTTCATTCTTAAAAGATGTGTTAAGAGAATTATTATTCCATATGGGTTTGGCATGTCAAGTTATTTGGACAACTGCGCAGTATGGGAAAGTAAATATTTGCCTATACTTGAGAAAATAGGACAAAAACTACGAAAACGAGGTATTGTACTCTTCATAGTACGTCCCGAAAACATCGTTCCTCCTCAGTCATCCACCCACGGCATCTTTGAAAATAAGATTCCATACATTGCTGTTCTTCAAAATGGATCCACAACTAATGCTACTGATGCTGCTAGGACACCTGAAGATGATGCTACGCCTGCTACCGCTGATGCTAGTTCACCTTCTATCAACACTAAGTTGTCTGATACAATTAATTCAACACCTGTTAATGTTACTACGTCTGTTGATACTAATGTTACAATGTGTGTTAGTAGTAGTTTTACAAATTTAGAAGAGAAGATGGATTGGGAATAATAATGTCTGTAAATAATTTATACTTTGCACATTTTTACAAATTAAATACATTGTACATTTTTACACATTAAATAACAAAATAGAAACTCGTGTGTTTATTTTCTCCCTTTTTAATGTCTAAATGTCAACTCTACTTTTCTGAGTATATAGGAAGAGGTACGAAACTTTTTCTGTCTTACTTCAAGATGGATTGTTCTATGTACATGCAAGTGAAGCTTAAGCGTTTGAATAAGTGTATTATAGATGCTGATTTTACTAGTGATGAAATTCTAAAACCTGGAGACTGTCTTGTCTACGATTCTCATAATTTATCTGGTGGATTTGCACAACTGTTATGGGAAAAATATCCTTACAGTAAAGTTTCCGAGTGTGAAGTGGTACAGAATAATATAACTCCTGGTGGTATAGTACTTGCTTTATCTCCAGAACCAGAAATAAAACCTCATATTATAGGACTTCAATACAGTAGCTCTAATGAAGATCTAGGATTACAGAAAGATATTATTAAACGTTGGAGTTTTAAATCTGCAATAAGACAAATTTGTTGTCAAGCAAGAAATAATAATTTAATCCAGCGTATAATTATTCCATATGGTATTGGGTTTAATGACGGAATAGGATGGAGTAAAGAAGAACAAGAAGAATGGGAGACACACTATTTTCCAGGACTAGCCCATTTAGCTTATGTTTTAAAGAATAATAAAAAAGAATTATTAATGGTTCGTATACCTCTTGGAGAAGATGTTACGGGGACTGGGAGAGAGAAGAAACAAGTAGAGGATGGATCTAATAAACGGAAGAGAATGTCATAGTTAAAACTAGTAGATCTAAAATAATACATATAACTAATTTGGAAACTACAGCTAAGAGAGAGGGGCGGAGCGTAACAATCTCCGATGTGATAAGCTAGGTCGGGATATATCTTGCCATAAACTCCCCATCTCGGTCCAGCAGTGACAAGACATACTCGGATCGATGGCTGCTGTATACAGTAAGTGATTATTGTATGATGTACTTACAGTACTCGTTATATTCGTTGTGATATAATTTTGCTTATTATTGAATATCTTTTAGTTTTGAAATATTATGATTATTTAATAGTCCCTGTGTTAAATATTGTATTTTTCTTTGTTTAAAGATCTACCCCATGTGATGGATGTGAAGAGTCTACCAGGGTTTGGAAGCATGCCTGATCTTGCGTCAGAAACTATATGGCAAAGTCCAGCTTCGACTGTTTTGTGGAAGAATATGCCCCTGGCGGAAAAACAGACTTATAAAGTGATGACACATACTGATAAATGTACGCATGAGAACATTGTTCCAGCTCTAGCAAAGTTTATTAGCAAAAGTGAAAATGTTTTAATGATACTGATTGGTCGTGATTTTATAAAGTTGAAAGAAGAACTTCCAATGATAAAATGTGACATAGTCTTATTTAGCTTAAAAGAGAGTGTTACAGATGTACTCAAGAAACATGAGAATTGTCAAGTGTTGTTGCTGACGAAAATTCCTAGTAAGGCTGAGATGAAGAAAATTTCTTTGTTATTTAAAGGCGATAAAATAATTTGCACTTTTAGACCTAAACCCCGTTTTAAATACATATTTCCAGAATTTGAAGAAGTGCCTATAGGATGTAACTTAAAGGATAAATTTTTTATAAGAAAATTTGTGGATGAAATTGGTTCTCCAAATGCTGCAAACTGGTTTATTAATAAGTTGAGTTCTGAAGAACGAGAAGTGTATACTATAATGAGCCAGGATGAACTGCAACAGCAGATAAATAGTAAGACTGTGAAAGAGCTTAGTATTATTCACCCTAAAACAGAAGAAGATGAACATTGGAGTTTAATTGATCATATGGAGGAGAGCTTTCCATCTTTTCCGTTAAATTTAATAAAGATGAGACCAGAAATAGGATATCATACCCCCCAAAAGATAGAAATAGAGGCAGTGATGAGATTTATAGGACAGGATCCTGTACTTGGTGTTTTCTCTGGTATGGCCTTTATTGAAAATCTTATTAGGATAAGACATACTAATGTGGTACGAGCTACAGATAATTACTCGAATATGGGTGAGAGTAAGTGGATGGAGGTTGAACAAATGGATGCTGTAGAAGCAGTTAGGACTTATTGTAATGACAGAGAAGTACTTCTAATGTCCTGGCCTGAATTGATTTGTGATGATAATGTTTATAGCGATGCTTTCTATGTTTTAAAGGAATTTAAGGGACAAAAACTAATCTATTTTGGAGAAGGGGAAGGGGGATGCTGTGCATGTGATGGATTTTTTAACTTGCTGGATAGTGAGTTTCATTGTGTGAAATCAAATACATGTTTTACTTATAATTCTTTTATAAATTCAAATGTTTATTTCTATATAAGACTATAGTGTTTATGATTTCTTGAACACTTGTATATGATTTTCTTGAACACTTGTATAACTACTAAGAACACTTGTATATAATTGCTTCTTGAACACTTATGATTTCTTGAATACCTGTATAACTACTAAAAACACTTGTATGCGTTAAATGTTGTAATAAACTTAATGTCTCTTCTAAATAAGATTTCTTTATCCTTAATAGAATAATTTGCTTATTACATTGGAGGACTGAAACAAGTACTTAATTATGAAACAGAATAATGACATGATGTAGTAAGTTTAACGGAAATATTGAATACAATGACTTGAAAAGTTTTCCTTTGACTAATGAAGGTGTATGTTTAATAAAACTGAGTTACGAAAACAATGCCTTAAGATGCTACTGTAAGTAATGACTTAGTGCACAGGCAAGTATCTTTAATTGTACGAAGATGTCTTAGAATGATTTATATTGACCTTATTTGAAAATGGATAACTACCAAATGCTCAGTAGTAACTTACTGTGAATTAGTAATGTTACTGTTGTTGTTGTTGTTGTTGTTAGTAACGATGATCTACTTACTTACTTACTAAAATGACAGAAACAACTAGTTTTGAGAATTAGTACAGAGATGATTAGAGAATATGTAGTGGACTGTAATGAACGGGTAAGAACATGTAGCGGAGGGATGGAGGAAAATTGTAAGAAAGGGTTGAAAGTTGGGATGTGTAAAGGATTGAGAGATTGTAAGGGATGGTATCAAGATGTGCGGAAAACATGCTACAACATGTAAAGTAGACAGTGTAGTGAGTTGGGCGGTGAACAAGCTAGGACTTGTAATGGATGGAAGGAGTCGGGTATATTTACATATGACTCATGTTTAAATAAGATATGGGACACAGTAATACACGCTACAACATGTAAAGTAGACAGCGTAGTAAGATGCGAGGCGAACATGCTGAGACATGTAAAGGAATGAGAGAGAGAGATTGTAAGGGTTGGTACCAAGATGAGCGGAAAACATGCTATAACATGTAGAGTAGAAATAGCGTAGTGAGTTGGGCGGTGAACAAGCTAGGACTTGTAATGGATGGAAAGAGTCGGGTATATTTACATATGACTCATGTTTAAATAAGATAGAGGAGACGGTAATAGTTGTTTAAGTCTTGTATAAAATGGGAAAGAAGTAGAGAATATGTAAGACTAAGTACAGATCTGAACTTACAGAGAATATGCTATGAACGGGGAAAGAACGCAAATTAACAGCTACATTTAAATTTATGAGACTTGGATGAGATGGAGGAAGGTGGGAGGGGGTGAAAGATAATTAAACAGGTTGGGGTTATGTGTATACTCGGATAAGAGATAAGCTGGAGACGGACTTGATCGAATATATTTATGTCTGATGATCTAAGGCTAATGTCCAGATTAATTTTACTATGTTAGAAAATAAGGTGATCTTAAATCTCAGGGTGATTTAGTTGGAAAATAAAGAACTTGCACAAATGAACTAAGCTGGGGCACAAGAGTTGAAACTTGATAACTGAACTGGTTTTTATTTACTATGTCTGAAAATGTAGTTGGGTGTTTAAATCTCAGGGGGATTTGGATTGATAGTAATGAATTTACAGGAGTGAACTTGGACAGAGGACAAGAGCTAGAGTTTTATAATTGTTTTCATCATATTTACTATGTCTGAAATACAGAGGGTAAAAATTTCGGGGAAATTGATGGTTTATTTACAAAGACTTGAGGGTGGAAGAGGGTGGGGGACGAGAGCTGGAGCTCAGTAACTGACTTGATCTTATTTACTAACTTTGAAGTATGTCTGCTTTTAATTTTAGGGAAATTGATGGGTTATTTACAAAGATACGAAAGAGAATTAAGGCGGGGACGAGAGCTGGAGCTCGATAACTGACTTGATTTTATTTACGGTGTCTGAAATACAGAGGGTAAAAATTTAAGGGAAATTGTTGGTTTATTTACAAAGATACGAAAGAGAACTAAGGCGGAGGACAAGCGCTGGAGCTTGGTAACTGTTTTGATCTTATTTACGGTGCCTGAAATATAGAGGGTAGAAATTTCAGGGAAATTGGACTGATACTAACGAAGATACGAGAGAGAGCTAAGGCGGAGGATAGGCGCTGGAGCTTGGTAACTGTTTTGATCTTATTTACGGTGCCCGAAATACAGAGGGTAAAAATTTCAGGGAAATTGGACTGATACTAACGAAGATACGAGAGAGAGCTAAGGCGGAGGACAAGCGCTGGAGCTTGGTAACTAAATTACTGTATTGAACTACATTTGAAATATGATTATTTAAAATTTTAGAGGGATTGGAATGATAGTATTCATTATACGACAGGGGACTAAGGTGGGGGAACGTGAGCTAGAACATGCTTACTAACATGATTTATTTGTGTAAAACTGACTTGCTTAATGAAAAGGAGCAAACATACGATGTTGGAAAATAGCTGAACTGAACTGAATGAAAGGAGAGAGAGAGAGAGAGGAGGGACGGTTGAGATATTATTATGGAGAAGATAAGATAAGAGGTCTGGCTGGCCGGGCGTAAGGTAAATAAAGGTGACGCGAGAGATTGCGAGGTAAGGGGGGAGGGAGGGGGGTGTGATGTACGAAACCCTGAAAACCATGACTTACACAGGTGATTTTCTAAATTTATATGAATAACTAAGGCTTACATAGACGATTTTGTAAGTTGAAAACATGTAAAACATGTCCGTAGAGTTCTCCTGGAAGCCCTAAAGAGCTACATACATTATTTGAATTTCTCCCATAAGGCCTTAACAAACTTCTATGTCTCGGAAATTATTTTTCTCATAAGAACTTTAACAAACTCGTATGCCATTATTTTTCATTATAAGAATTCCCTAATTCCAAATCTGTGACTGCCCAAATTCTCCTGAAAACCCTGGCAACGCACAGACGAATTTCTAAATTTACCTGAAAACCCTGGCAACGTACAGACGAATTTCCTCCAAAAAAAAAATTCGTCTGTGCGTTGCCAACCCTACTACTGCCCGCGACCTAAGTCGGCCAATCCGCGATCGACATAGTGTCCCTTCCAAAAGGTCATATCTGCCGTAGGGGATACTGTTTCATTTTATATCAGGGCGCCAATTTCTCCTTATTTACAACTTATAATGTAACCTCCTTCCATTAACTGGCAGCCGGTCTGGTCGCCACATATATCATTAGATTCCCTGAACCTCAGAGAATCAGTAGGTAGAGCTGATATGACTCTTTAAGCCGGCAAACGAACGAAATAGGAGAGGGCACCGTAACATACCCCTCCCCTTAAAATAAGAGTCATATCGGAAGAGCGGCACTCAAGAGGGCCACCTATACTCTTGCTCCCTCCGTTCCTGAAGTGTCACTCCTCCAGTTGGTGACGTGGCTCATACCACCTTGCCAGTCACTTGCCTCACTGTATCTCCACCTTGCATAGGAACGGGTGTGATGGGTGTTCCCTGAACACCTACAAGAAATCCTCTCTCCGTGGCTACGAGTGTACTCCCACGGCTCGTTACCACTGTACGATTCAGTGCATGCAGCCTCTCCACCGCGTCGTGCACTCCGAGATAGTCTTGCATTTCCACTGCGTCCTACAGGTACTCCATGTTTCCTCTCATGATCTCCTCTTCGCCAATCTTCTCTCTTCTCGGTTCCTCTTCTCCCATAGGTGCGTTGTCTCCTCACAGTGGCACTTGTAACCTGTACTTCATCCAGCAGCTTCCTCTCTTCCACACTAGGCTTTTGCGATGGCCCAATGCCCCTCTGGTTAGGCTGGCGCCTACCCTGGGTGTACCTATTCCCTGCTTTCTTCGTATTGCCTTTCCTATACCATTCGCTCCTTCGCTCCCGACGAACATCTTCACTCCTCCATGAGATTTTCTTACCTGCAGACGTCTTCTTCGGTTCGTGGTTGGGCTCTTCCACCTCCCTGTGGCTCACCTCACCACGGTGGTTCATCTTGCACCTCCCACTATTCATCTGGCTGGCATAGGGTGCACTGCGTCGTGGCTCCTCCACTCTGCCCCTCACTGCCGTTCGCTCATCCACTGAGCTTACTTTATTCACGTTTCTGTATGGAGGGAGTGCGGTCTGCAGCCTCTTCACCGCCCCAGGCGTTTGTACAGCTGCTCCTCGCCACTCCTCCACACGCATCATTAGGCTTAGTCGGAGGGCTTCGTCGGGGTTTTCCACTACCTCCGACGACCTCTCTGCACTCTCGCCCTCGTTGTCGTCGTCTCTGGCGACGTTTCCCCTGGCGAAGTCGACTTCCTCTCTATCATCTGGAACGACCGATACCTCACCCGGCAGGGTTGTACCGCTGCTTGCAACATAAGCACTCCTGGCCCAATCGGGTTGTATCCTACCTCCTCCGAGGTCATTACCCAGCACCATATGTACATGCTCTAGGGGTAACTTAGGGGCTACAGCTACTATAGCTTTCTCGACTCCGCAGTCGGCAATCAGCTGTACTTCGTGAAGTGGCAACCTGTATTCCTCCCCCACACTGCGTATCCTCACCACTCCCACAGGTGAATCATTAAATTCCTTGGGGAGAATACTCCTGGTCACCATACTTATGTCAGCACCCGTATCTCGAAGCACGGCAACCTCCACTGGGTCTGACTTTCCAAACTTCACGTTGGCCCCGAAAACGAAGGGATGTTCACCCAACTTCATTTCCCAACCATTCACGTTGGGTCCACTATAATATGGGGTGTGAACAAACACTCTCTCCTCTTCCAACATTAATCCTACATTCCTTTGGTGCTCCTCACACTCGCGGGCATAATGTCCTCTCACACCACAGTTGTAGCATCGGCCACCTCCCCTGGGCGGCCACTCGCTAGTCACTCTGGCGGTACCACTTGCAGACGTCCCCTGGGTCCTCCTTGGACTCCCTGTCGTCGTATCCGGGACTGCAGCACTTGCTCCCAAGTTAGGTCCACTGCTCACAGCTTGGGGCTTCCTCCTTCCTCCTTCCTTGGAGCCGGTCGGCCGAGCGGACAGCACGCTGGACTTGTGATCCTGTGGTCCCGGGGTCGATCCCGGGCGCCGGCGAGAAACAATGGGCATTGTTTCTTTCACCCTATGCCCCTGTTACCTAGCAGTAAAATAGGTACCTGGGTGTTAGTCAGCTGTCACGGGCTGCTTCCTGGGGGTGGAGGCCTGGTCGAGGACCGGGCCGCGGGGACACTAAAGCCCCGAAATCATCTCAAGATAACCTCAAGATAACCTTCCTCCCCGCGTCTCTTGAGCTCTTGAACCACGTTACTTCATCGGGCACACTACTCTTGGGAGAGTCCCCACCCGTCCTCGCTCCTCCTGAACTCCTAAGGTTCCCTCCCGACCTGGGGTAAGGCGAGTGTCTGGGCGGCCCCTCCCTCCTGATATGTAGTGCCTCCTCCAGCATGTCGGCTCGATCCGCTGCAGCCTTCAGGTCCTTAATACCTGCTTCTCTCAACCTTACTTGCAACTCAGGATGGAGCACTGACATAAACTTCTCCATCACTATCAGTCGTTTGATATCATCCACCGACTCTGCTTCCTCCGCCATCAACCATCGTAGGAATTTCCGTTCCATATCCCTGGCGGTCTCGGCGTAAGTCTTTCCCGACGCTCTTGTACACTCTCTGAACCGCTTCCGGTACATCTCCGGAGTCAGCCGGAATGAATGGAGAACCGCATTCTTAATCGCGTCATAACTAGTACACTCCTCTAGGTCCAGCATGTTATAGGCTTCCCGGGCCTCACCAGTCAACCTGCCCTGGACCAGAGCAGCCCAATCATCTTCCGGCCACTCCTTCAGAGTTGCTATCCGTTCAAAGTGTTCGAAGAACGCCTCAGCTTCTTGTGGTTCGAACGTAGGTAAGTCACGTTCCCTTACCTTGAGGTCATCCCGCCGTGCAGGTAGTGAGGGCAGACCACGGTCAATGCGACACAATTCGACTTCTTTCTTCGCCTTTATCTCCTCCAGTCGCAGTTGTCTCTCTCCTTCTTCTCGCTGCAGCCGAGCTTCTCGCTCCTCTCGCTGCAGCTCAGCCGCATGTTCCTCTCGCTGCAGCTCAGCCGCACGTTCCTCTCGCTGCAGCTCAGCCGCACGTTCCTCTCGTTGCATTTGCGCTTCTCTCTCCTCTCGTCGCAGCTGGGCTTCCAGTTGCATCTTCATTATTTCCAGTTGCAGGCTCCTCTTACTACAGCTGGACCTTCCACTGCTCCCATGTTCACTGTGAATTCTCTCCACACTGGTAGGCGCTTGGGGTGGCCCTAGTCGGGACGGTTCACCTTGCGACGGCTCTCCTCGGGACGGCTCCTCTTGAGATGGCTCCTCTCCCGTCGCTTCCTCTCGAGCTGTGAGCTGTGCCATGATCTCTATCCTTCGCTCCGCTACCTTAGTCGTCCTCAACCTGATCCCAAATTGGTTTGCCACTTGTTGGAGCTGGGCCTTGGTACACTCTTCCAAAATTCTCTCGTCCCTTGTGTCAATAAATTTCTTTACTTTGTCCTCCTCCATCTCTATATCATTGAGCATACACGACAGCACAGACAAGTTAGTAGGCACTAATTTCACCGTTTCAGTCCCTTAGCTGGTTGAGTAACAGTACCACCGAATTCACTGGCCACACTGTATTAGTACCCTGGCAACACTTGTCTTGAAATTTGGTCCACACTGTAGCTTGATCCACGCTTCCTGGCGAAGTTCCCAGTTCCTGGCTACCGGGGTTCGAATCCTGGCGAGGTCGCCAGTTCTCTTGTCACGTGGGGGTGGGCGGTCCGGGGCTCTGCTAACACTTAACTGCTAGGGGCTCAAAAGGCCCAAATACTCAGCCCCTCCGACTCCCGGGATTCACTGGAGTCTCCTTGGTCACACAAGATAGGACCAACAATGCCCACCTCCGCAGGTCTTTGCTTCCACCACAAAAGGGGGTGCCACTGATTCACCCTGGAAGCCCTTCAGTCAAACACGGGGAAACTGCTGTTAACAGTTCCGGCCTAGACCCGTGGGGGAGTGAAGGAAGACTCAGGCTTACCTTATAACCATAACCTCCCTGAGCCTTGCCTGCCAGACAAAAAAAAGGTTGCAGGATCTCCTTTCCCGCCTGTCTTCTCTATCTTCCTCTTAGCAAGGTCGCCAGCTGGGTTATTATATCTGCACCCCAGCAATGCAGTTCAGTGGGTGTATTATATATTGTTTGTAGCCAGAAATGTATGCTCATAGAGAAATATCATAAATGGAGGCGCACTCAAACACAGTAATAAAATGTGTGGATTTACTGATGCAAATTACATGAACACACACACACAATCACAAGTAATACACGAATATGGAATATGGATAATGAGTCTGGAGATCGTCAGCCTCTTCTTCCACGACCTCCAACACTCCTTCAACTGGGCAGGAAGACAGGAGTCTCACACTCTCACAGGAGGGCCTCTTCACCACGTCGGCGCCTCTTCTTCACTGTCCTGCCATCCATACACACTGTCCTCTCTGACAGTCCTGGACATAAGCTGCCTTGCAGCCTATTCTACTATTAAAATATTAAAGTCCTGCTGCCACATACATAAATAACTATTGTGGCCTAACTAGCCTACTCACACAAGGGGTAATGGGAGGGAAAATGATCTACCTTACATTCCTGGCTCACGACGCCTGTCCCTCGATGGTGTGAGGTTCCCACGCTTCCTTGGGTCGATCCTTGACGATCCAGGACGTTCCACAGGTCCTCAGGTGTCGTGGAGCCTTCGCGTCGTCGCCGTTCCAATCCCTGAGATTCAGCTGCCCCAATCCTGGTTCATCGATGGGCGCTGAGCTAATCACTATTTTTCCCCACACTCGCCTCTCCCACAGGGCGTTGCTCCTTGTCCTAGGCACGGTGTCGTCCTTCCAAGATTCTCAGTGGATGTGACCCCAGTCACAGCTAGGCCTGCCCGCCACACCTTCCAGACCTCAACGTCCAGCCAGCGGCGCCGCCCAGCGTCGTCGCCGACTATTTTCCAAGTTTGGCAATCCTCTGCTCACTGAACTTGGTTCCTCTTTTGCTTCCCAGAAGCGCAGGGTCTCCAATAACTGTGATGGGCTGCGATGGCCAGCTCAATCCACTGAACAAGGCTTGCAGAGCCTCCAATCCTTGAGAGCAGACCGAGGCGCGTCCTGTCGCTTCCACGGTCAGAACCACTCTGACGTTGGCGCCGCCCGGGGCACTCGGTGACGTCATGGCGGGCCCTGATTGGTTGCCCGCGACCTAAGTCGGCCAATCCGCGATCGACATAGTGTCCCTTCCAAAAGGTCATATCTGCCGTAGGGGATACTGTTTCATTTTATATCAGGGCGCCAATTTCTCCTTATTTACAACTTATAATGTAACCTCCTTCCATTAACTGGCAGCCAGTCTGGTCGCCACATATATCATTAGATTCCCTGAACCTCAGAGAATCAGTAGGTAGAGCTGATATGACTCTTTAAGCCGGCAAACGAACGAAATAGGAGAGGGCACCGTAACAATAGTTATATTATGTTATATGATATAATATAATATATTATATTATTATATGCCAAATAGTATGGTATCGCGTCTGAAGAAAATCAGAGCAAAACGGACACTGTTTTCTCTGATAGTCTCCAAACTCAAGTCAGCAGCTGGACGCTAGATAATAAGCCAATGGTTTAATTTTCCTTCAGACCAGCAAAGCCGTTGAGGAGCTAGAGCAATAACAGACACACAGACAGAAATACACAAACATTTTGCTTGGGGCTTTACAAATGCTGTGAAACACAAATGTGGTTGGTGGAAAATTTGTCTGAGTCTGAGTAGTTAGGTTCAGCTTCCGGCGCGGGGATCCGAACCTTTACCTTCAGGGAAATGTTGAATTAGGTTCATAATTATGAGATATTCTGGGCATGGCGCACTGGAAAATAGGTAGCTGGTATCATCTTGTCGAGCCAGGCATTATTTAATGTATTCTCTCTCTCTCTCTCCCTTCCTCTCATATATATATATATATATATATATATATATATATATATATATATATATATATATATATATATATATATATATATATATAATATATATATATGTTGTACCTAGTAGCCAGAACGTCGTACTCGGCCTACTATGCAAGGCCCGATTTGCCTAATAAGCCAAGTTTTCCTGAATTAATATATTTTCTCTAATTTTTTTCTTAAGAAATGATAAAGCTACCCATTTCATTATGTATGAAGTCAATTTTTTTTTATTGGAGTTAAAATTAACATAGATATATGACCGAACCTAATCAACCCTACCTAACCTATCTTTATAGGTTAGGTTAGGTTAGGTAGCCGAAAAAGTTAGGTTTGGTTAGGTTAAGTAGTTTAGGTAGTCGAAAAACAATTAATTAATGAAAACTTGGCTTATTAGGCAAATCGGGCCTTGGATAGTAGGCTGAGAAGTGCGTTCTGGCTACTAGGTACGACATATATATATATATATATATCATTCACTTGGGCAATTGGAGACTCGAACTCTCGACCCTACGAGCGTGACGTAAAAGCTCTTGATCTGCACCACTTCATAGACAGCAAACCGCTGCCCATCTGAAATTTTTACTACTCCCAGCCACTGCTTAGGTGTCAGGCAGTTGGTGATCCACGCCCAGGCATTACCAGGGGGGTGAGTCCTGGTAATGCAGGTTCGAACCCTGGTCGGTTCATAGAGTTCTAAAGTGATATACACATGTATGTTTCGTGATCAATATTTATATTGGTTATTATATGTTTGGGTCACCAAATTTTAAACAAAAGTTATGTTATTAAAACTAGTAGACAAAGTCAATGAGATGCAAAGATAATACATAATTTGATTATACAAAATGCACAATACTATAAGAATTTTACTTTAAATATTCAGGAAAATGTCCTGAAATTTTATATATTGACATTAGGAGTTGGGTCCTGGAGCGAGAGGACTGTGAAAAATGATCCTGATCGCCTGAGGAGCCCGGGGAGGGGGGTTGGGGTGAGGGTTGGGAAGAGGGTTGGAAAGAGAGTTGGGGAGAGGGTTGGGGAGAGGGTTTGGGTGAGGGGTTGGGGAGAGGGTTGGGGAGAGGGTTGGGGAGAGGGTTGGGGTGAGGGTTGGGGAGAGGGTTGGGGAGAGGGTTGGGGAGAGGGTTGGGGAGAGGGTTGGGGTGAGGGTTGGGGAGAGGGTTGGGGTGAGGGTTGGGGAGAGGGTTGGGGAGAGGGTTGGGGTGAGGGTTGGGGAGAGGGTTGGGGAGAGGGTTGGGGAGAGGGTTGGGGTGAGGGTTGGGGAGAGGCTTGGGGAAAGGGTTGGGAAGAGGGTTGGGGAGAGGGTTGGGTGAGGGTTTGGGAGAGGGTTGGGGAGAAGGTTGGGGTGAGGGTTGGGGCGAGGGTTGGGGAGAGGGTTGGGGTGAGGGTTGGGGAGAGGGTTGGGGAGAGGGTTGGGGTGAGGGTTGGGGCGAGGGTTGGGGAGAGGGTTGGGGAGAGGGTTGGGGTGAGGGTTGGGGAGAGGGTTGGGGAGAGGGTTGGGGAGAGGGTTTGGGTGAGGGTTGGGGAGAGGGTTGGGGAGAGGGTTGGGGAGAGGGTTGGGGTGAGGGTTGGGGAGAGGCTTGGGAAAAGGGTTGGGAAGAGGGTTGGGGAGAGGGTTGGGGTGAGGGTTTGGGAGAGGGTTGGGGAGAAGGTTTGGGTGAGGGTTGGGCGAGGGTTGGGGAGAGGGTTAGGGTGAGGGTTGGGGAGAGGGTTGGGGAGAGGGTTGGGGAGAGGGTTGGGGTGAGGGTTGGGGCGAGGGTTGGGGAGAGGGTTGGGGAGAGGGTTTGGGTGAGGGTTGGGGAGAGGGTTGGGGTGAGGGTTGGGGAGAGGGTTGGGGAGAGGGTTGGGGAGAGGATTGGGGAGAGGGTTGGGGTGAGGGTTGGGGAGAGGGTTGGGGAGAGGGTTGGGGAGAGGGTTGGGGAGGGGATTGGGGAGGGGATTGGGGAGAGGGTTGGGGAGAGGGTTGGGGAGAGGGTTGGGGTGAGGGTTAGGGAGAGGGTTGGGGAGGGGATTGGGGAGAGGGTTGGGGAGAGGGTTGGGGAGAGGGTTGGGGTGAGGGTTGGGGAGAGGGTTGGGGAGAGGGTTGGGGTGAGGGTTGGGGCGAGGGTTGGGGAGAGGGTTGGGGAGAGGGTTGGGGAGGGGACTGGGGAGGGAATTGGGGAGGGGATTGGGGAGAGGGTTGGGGAGAGGGTTGGGGAGAGGGTTGGGGTGAGGGTTGGGGAGAGGGTTGGGGAGAGGGTTGGGGTGAGGGTTGGGGCGAGGGTTGGGGAGAGGGTTGGGGTGAGGGTTGGGGAGAGGGTTGGGGAGAGGGTTGGGGAGAGGGTTGGGGTGAGGGTTGGGTAGGGGGTTGGGGAGAGGGTTGGGGTGAGGGTTGGGGCGAGGGTTGGGGAGAGGGTTGGGGAGAGGGTTGGGGAGAGGGTTGGGGTGAGGGTTGGGGAGGGGATTGGGGAGAGGGTTGGAGAGAGGGTTGGGGAGGGGGTTGGGCAGAGGGTTGGGGGGATTGGGGTGAGGGTTGGGGTGAGGTTGGGGAGAGTGTTGGGGGTGAGGGTTTGGGAGGGGGTTGGGGAGGGGATTGGGGAGAGGGTTGGAGTGAGGGTTGGGGAGAGGCTTTGGGAGGGGGTTGGGGTAAGTGGTTTGGGGGGTGGGTGTGAATGTTGCCCTTTTGGAAGGAATGGAAGGGAGGGAGGGGGAGGGGAAGTATTCAGTTAGAGCAGAGGTTCGTAGCCTTTTCCTTGCTGTTCCGCCTTTTACCGAAAAAGGTTATATGAATTACACCCCGCCCCCCCCCCCCCAAGATGACTAGACTCTTAATCTCGGTGCTTTCACATATTGAGATAAATTTACTTTAAAAATCATCCCTCGGAACTAATGAGTATATTTGTGACTAATAATACATGAAGAAAATTTTTATATTAAAGGAATAAATGACTGGACAAACTAAAATAGATTAAAAACAAATAATTTATGTAACCACAACCACTGTAGATTAGCACTGTTTTGGTACCTAAGTGTGTTCCCAGCACCTATTGTCTTGGTACCTCAGTGTGTTCCCAGCACCTATTGTCTTGGTACCTCAGAGTGTTCCCAGCACCTATTGTCTTGGTACCTCATTGTGATCCCAGCACCTATTGTCTTGGTACCTCATTGTGTTCCCAGCACCTATTGTCTTGGTACCTCAGTGTGTTCCCAGCACCTATTGTCTTGGTACCTCATTGTGTTCCCAGCACCTATTGTCTTGGTACCTCATTGTGTTCCCAGCACCTTTTGTCTTGGTACCTCAGTGTGTTCCCAGCACCTATTGTCTTGGTACCTCATTGTGTTACCAGCACCTATTGTCTTGGTACCTCATTGTGTTCCCAGCACCTATTGTCTTGGCAGCTCAGTGTGATCCAGGTCCTCTTGTCTTGACAGCAACTATGCTGTGTGTTGAGGGCTGTTGGTGACAGAGCACACACCCTTCATCACTCAGCCGGGAGCTGGTTTCCAATCATTGACTTTATTGGCAGGAAGGAAGAACATCTCCACTCACAGATATTTTAAAGCAATCGGAAGAGCACACGAAAAGCGTTCTTGCCAAGTCCAGAATAAATGGGTAACATTTTCACTCAGAACTCAGTCAGCCGAAGGAATCGGAATTCACTTTTTGCTGAGGAGGTGCGTTTGTGTTCCCCGAAAATCTTTCTGGAACTTTGTAAGGACATTATCAACGTCGTATTTGAATGGTTCCCTTGTCAGAGCTATGGTAATGTGGTTAATATTAATATCCTGGAAGTATCGCTGGAACTCTTCAGTGATGCAGTTAAGGTGCTTTGTGTTGTCTGCCTTGAGCAGCTGGTTGATAACTTATTCAATGATTTCAGGAAGTAGGTGAAATTAGGTCGCATTTCCCTCGTGAATCAATTTCACTCCAGAGTTGCAATTTTGCAGTGAATACATTGAAATGGTCCTCATGGTGGATGATGTTGCTCAGATGGCCCTGCAGTTTCCTGTTATGTTCATTTAGAGTTTCGAAGACATGTGCATAGTTAGTCAAGTGAGTTTGAAGGTATTAGTGCTCATCTGTCTGAGTAGTTCGTTTTTACTAAGATTGATGAGGAAAGTTTTCACTCCTTCACTAAGCTTACAAAACTGAGTGAGCAACTTTCACCTTCTACAGCCAGCGGCCTTTTGTGTAGACCGACTGAACACGGGGTTCAGCATCCATGTTTTCACACAGTTCAACGCCAAGGGGCGTGAATGTTGTCATGGTCTGTAAGTTATTAAGTAGGGGTATTGGTAATGCCTTGGAAGCTGAAGCCTCCCTACCACTGTAAGACTGTTACGTTTGACAAGTGCCAAGCATCCTGACAAAGATCATAACATTGCTGGAACACCGTCTCTACACTGACTACATCCCTCTATGTGTGATGCATGTGTGATATGCTCTGAAGTCTGATGGATGGATGCAACGCCATCCACCCTAATTTT
Organism: Procambarus clarkii; assembly: GCF_040958095.1. NCBI lineage: Eukaryota > Metazoa > Arthropoda > Malacostraca > Decapoda > Cambaridae > Procambarus > Procambarus clarkii. Next base: position 14,503,641 of record NC_091191.1, read on the forward strand.
CTTCAAATTTTATTTTTGTTACTTTAAATAGGCTGTACAAAGTGGATGTAAGATAAAAGAAATTGGAAAGAAATGAAGACAGAATTAAGGCAGAATAGTTCGTTATTTACTCTAAATATACCAAAGTTAATGAAATTATCAATAGAAGTAGGGTCCCTAACTGGAAACTGAGTAAACTGCACCACAGCCTGCCCCTGGCATGTTCACAAAATATTTAAATAGGAACCGCAGGATACATATAATACCTCACTAACATCACTTACAGAGTCTAAGATCATGAGCCGACCAGAGGAAGATGGGGGAGGGGGTGGAGGGAATGGTCTATGACGAGGCCACATAGGGCCTGGAGCTTGGGTCTGAGTTCTGGGTGTTCAATCCTCAAGAAAATTCGAGCCCGTGTCTATTTTAATGTGTCTATTCTCATCTTAGTAGCATATTTATGTGGGAAGGGAACAATAAACTCCACCTACATGAGAGAGCCTGAAGCTATCTTACTTCAAAGCAATGGACAGAATCCCTTCCGTATAAGGCTCGCTTATACGGAAGGAATCAGGCAAGCCGGAGCAGGTGTCCCACTGCAATTACCTGATTAGTAAGTTGTTGTAAACCGACTGGTCATTAAATGTGACCCAGCCGACCTGACCTCTTGGGTCAAGGAGTCATCTCACACACTGAAGGTGTGAGTTACCATTGTCAAACATCAGGATGGCTGCTGCCAACAATTCCCTCCTGTGCTATTTTATATTACCAACATCCCATATTATAAGATTCTCTCGCAATTCTCACCTCATCTCTCTCTACCCCTTCCCCACCTCCCCTTCTCGTGAAATAACTTTTCCCTTCAAAGGGGTGGAAACCTTCAGAGTTAGAGTACTGGCCGAGAACTTTTCTTTTCCAGAGATGTTCCTACGCCTCAGGCTGGCATTCTCTGTTACCCGCGTCGGTACTAAACAGGCGGTGGCCGAGTGTCCAGGTGACTTGTATGTTAACTGACGTCACTGACTTTCTCTCTCTTTCCCTGTTTCATGTCTCCTTTCCTTCTCTCCCTCCCGCCCTATCTCTCCTGCTTTCTCCTCATCCTCTTACTTTATTTCCCTACCTCCCTTACAACTCCATTTATCCACGCCTGCTCTCCTTTCCTCCATTTCTTCCCTTCTTCTCTACAGCCCTCTCTCTCTATCTTCTCCCCTCTCTAGTGGCTTCAATCCTTCAGTCTCCCTCACCGCCTCCTCGCCTCTTCCCTCTCTTTCCTCTCCATCTATCGCCCACTGTACTTCTTCATTCTGCCTTCCTCTTGACCGCAGGAAATTGCGTTAAGATATTTCTTCCTCTACCCCTTCCCTTCCAAATTCAGCTACACCTACAATTCTATTTCCCTTCCACTTTCTCTTTTGTACTCAGCAACTCTTCTCTTCTCCAAACGTTGAAACCCCCTCCTCCTCTTCCCCACAACCCACTTAGCTAAATCTACTTACATTCGTTGACCTCTCCCTTCCATTCAGCCACCAACTCTATCCCCTGCTCCCCTTCCATTACCCAATCACTTCCCTCCCACTTAACTCAGCACTCACAACTCTGGAACAGGCAAGTCCACATCCCTTTGAGCCTCGGTGTTAACTACTGAAAACTCTTATCAAAAGTCTTGGATTGCTTCTTAAGTCATCAATATGGGGTGCTGAAGGTGTCCTTCCGGCACAGTTTACTCCCCCCCCCCCCGAGCTGTGTGGGAGCCGTCAAGCCTTCGGGAGGAGAAATTGACGGGGGCCAGAAACAAAACAGAAAAGTGACGGAATGGAAGTGGTATAGATTAATGGGGAAGGGTAAATCTAAATGATAGATGAATGGAATGGATAAATGGATGAATTGTGATGTTGCAAGTCCCCTTGTCCTCCCCACCATGGGGGATGGTGGGGAAGATGACGGAGGAGTGGGGGAATGATGGGGACGACGGAAGGTTGGTGGGGAAGACGAGGAGATGGGGGAGGGGGTATGGTGGGGAGGACAAGGGGACAGGGGAGGGGGTGGTTGATGGGGGAGGACAAGGGGACGGGGGAGGGGGGGAATGGTGGGGAGGACAAGGGGACGGGGGAGGGAGAAATGGTAAGGAGGACGAGGAGACGGGAAATGGTGGGGAGGACGAAGGGAAGGAGGGGGGGGGGGGTTGTTGTGTCTCAGCGACGCCCACGCGTTGCTGAGCCACAGGAACGCGTAGCCGGGTACAGTTAGTATTAAATAAATATATTTGGTTAGACCGCATTCAGGAAACATATTTTGTTCGATCGTATATATTATTAAAACAACATTTTAGATCGAATATATGAAGCAACTCTATCAACTCACCCCTACCCCACAACTCACCCCTACCCCACAACTCACTCCTACCCCACAACTCACCACTACCCCCACAACTCACCCCTACCCCACAACTCACCCCTTCCCCACAACTCAACCCCTACCCCCACAACTCACCACTACCCCCACAACTCACCCCTTCCCCACAACTCACCCCTACCCCCACAACTCACCCCGACCCCACAACTCACCCCTACCCCCACAACTCACCACTACCCCCACAACCCACCCCTTCTCCACAACTCACCCCTACCCCCACAACTCACCTCTACCCCACAACTCACCCCTACCCCACAACTCACCCCTACCCCACAATTCACCCCTAACCCCACAACTCACCACTACCCCCACAACTCAGCCCTACCCCTACAACTCACCCCTACCCCCACAACTCACCCCTACCCCACAACTCACCCCTACCCCACAACTCACCCCTACCCCCACAACTCACCACTACCCCCACTACTCACCCCTTCCCCACAACTCACCCCTACCCCTACAACTCACCCCTACCCCACAACTCACCCCTACCCCCACAACTCACCACTACCCCCACAACTCACCCCTAACCCCACAACTCACCACTACCCCCACAACTCAGCCCTACCCCTACAACTCACCCCTACCCCCACAACTCACCCCTACCCCACAACTCACCCCTACCCCACAACTCACCCCTACCCCCACAATTCACCCCTAACCCCACAACTCAGCCCTACCCCACAACTCACCCCTACCCCCACAACTCACCACTACCCCACAACTCACCCCTACCCCCTCAACTCACCCCTACCCCCACAATTCACCCCTACCCCCACAACTCAGCCCTACCCCTGCAACTCACTCCTACCCCCACAACTCACCCTTACCCTACAACTCACTCCTACCCCCACAACTCACCCTACCCTCACAACTCACCCCTAACCCCACAACTCACCCCTACAACTCACCCCTACCCCCAAAACTCACCTCTACTCCCACAACTCCCCGTAACCCCAACAACTCACCCCTACCCCCCACAACTCACCCCTACCCCCACAATTCACCCCTACCCCCACAACTCAGCCCTACCCCTACAACTCACACCTACCCCCACAACTCACCCTTTCCCCTACAACTCACTCCTACCCCCACAACTCACCCCTACCCCCACAACTCACCCTACCCTCACAACTCACCCCTAACCCCACAACTCACCCCTACAACTCACCCTTACCCCCAAAACTCACCTCTACTCCCACAACTCACCCCTACCCTTACAACTTGCCCCCTACCCCCACAACACCCCTACCCCCACAACACCTCTACCCCCACAACACCCCTACCCCCACAACACCCCTACCCCCAACAACTCACCCCTACCCCCCACAACTCACCCCTACCCCCACAACACCCCTACCCCCACAACTCACCCCTACCCCCACAACACCCCTACCCCCACAACTCACCCCTACCCCCACTACACACCCCTACCCCCACAACACCCCTACACCCACAACTCACCCCTACCCCCACTACACACCCCTACCCCCACAACTCACCCCTACCCCCACAACACCCCTACCCCCACAACACCCCTACCCCCACAACTCACCCCTACCCCCACAACACCCCTACCCCCACAACTCACCCCTACCCCCACAACACCCCTACCCCCACAACACCCCTACCCCCACAACTCACCCCTACCCCCACAACACCCCGCCCCTCCACCTTAAAAAAGCTTCAGCAAATACTCAAGCTGTGGGCAAACTCAAGAATTTTCCACACGCTGGAATTAGTAATATATTTAATCTGGGTTTTCCCCGTTGTGTGTTGTATGCTAACATGTCATTATAAGACATTACAAAAAATTGGAAACAATAAAGGTATTTCGAAGTGTAATGAATAACTAGTGAAAGAAATGTGCAGCCTGAATATAATATTCTAGGGAAGAATTTACCCAAGCGGGGAATACTTTACGGAATTATTAGAAGAAGGCGCTAGGCCATTATGACTATACAGCAGTTGGACAGGGTATGACGTTATGAGGATAACGATTTGGGATGGGACTGGGAAATGGAATGGTGCCCAACCACTTGGACGGTCGGGGATTGAACGCCGACCTGCATGAAGCCCTTGGACGCCGTTCCACCGTCCAGTCCAAGTGTTATATAGTCTTAGTGGCTTTGAGCTTTCCGTTCATAATTCCATTTATAAATGCATCAAAGACTTTAGTCAATTGATGACCAAACCACAACTCAGAAGCTGGAGAAGCGATGATGTTTCTGTCCGTCGTGGACCATTAACACGTCATATAGTGTGTGTAGTGGAAAGGGTTACAGTGATAGGGGGGACATGGGGAGAGTGTGTGTGTGGATGGAGATGGGGAGGGCGTCTGTAACTGGAAATTGGTATGATAATGAAGATAGTGTGATGAGAAAATTGTTACAGTGCTGAAAATGAGACCCCTGGAAGATGGGTGAGGCAGGTTGATGGGGTGCTTATGGTGGTGATGGGGGGGGGGGAGGGGTGGAGGATGGTTATGACGGAGGTGGGAGGGGGAAGATGAGTTGGGTGTGTGTGTGTGTTAGAAGATAGGGAGGGTATGTGGGAGGGGGGAGGGTGTGTGAGGCAGGGAGGGCGTGAAATGGGCAGGCTGCTTTGGGGGAGATGGGTAAGTTGCTTGTGGGGGAGATGTGGAGGGTGTGTGTGTGTGGGGGGGGGAGGGAGACACTTGGGAGGATGTGTGTGTTTACTAGTTGTGTTTTTGCGGGGGTTGAGCTTTGCTCTTTCGGCCCGCCTCTCAACTGTCAATCAACTGTTTACTAACTACTATTTATTTTTTTTTTTCCACACCACACACACACACCCCCCCCAGGAAGCAACCCGTGACAGCTGACTAACTCCCACGTACCTATTTACTGCTAGGTAACAGGGGCACTTAGGGTGAAAGAAACTTTGCCCATTTGTTTCTGCCTCGTGCGGGAATCGAACCCGCGCCACAGAATTACGAGTCCTGCGCGCTATCCACCAGGCTACGAGGCCCCTATGGGAGGCCCTGTGTGTGTGGGAGACGGTGATCAGGGTGTGTGGAGAGGGGAGAGAGGAAGGGTGTGTATTGGAGGTACACACCCTTCATTGTATTGGTGTATTGGAGGTACACACCCTTCATTGTATTGGAGTATTGGGTGTGTATTGGAGGTGTAGGCCTGGGGTACAGGGGCGACCCGGGCACCGCCGAGTACCCTATCTTGTATTATATGTCCGTGAATTAAGAAATTCTCGAAACCGCTTTTGTATATTCTGCCACAATTTCCACAATATTTTTTTCCTCTCGTGATAACATACTTCCCCCGCATTCATACGTGTTCATCAAGCGTGATAATATACCTCGTTGGCATGAGAGTATACCGCCCATGATACAATACTACACTAGTATGGTAGCATGAATTACTTTACAAACTTTCAGCGAATTAAGTAAGTATAAACCTACCTGTTGTAGGTACTGGTGTCTGGTGCGTCTCCGGCACTGTGGGAGGGCAGAGTCCCAGCCATTGTGGGATTTGAGGTTGGGAAATAGAGAAGAGAGAGAGAGACACACACACACACAAACAGACACACAGACAGACAGCGGCCACTCTATTCTTCGTGTGTCCACCACAGCATAACAACAAGTATGGATGTGGGCCAGAGGGGCCAGAGGTCGCCCCGGGACGGACTAATACCACCTTAGAAAATGAGCCTGTCATTCAGAGGCCCTTGTAGCTAGAAGCCTCGTAGCTGGGCCAGGGGCAGGTGACGGGCCATGGGCAGGAAATGGACCAGGGGCAGGAGATGGACCAGGGGCAGGAGATGGGCCAGGGGCAGGAGATGGACCAGGGGCAGGAGATGGGCCAGGGGCAGGTGACGGGCCAGGGGCAAGAGACGGGCCATGGGCAGGAGATAGCCAGGGGCAGGAGATGGGCCAGGGGCAGGAGATGGGCCAGGGGCAGGAGATGGGCCATGGGCAGGAGATGGGCCAAGGGCAGGAGATGGACCAGGGGCAGGAGATGGGCCAGGGGCAGGTGACGGACCAGGGGCAGGAGATGGGCCAGGGGCAGGAGATGGACCAGGGGCAGGAGATGGGCCAGGGGCAGGTGACGGGCCAGGGGCAAGAGACGGGCCATGGGCAGGAGATAGCCAGGGGCAGGTGACGGGCCAGGGACAGGAGACGGGCCAGGGGCAGGAGATGGGCCAGGGGCAGGAGATGGGCCAGGGACAGGAGATGGGCCAGGGGCAGGAGATGGGCCAAGGGCAGGAGATGGGCCAGGGGCAGGAGATGGGCCAGGGGCAGGAGATGGGCTAGGGGCAGGAGATGGGCCAGGGGCAAGAGATGGGCCAGGGGCAGGAGACGGGCCAGGGGCAGGAGATGGGCCAGGGACAGGAGACGTGCCAGGGGCAGGAGATGGGCCAGGGGCAGGAGATGGGCCAGGGGCAGGAGACGGGCCAGGGCCAGAAGATGGGCCAGGGGGCAGGAGATGGGCCAGGGGCAGGAGATGGGCAAGGTGCAGGAAATGGGCCAGGGTCACGAGATGGGCCTGGGGCAGGAGATGGTCCAGGGGCAAGAGATGCGCCAGGGGGCACAAGATGGGCCAGGGAAAATAGATGGTCCAGGGAAAGGAGATGGGCCAGAGGCAGGTGACGGGCCAGGGGCAGGAGATGGACCAGGGGGCAAGAGATGGGACAGGGGCTGGAGATGGGCCAGGGGCAGGAGACGGGCCAGGGGCAGGAGATGCGCCAGGGGCAGGAGATGGGCCAGGGGCAGGAAATGGGCCAGGGTCACGAGATGGGCCTGGGGCAGGAGATGGTCCAGGGGCAAGAGATGGGCCAGGGGCAGGTGACGGGCCAGGGGCAGGATATGGGACAGGGCAGGAAATGGGCCTGGGGCAGGAGATGGGCCAGGGGCAGGAGACGGGCCAGGGGCAGGAGATGGGCCAGGGGCAGGAGATGGGCCAGGGGCAGGAAATGGGCCTGGGGCAGGAGATGGACCAGGGGCAAGAGATGGGACAGGGGCTGGAGATGGGACAGGGGCAGCAGACGGGCCAGGGGCAGGAGATGGGCCAAGGGCAGGAGACGGGCCAGGGGCAGGAGATGCGCCAGGGGCAGGAGATGGGCCAGGGGCAGGAAATGAGCCAGGGGATTGAGATGGGCCAGGGGCAGGAGATGGGACAGGGCCAAGAGATGGGCCAGGGGCAAGAGATGGGCCAGGGGCAGGAGATGAGCCAGGGGCAGGCGATGGGCCAGGGGCAGGAAACGGGCCAGGGGCAAGAGATGGGCCAGGGGCAGGAGATGGGCCAGGGGCAGGAGATGGGCCAGGGGCAGGAGATGGGCCAGGGGCATGAAATGGGCCAGGGGCAAGAGATGGGCCAGGGGCAGGAGATTGGCCAGGGGCAGGAGATGGGCCAGAGACAGGAGATGGGCCAGGGGCAGGAGATGGGCCAGGGGCAGGAGATGGGCCAGGGGCAGGAGATGGGCCAGAGAAAGGAGATGGGCCAGGGGTAGGAGATGGATCAGGGACAGGAGATGGGCCAGGGGCAGGAGATGGGCCATGGAAAGGAGATGGGCCAGGGGCAGGAGATGGGCCAGGGGCGGGAGATGAGCCAGGGCAGGAGATGGGCCAGAGGCAGGAGATGGGCCAGTGGCAGGAGATGGGCCAGGGGCAGGAGATGGGCCAGGGACAGGAGATGGGCCAGGGGTTGGAGATGGGCCAGGAACAGGAGATGGGCCAGGGGCAAGAGAGGGCCAGGAGCAGGAGATGGGCCTGCTGCTGGAGATGGGCCAGGGGCAGGAGATGGGCCAGGGGCTAGAGATGGGACAGGGGCAGGAGATGGGCCAGTAGCAGGAGATGGGCCAGGGGCAGGAGATGGGCCAGGGGCAGGAGATGCGCCAGGGGGCACAAGATGTGCCAGGGAAAATAGATGGTCCAGGGAAAGGAGATGGGCCAGAGGCAGGTGACGGGCCAGGGGCAGGAGATGGACCAGGGGCAAGAGATGGGCTAGGGGCAGGTGACGGGCTTGGGGCAGGAGATGGGACAGGGGCAGGAAATGGGCCTGGGGCAGGAGATGGGCCAGGGGCAGGAGACGGGCCAGGGGCAAGAGATGGGCCAGGGGCTGGAGATGGGACAGGGGCAGCAGACGGGCCAGGGGCAGGAGATGTGCCAGGGACAGGAGATGGGCCAGGGGCAGGAAATGAGCCAGGGGATTGAGATGGGCCAGGGGCAGGAGATGGGACAGGGCCAGGAGATGGGTCATGGGCAAGAGATGGGCCAGCGGCAGGAGATGGGCCAGAGGCAGGAGATGGGCCAGGGGCAGGAGATGGGCCAGGGGCAGGAGATGCGCCAGGGGGCACAAGATGTGCCAGGGAAAATAGATGGTCCAGGGAAAGGAGATGGGCCAGAGGCAGGTGACGGGCCAGGGGCAGGAGATGGACCAGGGGCAAGAGATGGGCTAGGGGCAGGTGACGGGCTTGGGGCAGGAGATGGGACAGGGGCAGGAAATGGGCCTGGGGCAGGAGATGGGCCAGGGGCAGGAGACGGGCCAGGGGCAAGAGATGGGCCAGGGGTGGAGATGGGACAGGGGCAGCAGACGGGCCAGGGGCAGGAGATGTGCCAGGGACAGGAGATGGGCCAGGGGCAGGAAATGAGCCAGGGGATTGAGATGGGCCAGGGGCAGGAGATGGGACAGGGCCAGGAGATGGGTCAAGGGCAAGAGATGGGCCAGCGGCAGGAGATGGGCCAGGGGCAGGAGATGGACCAGGGGCAGGAAATGGGCCAGGGGCAAGAGATGGGCCAGGGGCAGGAGATAGGCCAGGGGCAGGAGATGGGCCAGGGGCAGGAGATGGGCCAGGGGCAGGAGATGGGCCAGAGACAGGAGATGGGCCCAGGGGCAAGAGATGGGCCAGGGGCAGGAGATGGGCCAGGGGCAGGAGATGGGCCAGAGAAAGGAGATGGGCCAGGGGTAGGAGATGGGCCAGGGTTCGGAGATGGGCCAAGGGCAAAAGTGGGCCAGGGGCAGGAGATAGGCCAGGGGCAGGAGATGAGCCAGGGCAGATGGGCCAGAGGCAGGAGATGAGCCAGTGGCAGGAGATTGGCCAGGGGCAGGAGATGGGCCAGGGACAGGAGATGGGCCAGGGGCAGGAGATGGGCCAGGGGCAAGAGATGGGCCAGGAGCAGGAGATGGGCCAGGGGCTGGAGATGGGCGAGGGGCAGGAGATGGGCCAGGGGCTGGAGATGGGCGAGGGGCAGGAGATGGGCCAGGGGCCGGAGATGAACGAGAGGCCGGAGATGGGCCAAGGACATGAGATGGGCCAGGGGCAGGAGATGGGCCAGGGATAGGAGATGGGCCAGGGGCAGGAGATGGTCCAGGGGCAGGAGATGGGGCAGGGGCAAGAGATGGGCCAGGGATAGGAGATGGGTGAGGGACAGGAGATGGGCCAGGGGCAGGAGATGGGCCAGGGGCAGTAGAGACATGGAATATTGGCGGTAACCGAGTAGAGAAATTTCATATAAATAGGATGCAAGTGAGAAGAATAGAGAGAGAGAGAGAGAGAGAGAGAGAGAGAGAGAGAGAGAGAGAGAGAGAGAGAGAGAGAGAGAGAGAGAGAGAGAGAGAGAGAGAGAGAGAGAGAGAGAGACAGAGACAGAGACAGAGACAGAGACAGAGAGAGAGAGAGAGAGAGAGAGAGAGAGAGAGAGAGAGAGAGAGAGAGAGAGAGAGAGAGAGAGAGAGAGTGTAAACTGTCCAGTCAGCTCTACTACCACTGACGTCACTAGTACTATTACTATCGATAACAGACCAGTTAAGTAAGAATAAAAAAAAATTGATCAAATTACAATGGCAATATTCACGTTTTTACTCAGAATACTAAAATATTTCATATTAACTCTGGCGTTAATAATATCATTGCTTCGTATTCCCAGTAAAACGATTTATTATATTAACTTGATCATTAATATTTAATATTTACAGTAAATTAAAAAAATATAATATGTTTGTGAATTATCTTCACACGTAAGTGCAACCTGTCCTCTCAACTAGAACGTCTCATTTTGTACGTTTTGGTCCTCAAAGTAAAATGGACAAAGTGCAATGAGCAGTAGCGGCTCACAAGTATCCACGTTTTCTATGCATAGGTTAGGTTAGGTTAGGTTAGGTCGCTCGTTTTTTGTACGTAACGGCAAATATATTTTGTCTCTCTCTTTGGCGGCTTTGTTTTAGATTGATTAAAATAGTTTACCAGCATCTAGACATCACAGTCATATGGTACTTTGGTGTAAACTGCCTCCCGGGGGCTTCGGAGCTCATATAAACTGTTTAATACAACTAAACTAATCCGCCGAAGAGTGAGGGAAGAGATGTAGAGGTTTGTATGTACTTTTGGTGACTGTTTAATGGATCCTGGTCCTGGAGGCCGGAGTCTGTAGTGAGCATTAATATGGTCTACTCCCAGGTGATGCTGGAACACATCTCTGATACATAGTTTAGCTTATCAGGCTCAACCAGTTATACGTCCCATGGTTGACAACCATACCAACTGTGTTCACAACCATACCAAGTGTCTTCACAACCAATTGTGTGGTTGTGAACACAATTACACACATCGGTTGTGGCTAAATACCTCCGATGTGTACATTAATATGTATCTATGCAAATATTTGTGTGATGCAAAGGTCAAGACTAGGAAGGTCCCCCCTGAGGTGGGGGGGGGGGCCTTCATCAGCCTGAAAATGTATCAGCCTGTAAACTAACTGTAGACTAAGGGAGACAAAGTTTCCAGGATTGACTTTTGGGAAGGATTCGAAGACAGTAGAGAGCTCTCTCTCTGACATTCAGATCAGTCTATGTGGCACCACAGGCAGCGATGAGGATGTTGCAACACAGAAGGCGATGAGGATATTGCAACACAGAAGGCGATGAGGATGTTGCAACACAGAAGGCGATGAGGATGTTGCAACACAGAAGGCGATGAGGATATTGCAACACAGAAGGCGATGAGGATATTGCAACACAGAAGGCGATGAGGATGTTGCAACACAGAAGGCGATGAGGATGTTGCAACACAGAAGGCGATGAGGATGTTGCAACACAGAAGGCGATGAGGATGTTGTAACACAGAAGGCGATGAGGATGTTGCAACACAGAAAGCGATGAGGATGTTTGCAACGCAGAAGGCGATGAGGATGTTGCAACACAGAAGGCGATGAGGATGTTTGCAACGCAGAAGGCGATGAGGATGTTGCAACACAGAAGGCGATGAGGATGTTGCAACACAGAAGGCGATGAGGATGTTGCAACACAGAAGGCGATGAGGATGTTGCAACACAGAAGGCGATGAGGATGTTGTAACACAGAAGGCGATGAGGATGTTGCAACACAGAAGGCGATGAGGATGTTGCAACACAGGAGACGATGAAGTTGTTGCAACACAGAAGGCGATGAGGATGTTGTAACACAGAAGGCGATGAGGATGTTGCAACACAGAAGGCGATGAGGATGTTGCAACACAGAAGACGATGAGGATGTTGCAACACAGAAGGCGATGAGGATGTTGCAACACAGAAGGCGATGAGGATGTTGTAACACAGAAGGCGATGAGGATGTTGCAACACAGAAGGCGATGAGGATGTTGCAACACAGAAGGCGATGAGGATGTTTGCAACACAGAAGGCGATGAGGATGTTGCAACACAGAAGGCGATGAGGATGTTGTAACACAGAAGGCGATGAGGATGTTGCAACACAGACGGCGATGAGGATGTTGCAACACAGAAGGCGATGAGGATGTTGCAACACAGAAGGCGATGATGATGCTGCAACACAGAAGGCGATGAGGATATTGCAACACAGAAGGCGATGAGGATGTTGCAACACAGAAGACGATGAGGATGTTGCAACACAGAAGGCGATGAGGATATTGCAACACAGAAGGCGATGAGGATGTTGCAACACAGAAGACGATGAGGATGTTGCAACACAAAAAGCGATGAGGATGTTGCAACACAGAAGGCGATGAGGATGTTGCAACACAGAAGGCGATGAGGATATTGCAACACAGAAGGCGATGAGGATGCTGCAACACAGAAGGCGATGAGGATGTTGCAACACAGAAGACGATGAGGATGTTGCAACACAGAAGGCGATGAGGATATTGCAACACAGAAGGCGATGAGGATGTTGCAACACAGAAGACGATGAGGATGTTGCAACACAAAAAGCGATGAGGATGTTGCAACACAGAAGGCGATGAGGATGTTGCAACACAGAAGGCGATGAGGATATTGCAACACAGAAGGCGATGAGGATGCTGCAACACAGAAGGCGATGAGGATGTTGCAACACAGAAGGCGATGAGGATGTTGCAACACAGAAGACGATGAGGATGTTGCAACACAGAAGGCGATGAGGATGTTGCAACACAGAAGGCGATGAGGATGTTGCAACACAGAAGGCGATGATGATGCTGCAACACAGAAGGCGATGAGGATATTGCAACACAGAAGGCGATGAGGATGTTGCAACACAGAAGACGATGAGGATGTTGCAACACAGAAGGCGATGAGGATATTGCAACACAGAAGGCGATGAGGATGTTGCAACACAGAAGACGATGAGGATGTTGCAACACAAAAAGCGATGAGGATGTTGCAACACAGAAGGCGATGAGGATGTTGCAACACAGAAGGCGATGAGGATATTGCAACACAGAAGGCGATGAGGATGCTGCAACACAGAAGGCGATGAAGATGTTGCAACACAGAAGGCGATGAAGATGTTGCAACACAGAAGGCGATGAAGATGTTGCAACACAGAAGGCGATGAAGATGTTGCAACACAGAAGGCGATGAGGATGTTGCAACACAGAAGGCGATGAGGATGTTGCAACACAGAAGGCGATGAGGATGTTGCAACACAGAAGACGATGAGGATGTTGCAACACAGAAGGCGATGAGGATGTTGCAACACAGAAGGCGATGAGGATGTTGCAACACAGAAGGCGATGAAGATGTTGCAACACAGAAGGCGATGAAGATGTTGCAACACAGAAGGCGATGAAGATGTTGCAACACAGAAGGCGATGAAGATGTTGCAACACAGAAGGCGATGAAGATGTTGCAACACAGAAGGCGATGAAGATGTTGCAACACAGAAGGCGATGAAGATGTTGCAACACAGAAGGCGATGAAGATGTTGCAACACAGAAGGCGATGAAGATGTTGCAACACAGAAGGCGATGAAGATGTTGCAACACAGAAGGCGATGAAGATGTTGCAACACAGAAGGCGATGAAGATGTTGCAACACAGAGGCGATGAAGATGTTGCAACACAGAAGGCGATGAAGATGTTGCAACACAGAAGGCGATGAAGATGTTGCAACACAGAAGGCGATGAAGATGTTGCAACACAGAAGGCGATGATGTTGCAACACAGAAGGCGATGAAGATGTTGCAACACAGAAGGCGATGAAGATGTTGCAACACAGAAGGCGATGAAGATGTTGCAACACAGAAGGCGATGAAGATGTTGCAACACAGAAGGCGATGAAGATGTTGCAACACAGAAGGCGATGAAGATGTTGCAACACAGAAGGCGATGAAGATGTTGCAACACAGAAGGCGATGAAGATGTTGCAACACAGAAGGCGATGAAGATGTTGCAACACAGAAGGCGATGAAGATGTTGCAACACAGAAGGCGATGAAGATGTTGCAACACAGAAGGCGATGAAGATGTTGCAACACAGAAGGCGATGAAGATGTTGCAACACAGAAGGCGATGAAGATGTTGCAACACAGAAGGCGATGAAGATGTTGCAACACAGAAGGTGATTAGGATGTTGCAACACAGAAGGCGATGAAGATGTTGCAACACAGAAGGCGATGAGGATGTTGCAACACAGAAGGCGATGAGGATGTTGCAACACAGAAGGCGATGAAGATGTTGCAACACAGAAGGCGATGAGGATGTTGCAACACAGAAGGCGATGAAGATGTTGCAACACAGAAGGCGATGAAGATGTTGCAACACAGAAGGCGATGAGGATGTTGCAACACAGAAGGCGATGAAGATGTTGCAACACAGAAGGCGATGAAGATGTTGCAACACAGAAGGTGATGAGGATGTTGCAACACAGAAGGCGATGAAGATGTTGCAACACAGAAGGCGATGAGGATGTTGCAACACAGAAGGCGATGAGGATGTTGCAACACAGGAGGCGATGAGGATGTTGCAACACAGGAGGCGATGAGGATGTTGCAACACAGGATATACGACCGGAATTCCTTTTTGAATCGAGAGTGAATGGAAAGTGATGTTGTGGGGGTTCACCTCTCAGTGAGTTCTTGCCCGTGTGACGACAAGGTGATTGTCTGACTGGTTCACCTGGACTATACCCTCGTGAAGAGAAGGTCTGTATATGGCCTCATGAGGAAACATCATAACAATGTGTATTTGATTTTCAAATATATATATACCAATTGCATAAAAAACTGCATCCCCAATATATATATATATATATATATATATATATATATATATATATATATATATATATATATATATATATATATATATGTATATATATATATATATATATATATATATATATATATATATATATATATATATATATATATATATATATATATATATATATATATATATATATATATATATATATATATATATATATATATATGTTGCATGACTCCATTTCTGCCCGTGGTGGAATTACATCTGTGGTGGGTATAAATATCATTAACATGACCATAACAATGCTGAACACTCCGTCTGCGTCAATATTCTCCCAACTCTGGTATTGACCAACAAAACCCCAAAAAAATAATCACCTATTCAAGATATTGTAAACACAGTGAATTGTAGACAACACAGCGCGGTTATGCAGTGACCGTCACTGTCTGGTGTGATCCGGTCCCTCACCGGACATAACCCTTGGATATCTTGTCCCGCAACGATCACCATAACTAGTTAATGATGACCACTACACAGTAATATACGAGTGATCACATGACGTAGCACGTGGAATGTCCGCACTAACTACAGCTACCATCACTTATATCCACACTTAACGCCAGCTACCATCACTTATATCCGCACTTAACGCCAGCTACCATCACTTATATCCGCACTTAACGCCAGCTACCATCACTTATATCCGCACTTAACGCCCGCTACCACCACTTATATCCACACTTAACGCCAGCTACCATCACTTATATCCGCACTTAACGCCCGCTACCACCACTTATATCCACACTTAACGCCAGCTACCATTACTTATATCCGCACTTAACACCAGCTACCACCACTTATATCCGCACTCAACGCCAGCTACCACCACTTATATCCGCACTCAACGCCAGCTGGCATCACTTATATCCGCACTTAACGCCAGCTACCATCACTTATATCCGCACTTAACGCCAGCTACCATCACTTATATCCGCACTTAACGCCAGCTACCATCACTTATATCCGCACTTAACGCCAGCTACCATCACTTATATCCGCACTTAACGCCAGCTACCATCACTTATATCCGCACTCAACGCCAGCTACCATCACTTATATCCGCACTCAACGCCAGCTGCCATCACTTATATCCGCACTTAACGCCAGCTACCATCACTTATATCCACACTTAACGTCAGCTACCATCACTTATATCCGCACTTAACGCCAGCTACCATCACTTATATCCACACTTAACGCCAGCTACCATCACTTATATCCACACTTAACGCCAGCTACCATCACTTATATCCACACTTAACGCCAGCTACCATCACTTATATCCGCACTTAACGCCAGCTACCATCACTTATATCCACACTTAACGCCAGCTACCATCACTTATATCCGCACTTAACGCCAGCTGCCATCACTTATATCCACACTTAACGCCAGCTACCATCACTTATATCCACACTTAACGCCAGCTGCCATCACTTATATCCACACTTAACGCCAGCTACCATCACTTATATCCACACTTAACGCCAGCTACCATCACTTATATCCACACTTAACGCCAGCTGCCATCACTTATATCCACACTTAACGCCAGCTACCATCACTTATATCCACACTTAACGCCAGCTACCATCACTTATATCCACACTTAACGCCAGCTACCATCACTTATATCCACACTTAACGCCAGCTGCCATCTTACAATAAATCGAATATAAAACACTCTTATTGGCTGCACTTCCAGCAATGGCTCTTAATTATTGCCACGAGTACGAGTTAAAAGTTCTGCAAAATTATGGAGTCATATACTTGCTTAATTCAGAAGAAGTCAATCCTATAATGAATGTAGCTACTAGGGAAGGCGCGCCATGTTTTATAGAGAAGACGGTCGACCAATCGTTGAAGGAACGGAGCCCAATCGTCTCACCCTGTCCAGTACTCGAGCCCGGGTCTGCTTGCTTGCTAAGCGAGTGGGTAAAATTGTTAACTTTTCCACCACATGAAGCGGCGATAAGATCACAAGGTGGATCCTGTGCAACTGGTCGCACCTATTGTCAAGCTGCAAGAAGCGTCTTGCAGCTTGAGGTTGTCATGTGAAGGTCTTGGGGTTTACCTGCATGTCTGTGTTCCCTGCACCAGCCCTCACTGTACACAACACATCCTAGACATTGTCAGCACTTTGTCCCGGTTCACAGTCATCCTTGAAATTTGATCAGCTTCACTGTGGTTCACCAGGAGGCTTCATGCACCATACTGGCCACATTACCACCCACAGCTTCACTGTGGTTCACCAGGAGGCTTCATGCACCATACTGGTCACATTACCACCCACAGCTCCACTATGGTTCACCAGGAGGCTTCATGCACCATACTGGTCACATTACCACCCACAGCTCCACTGTGGTTCACCAGGAGGCTTCATGCACCATACTGGCCACATTACCACCCACAGCTCCACTGTGGTTCACCAGGAGGCTTCATGCACCATACTGGTCACATTACCACCCACAGCTCCACTGTGGTTCACCAGGAGGCTTCATGCACCATAGAGGCCACATTACCACCCACAGCTCCACTGTGGTTCACCAGGAGGCTTCATGCACCATACTGGTCACATTACCACCCACAGCTCCACTATGGTTCACCAGGAGGCTTCATGCACCATACTGGCCACATTACCACCCACAGCTTCACTGTGGTTCACCAGGAGGCTTCATGCACCATAGAGGCCACATTACCACCCACAGCTCCACTGTGGTTCACCAGGAGGCTTCATGCACCATACTGGTCACATTACCACCCACAGCTCCTCTCCCACAGTCCGAGGGACCCGGATGGCTGCACTTCAACAGGGGCCACTGGGCCCCACCCGAGGATTACCAAACCCCGGACTCGCCAGGACTTTCACTGCTCATAGAGTATAAATTTGAATTTGAGAATTGCGGTAGCCCGGAGGAGCCACACCTGAGGTCGGCAAAGACACGGCGGTGATGTGCGTGTCCCGCGTGTGGCAGTCCTGCCGTGGTGGACCTGTGTGTGTTAATACACCTGAGGGAAGTCTCGAAGCCTTTAAGTTCAGAAATTGAGGAGTGAAGTACAGGGGTCCAATCGCCTATGCCCACGCTCGCACGCACACACACACACATACACTTATAATAGTAGTAATCATATATAACCCACCACAAAATGACAAGACCCAGACAGGAATGTGACAGAAACAAATGGCCACAATTAATATAATAGAGAGAGCAGCTTCTGTCCCTAGCATGAACAGATCTGGACTACTAATCATAGAAGACTTCTACCATGGAAAGATAGCCTGGGAGAACAGAGACCCATATGGAGTACCAGTTACATGGAGAGCTAAGCTGATGGACGTGACAACAAGAAACTTTCTAAGCCAACACATCAAGGGACTGACAAGAATGAGAGGGAAAGATGAACCAGCCATGCTTGATCTGATATTTACCCTCAATGAGTGGGATATAAAAAGTAGTTAAGTTGGAAGCACCCTTGGGAATGAGTGATCACAGTGTATTGATCTTTGAGTACCTGGTAGAACTAGGATTTATCTTCCCCCTCCCTCCCCCCCTCCCCCCTCCCCCCCCTTTCCCCTAAAAAAAAATGGAAACAAAGGGCTGGCATACCGAAAGAGAAATTATGAGATCAGAAAATTCCTAAGGGATATACAATGGGACACAGAACTCAAAACTAAGTCCGTACAAGAAAAGTCCGTATTCGGGTGACATGGACTATGTCACCCAAAAGAGTTAGGAGGCAGTAAACAGGTTTATCCCGCCCCAAAAGAAAAAAAAACGAGAAGCAAAAGAAGAATCCAATGTTTAATAGGGCGTGTATGAAAGCAAAGGAACTGAACAAAAGGGCGTGGAGTAACTTCCGAAGTAACAGAACACCAGAAAGCAGAGAGAGATTCCAGAGAACCAGGAACGAGTTTGTTAGTGTGAGAAGAGAAGCAGAGAAAAGGTATGAAAATGGTATAGCAAATAAAGCCAAGACCGAACCAAAGCTACTCCACAGTCACATCAGGAGGAAACCAACAGTGAAAGAACAGGTAATGAAACTTTGAACGGGTGAGGACAGGTGCACAGAGAATGACAAAGAGATGTGTGAAGAACTCAACAAGAGGTTCCAGTAGATCTTCACAATAGAACGAGGTGAGGTCACTGCGCCAGGAGAGGGGGCAGTTAACCAGGCGGCCTTGGAAGGGTTCGAAATTACGAGAGATGAGGACAAGAGACACCTGTTGGATTTGGTGTGAGAAAGACTATTGGGCCGGACGGAATCTCACCATGGGTATTGAAAAGGTGTGCAGAAACACTTTGCTTGCCACTCTCCAAAGTGTATAGTAGGTCACTGGAGACAGGAGACCTATCAGAAATATAGAAGACGGCTAACGTAGTCCCAATATACAAAAAAAAGTTGACAGACAGGAGGCACTAAAATACAGGCCAGTGTCCTTAACTTGTATACCATGCAAGGTGATAGAGAAGATCGTGAGAAAAAAACTAGTAACACATCAGGAGAAAAGGGACTTCGTGACAAATCGCCAACATGGGTTCAGGGAGGGTAAATTTGGCCTTACTGGCTTAATAGAATTCAACGACCAGGTGACAAAGATTATGCAAGAAAGAGAAGGCTGGTTGGACTGCATTTTCTTGGATTGTAGGAAAACCTTTGAAACAGTACCCCATAAGATAAGGATAAGGGAGTACCTAAGCAATAGGAAGCAGAGAGTTACAATGAGGGGTGAGACCTCCGATTAGCGTGAAGCCACCATTGGAGTCCCACAGGGCTCTGTACTCGGTCCAATCCTGTTTTTGATGTACTCTCGGAAGGAATACTCTTTTCTCTCGATGTTTGCTGACGATGCCAAAACTATGAGAAGAATTAGGGCATAGGAGGACTGCTTGAGGCTTCAAGAAGACCTATTCAAACTGAAGGAATGGTCGAACAAATGGTTGTTAGAGTTTAACCCAAGCAAATGTAATGTAATGAAATGAAGATAGGTGTAGGGAGCAGGAGGCCAAATACTAGACATCATTTGAGAAATGAAATTCTTAATGAGTCAGAGAGAGAAAAAGACTTAGGGGTTGATATCACGCTAGACCTGTCCCCTGCAGCCCGTATCAAGGATAACATTAGCGGCATATGCCAGGTTGGACAACATAAGAACGGCCTTTAGAAACTTGTGTACGGAATCATTCAGAACTTTGGATACCACATATGTCAGGCCAATCATTTAGTATGCAGCCCCCAGCATGGAGTCCATATCTAGTCAAGGATAAGACTAAACTGGAAAAGGTTCAAAGGTTTGCCACCAGACTAGTACCCGAGCTGAGAGGTATGAGCTACGAGGAGAGACTACGGGAATGAAACCTCACGTCGCTGGAAGACAGAAGAGTTAAGGGGGATATCACCACCACATTCAAAATTCTCAAAGGAATTGATAGGGTAGATAAGGACAGGCTATTTAACCGAAGGGGCGCACGCACTAGGGGACCCAGGTGGAAAATGTGCCCAAATGAGCCACAGAGATATCAGAAATAACTTTTTTAGTGTCAGAGCGGTTGACAAATGGAATGCATTAGGAAGTGATGTGGTGGAGGCTGACTCCATACACAGTTTCAAGTATAGATATGATCAAGTGTAGAGCATAGTAGGCTCAGGAACCTGTACAACAGTTGATTAACAGTTGAGAGACGGGACCAAAAAAGCCAGAGCTCAAACCCCGCCAGCACAAATAGGTACTCACTCACCTAATTGTGCTTGCGGGGGTTGAGCTCTGGCTCTTTGTTCCAAGGGTGAGTACAACTAGGTGAGTACACACATTCACACACACACACACACACACACACAGGGGCCTCGTCGACTGGTGAAAAGCGCGCAGGAGTCGTAATTCTGTGGGGTGGGTTCGATTCCCGCACGAGGCAGAAACAAATGGGCAAAGTTTCTTTCACCTTGAATGCCCCTGTTACCTAGCAGTAAATAGGTACCTGGGAGCTAGTCAGCTGTCACGGGCTGCTTCCTGGTGTGTGTGGTGTGGAAAAAAGTAGTAGTTAGTAAACAGTTGATTGACAGTTGAGAGGTGGGCCGAAAGAGCAAAGCTCATCCCCGCAAGCACAACTAGGTGAATACTCACACACACACACACTTGTCGAGTTTGTTGGTGTTTTGGGGTTGGGGAGAAAGAAAAACAGTGTGGGGGATGTAAACCAGGAGAAGAGGGATGTAAACCAGCAAGAGAGGGATGTAAACCAGCAATAACGGGATGTAAACTAGCAGGAGATGGATGTAAACCAGATAGAGAGGAACGTAAACCAGTATGAGAGGGATGTAAACCAGCAATAGCTGGATGTAAACCAGCAGGAGATGGGTGTAAACCAGAAGGAGAGAGATGTAAACCAGCAGGAGAGGCATGTAAATCAGCTAGAGAGGGCTGTAAACCAGTATGATATGGATGTAAACCAGTATAATAGGGATGTAAACCAGCAGATGAGTGGGGTAAACCAGCAAGAGAGGGCTGTAAACCAGCAAGAGAGGGCTGTAAACCAGCAACCGAGGGATGTAAACCAGCAGGAGAGGGGAGTAAACCAGCAGGAGATGGATATAAACCAGCAGGAGAGGGGAGTATACCAGCAAGAGAGGGATGTAAACCAACAAGAAAGAAATGTAAACCCGCAGGAGAGGGGAGTAAACCAGCAGAAGAAGGGTGTAAACCAGCAGGAGAGGGATGGAAACCAGCAGGAGAGGGGTGTAAACCAGCAGGAGAATGGTATAAACCAGCAGGAGATGGGTGTAAACCAGCAAGAGATGGATGTAAACCAGTAAGAGAGGGTGTAAACCAACAGGAGAGGGATGTAAACCAGCAGGAGAGGGATGTAAACCAGCAGGAGAGGGATGGAAACCAGCAGGAGAGGTGTGTAAATCAGCATAAGAGGGATGTAAACCAGCAGGAGAGGGGTGTAAACTAGCAGGAGAGGGATGTAAACCAGCAAGAGATGGATATAAACCAGCAAGAGAGGGTGTAAACCAACAGGAGAGGGTGTAAACCAACAGGAGAGAGATGTATACCAGCAGGAGAGGGGCGTAGACCAGCAGGAGAGGGATGTAAACCAGCAAGAGAGGGATGTAAACCAGCAAGATATGGATGTAAACCAGCAAGAGAGAGGTGTAAACCAGCAGGAGAATGATGTAAACCAGCAAGAGAGGGGTGTAAACCAGCAAGAGAGGGATGTACACCAGCTGGAGAGGGGTGTAAACCAGCAGGAGAGGGAGGCTTCATCTTCCGTCAAAGTATACCAAAAGTTTCCCATTATATATAATTTTAGCCGTAAACAATTCAGACAAATAAACGAAAACAAATTAACTGGGAAAATTCTTAGATACGAAAAAGCATTAGACTAAACACGAAGGAAAGTGAGACTCGGACAAATTTGATGAATTAATATAAATGCTAAAAGAAAATTGGGGATATTTCTGGCCCAAAAACAACTAAAATATTTTGAATGATATTTCACGCTCTGATCGACGATTTACAAGACTTGAGAATTCATTTATATCTTGGTGTTTTTGTGGCCTGTTTACAGACTAGAACCTAGTTTTGGCCAGCAGGTTTTCGCAACTATGTCAACCTGGAAAACAATACCTGATTTCTAATTGTGAGAGAAACGACGTTTTTGAAATGTTTGAAGTCGACCAAACCCACAACATTAAACAAAAAATTAACCTCTTAAGTCTTCTGTCGCTATTTCCAGCTGTCGTCTCAACTGGCTTTTCTCCTGTCCGGTCAGTTGGTTCCTTAACTGTCTGTCTTCTGGTTGAGTGGCATCTCTCCTGTCCATCTTCCGGCTAACTAACTCGGCTGGAGTTGTTACTGCACTGGTTCGACCTCCACCTGGACACCGACTGGAGGACCTAGAGTGTTGTGGGAAATGTTGGTGGGTGGAGAAGCACCGGGAAAAGAAGTGTGAATCTTAAGGTGATGCGTGAACACCTGGAGGTGTTGTGCCCACCACACAACGCAAGGTGCTGGTGCGTCACGGTATAATGTGATGCCAACACCTCCCTCTCAGCAGGAAGCCTGTATCATCTACCAAGTCTGAGGCTGTGCACTGCTACAGTGACTCAGTCCATGCGCTCCTGGTTTCTGTTGCGTCTATAGAGTTCCGAGGACGCACTTATTCTCAAGTGCTTGTCGAGACCATTAATAAATACTGAGAAAGGCTTAGCCGGCTGAGTAACATACCTGTTGGGTTATCTTGAAGTTATCTTGAGATGATTTCGAGGCTTAGAATCCCCGCGGCCCGGTCCTCGACCAGATCTCCCTTTTGTTACATATCACATCATCATGTTACATATATACATCTATCACAACATATTATCACACAGCCCTACTAGGAACACACAGCCCTGCTAGGAACACACAGCCCTGCTAGGAACACACAGCCCTACTAGGAACACACAGCCCTGCTAGGAACACACAGCCCTGCTAGGAACACACAGCCCTGCTAGGAACACACAGCCCTGCTAGGAACACACAACCCTACTAGGAACACACAGCCCTGCTAGGAACACACAGCCCTGCTAGGAACACACAGTTCTGCTAGGAACACACAGCCCTGCTAGGAACACACAGCCCTGCTAGGAACACACAGTCCTGCTAGGAACACACAGCCCTGCTAGGAACACAGCTCTGCTGGGAACACAGCCCTGCTGGGAACACACAGCCCTGCTATGAACACACAGCCCTGCTGGGAACACACAGCCCTGCTAGGAACACACAGCCCTACTAGGAACACACAGCCCTACTAGGAACACACAGCCCTGCTAGGAACACACAGCCCTGCTAGGAACACACAGCCCTGCTAGGAACACACAGTCTTGCTAGGAACACACAGCCCTGCTAGGAACACACAGCCCTGCTAGGAACACACAGCCCTGCCAGGAACACACAGCCCTGCTGGGAACACACAGCCCTGCTAGGAACACACAGTCCTGCTAGGAACACACAGCCCTGCTAGGAACACACAGCCCTGCTAGGAACACACAGTCCTGCTAGGAACACACAACGCTGCTAGGAACACACAACGCTGCTAGGAACGCACAGTCCTGCTAGGAACACACAGCCCTGCTAGGAACACACAGTCTTGCTAGGAACACACAGTACTGCTAGGAACACACAACGCTGCTAGGAACACACAACGCTGCTAGGAACACACAGTCCTGCTAGGAACACACAGCCCTGCTAGGAACACACAGCCCTGCTAGGAACACACAGCCCTGCTAGGAACACACAGCCCTGCTAGGAACACACAGCCCTGCTAGGAACACACAGTCCTGCTAGGAACACACAGCCCTGCTAGGAACACACAGCCCTGCTAGGAACACACAGTACTGCTAGGAACACACAGCCCTGCTAGGAACACACAACGCTGCTAGGAACACACAGTCCTGCTAGGAACACACAGCCCTGCTAGGAACACACAGCCCTGCTAGGAACACACAGTCCTGCTGGGAACACAGCCCTGCTGGGATCACAGCCCTGCTGGGAACACAGCCCTGCTGGGAACACACAGCCCTGCTAGGAACACACAGTCCTGCTAGGAACACACAGTCCTGCTAGGAACACACAGTCCTGCTAGGAACACACAACGCTGCTAGGAACACACAGTCCTGTTAGGAACACACAGCCCTGCTAGGAACACACAGCCCTGCTAGGAACACACAGTCCTGCTAGGAACACACAGCCCTGCTAGGAACACACAGCCCTGCTAGGAACACACAGTCCTGCTAGGAACACACAGTCCTGTTAGGAACACACAGCCCTGCTAGGAACACACAGCCCTGCTAGGAACACACAGTCCTGCTAGGAACACACAGCCCTGCTAGGAACACACAGCCCTGCTAGGAACACACAGTCCTGCTAGGAACACACAGCCCTGCTAGGAACACACAGCCCTGCTAGGAACACACAGCCCTGCTAGGAACACACAGTCCTGCTAGGAACACACAGTCCTGCTAGGAACACACAGCCCTGCTAGGAACACACAGTCCTGCTAGGAACACACAGCCCTGCTAGGAACACACAGCCCTGCTAGGAACACACAGTCCTGCTAGGAACACACAGCCCTGCTAGGAACACACAGTCCTGCTAGGAACACACAGCCCTGCTAGGAACACACAGTCCTGCTAGGAACACACAGTCCTGCTAGGAACACACAGCCCTGCTAGGAACACACAGCCCTGCTAGGAACACACAGCCCTGCTAGGAACACACAGCCCTGCTAGGAACACACAGTCCTGCTAGGAACACACAGTCCTGCTAGGAACACACAGCCCTGCTAGGAACACACAGCCCTGCTAGGAACACACAGTCCTGCTAGGAACACACAGTCCTGCTAGGAACATAGAGCCATCCTAGGGACCAGAAAATAAAACTCATGAAGGGAGAGGGTCTGGAGCGCCCTCAAACAATGCAGGAAGTTAGTCAACACTGCGAACTTTAATAAAAAATGACATATTTATTTAGGTGCAATTTGTGCCAACTCCCTTTCACCAACTCTCTAATTTTCCCTATTTTCCACCCTCCTTCTTCCAGTTCTTGTCCTTCTGTTCCTCTCCTTTCATCCTTCCTTCCTTCTTCCTTCCCTCTTCCTTCATCCTCAACCCATTTCACGCTCCATCACCACCCCCTCCACACCTCTCTCTTCATCACCAGAATCATCCTCAACCGTTACTATTTCCTCTCCTCTTTACACTGTCAAATCTCTCCTTCCCTCCCAACCTGATCCCCACTTGTACCCGTCTTGCTTCACCTCTGCGTCTCCTACTGTGTCCGTCTTGCTTCACCCCTGAGTCTCCCACTATAACCGTCTTGCTTCACCCCTGCGTCTTCCACTATATCCGTCTTGCTTCACCCCTGCGTCTTCCACTATATCCGTCTTGCTGCGTCTCCTACTGAGCCCGTCTTGCTTCACCCCTGCGTATCCTACTGAGCCCGTCTTGCTTCACCCCTGCGTCTCCTACTCTGTCCGTCTTGCTTCACCCCTGCGTCTCAAACTACATTCGCCTTGCTTCACCCCTGCGTCTCCCACAATATCCTCCTTGCTTCACCCCTGCGTCTCAAACTATTTCCGTCTTGCTTCACCCATGCGTCTCAAACTATTTCCGTCTTGCTTCACCCCTGCGTCTCCCACTATGTCCGTCTTGCTTCACCCCTGCGTCTGAAACTATTTCCGTCTTGCTTCACCCCTGCGTCTCCTACTGTGTCCGTCTTGCTTCATCCCTGCGTCTCAAACTACATTCGCCTTGCTTCACCCCTGCGTCTCCCGCTTTATCCTCCTTGCTTCACATCTGCATCTCCCGCTATATCCTCCTTGCTTCACCCTTGCGTCTCCCACTATATCCTCCTTGCTTCACCCCTGCGTCCCCCACTATATCCTCCTTGCTTCACCCCTGCGTCTCCCGCTATATCCTTCTTGCTTCACCCCTGCATCTCCCGCTATATCCTCCTTGCTTCACCCTTGCGTCCCCCACTATATCCTCCTTGCTTCACCCCTGCGTCTCCCACTATATCCTCCTTGCTTCACCCCTGCGTCTCCCGCTATATCCTTCTTGCTTCACCCCTGCATCTCCCGCTATATCCTCCTTGCTTCACCCTTGCGTCTCCCACTATATCCTCCTTGCTTCACCCCTGCGTCTCCCACTATATCCTCCTTGCTTCACCCTCTGCGTCTCCCGCTATATCCTCCTTGCTTCACCTCTGCGTCTCCCACTATATCCTCCTTGCTTCACCTCTGCGTCTCCCACTATATCCTCCTTGCTTCACCTCTGCGTTTCCCACTATATCCTCCTTGCTTCACCCCTGCGTCTCCCACTATATCCTCTTTGCTTCACCCCTGCGTCTCCCACTATATCCTCCTTGCTTCACCCCTGCGTCTCCCACTATATCCTCCTTGCTTCACCCCTGCGTCTCCCACTATATCCTCCTTGCTTCACCCTTGCGTCTCCCACTATATCCTCCTTGCTTCACCCCTGCGTCTCCCACTATATCCTCCTTGCTTCACCCTTGCGTCTCCCACTATATCCTCCTTGCTTCACCCCTGCGTCTCCCACTATATCCTCCTTGCTTCACCCCTGCGTCTCCCACTATATCCTCCTTGCTTCACCCCTGCGTCTCCCGCTATATCCTCCTTGCTTCACCTCTGCGTCTCCCACTATATCCTCCTTGCTTCACCTCTGCGTCTCCCACTATATCCTCCTTGCTTCACCCCTGCGTCTCTCACTATATCCTCCTTGCTTCACCCCTGCGTCTCCCACTATATCCTCCTTGCTTCACCTCTGCGTCTCCCACTATATCCTCCTTGCTTCACCCCTGCGTCTCCCACTATATCCTCCTTGCTTCACCCTTGCGTCTCCCACTATATCCTCCTTGCTTCACCTGGGACTCTCGTTGTTCTCAAGTTAGACAGTTACCGGGACATAATTTTTTACTGTATTTGAGTATATTTGTTGTTCTGTTTGTGAATATTGTCTTCCTGTAACTGCTGCCTGAGTCTCATTCTCGCCCCAAACACTTGTGTCTAGAATGTTACTAATTACAGAATGAATTAGTTAATAATTCACGAACAACATTTTGGTTCAAGAAGATAAAATAAACAAACGATATTAACTCCAGTCTTCCACAGAGAATATATCTCCTCCTCCTTGCTCTTCACACTTAATTAATAAGTCAGTCTCTCTCTCTCTCTCTCTCTCTCTCTCTCTCCCTCTCCCTCTCTCTCCCTCTCCCTCTCCCTCTCCCTCTCTCTCTCTCCGTGAAAATCATTAGGAGCCATGAGCAGGATTCGAAACCCATGCTCTGGGTTCAAACCTGAACAAACCTAAGCCTTAGACCAGTACAACCTCGAATTCTAACCATGCAACCTGGGATTCAAGTGAATTTTCTAGGGCTCCTGAGGCTTATACTGAAGCCTAACCAGGGTTTCGCACACTGCCCCCCCCCCTTGCACCTTGTCTTGTAGTCAAGGAATTCTACCTTTGACGCTACTCTTCAAATGCACAAATAACTCACATTAACGTTTAGTATCAATGAGAATGTCTCATTGATACTTCACTTTAAGCATTTTTTCCCACTGTAGAAGAGAGAAAGAGAATCAATTTCATTTCAGACTGCACAATAACACATCAATAAACTACTTCACTTGAGGTCAGAAACATGAATTAGGAAAATGAAGTCGACTGAAGCAAAACAACAGTGCAAGGAAAGATATCTTTCCATTTCCAACCATTTGAGTTTACAACATACACACTGCCCCGTAAACTCATACAATAATCTCATTATTAATGTAAACCGACTGTAGTCGTATGTGCACTCTACGTCTAACGTAATCACATCCTTAACTAATCATTAATTTATGCTGAGAATAAGTGCAGTTGTGGCATTTATCGCATTAAATCCACCTTAGAGCGCGAAGGTTCAGGTGTAAGTCCTGGGTGCTCTTAATGCTCGCTTTTACTGTATTTGATGTCCAAATTTTTTAGCGAGTTGAGACGACCAAAAATGTTAATAATGAACAATGTGCTTCACGTGGTATTAGATTTAAGCGTAAAAGTTGAATTGTATTTTCCTTCGAACATCTTGAAAATTTCCTCAATTATTAAATTAAAAAGAAAACAAAATAAATATTGAAACTTTACTATTGTATAATTCAGTGAAATTCAGTGAAAGTATAGCTGGAAAAGAGTAAATTTAGTATAACTGATGTATACTAGATGTTTAGTGCCTATTTCTTCGCAAGCATTATGAGCAAGCAATAGTGCTTGCTCCTCCTCATCCGGTCCTAAGAAATAGCATTTTATGATAAATGCGTGTTAATGCGAGACTCAACATGTACACAACACAAGCCCCTCAAGGCCCTGACTCACTGACACGTTCTTGCAACTTTAATCAGAGTAAATGAAATAGCACTCTAGAGATAACGTGCCCAGGAGACGTGAGTCAGAGAAATGTCTCACTAAAGCAGCAGGAGTGGAACATAAATGTATCCTTACTCGACCAAATATCCGCAAAAGGGACAGGATGATAACCTGAATCTCTGCTAATTGTTATCTTAAGGTGTATATATACAGAGAAAGGTTCAGGCTGTTATGTCAGGGTTAGTTAATCCTGGCAATGTACTGGACGAATTACTGGAGCAGAATAAATCGCTAAGCCAGTATAACTGTATAGATCAGTGGGTTATAAGGAGGGAGTATAGGAACAGTGCCAAACTAATCGTATGATCTGGGATCGAACGCCAAACTCTGTAAGAAGCTACAACAATCGCTCAACCAGCCACCGCTCAACCAGCCACCGCTCAACCAGCCACCGCTCAACCAGCCACCGCTCAACCAGCCACCGCTCAACCAACCACCGCTCAACCAACCAGTCTAAGTGGATGAGCAAGAGAGAGAGAGAGAGAGAGAGAGAGAGAGAGAGAGAGAGAGAGAGAGAGAGAGAGAGAGAGAGAGAGAGAGAGAGAGAGAGAGAGAGAGAGAGAACTGGGTCAAGACCCAGGATGCACAGTTAACTTGAGCCGGGTTCTCCTCCCTGATGGAAGGGCGAACAGCAGCCATATCCTGCATACTTCCCCGTAGTAAAGGAAAATTGGAAAGCCGCTGGAGAAGAAAACTGAAGCTGTGTTGGGAACCTTCGAGTGGTGGAACACAGGAGAGTGTAGACAACTCCTCAGCGGGGCAGAAGGGCAGAGGGAGTCTGAAGGCTCGTCACTAGCAAGGGTAAACGACTTCGCAACTAATGAATGCAAAGAAAAAAAGGAAATAACAAATAATAAAAAACAAAATTGAAAATTTTCTTCTTTGAGGCTCATGTACACGTGAGTGAAGACAGACGTACAGACAGACACACACACAAACTCAGACACAGACACAGGCAGTGTCTCTTTATATGTCTATATCTCCATCCACGTTTATATCAGCTGACAAGCACACACATACACTGACTATTACGGCCATTAGTGAGGGGAGCGATGGAAACAACTTGAGGGAGGAAGACAGGAAGCGAGTAAAGTGAGGGGAAACAAGAGAAATAAAGGAGTGGTGGAAACAATGGTAACGAGCGGAGCGATGTAAACAAGATAGGTAATAGTAAAGAAAATAAAGGGAGTGAGGAAAGTAGAAGTGAAGGAAGTAAGGGAAGGGGAGTGAGGGAAGCGAAGTGTGGGAAGAGGAGTGAGGGAAGGGGAGTAAGGGAAGTAAGGGGAGTAATGATAATAACAGGAGTGAGGGAAGTAAGAGGAGTGAGGAAAGTAATGGACAGTACATCCATATATGACACTGGCATGTTCACCTGGCAAAGTATTGAGTCACTAACCTCAGGGAGACACCTTGTGTGTATCCTGTTAGATGAATCCTAAGCAAGAGATCCAATCTCCTCTTACCCTTGGCCGATATGATTTCCTGTGCACATTAAAGGGATTTTGACACCTCATTCCAAAATCAGGCTGACCATCACACACATATATGAGCCTCACTGGCCGATAGTGTTATGATTTTTTAGTGCAATACAAGATCACTGTTCAGTCGTATTTCTGAAAAGAGGAAACACAAATTTCTTCTGTCAATTCCTCTTAGCGTTGAACAGTTTTGCGTGAAAAAAAAGGAAAAACTATACTTATATTAGATAAGATCCTAGATTAAAGACCTTGGCCAAAATTCCAACGTTAACAGCTTACAGGAAGAATAAACTTACGCCAGCTATTGTCTGAGCAAGATACAAGTAGCTAAGGAAGATAAGGATACTCTATCCTTATCTTCCTTAGCTACTGAAGCTGGAAGAAAGTCTTTAGCAAACTACAGAAGTAGCTCTTATAACTATATTTATAGCAAGTCAGAGATAATGGGCTAATGATAGACAACCCCCCGCCCCCCTTGGCCTATCTAAGACGAACATAAACCAGGCAACATCGGCACCATATTGAACATAATAGGTGCATCTGCGTCCGTCTCGGCAGTGTTCTCTGAATAGCTAAAATTTGACTCGTTGATCAGTCCCAACCGGAGAGTCCCAACCGGAAAGTCCCAACTGGAGAGTCCCAACCGGTTATTCCCAACCCGTCAGTCCCAACCGGTCGTTCCCAACCGGTCAGTCTTAATCAACTGGGAACCACTGTTACATGTAGTCTGATCACGAGCCTGACTTGCAAGTAACCTCGGTTCTGAAAGACAACATCTTCAAATAACACAAGTGACGAAATACAATAATTACGAGCACAGAATAACGGGAGAGACAGATTATTTACTTCTCGCACTAAGGAAGTAAAGAACAAACCAAGGAGGCATAATCACGACACGCAAAATACTCAGCAGATCGACAATGTTGACAATAGACAGATTTTAACATGGGAGGAACTAACACCAGGTGATGCTGGCATGGGAGAGGATCAGAGCGTGAGGACACTGACTTGAGGAGCACCAAACCAAGGGGAGACACTGTATAATATGGGAGTAATAAGGAGGAGGAGGGGACACTGACGTAAACAAGATCAGAAAATGGGAACACTGTTCAGCCATTGCGTGACTAGAATGAGGGGAACGTAACAGGATGACATGAGCTAGAAGAAATGGGATATTGCCAGGAGAGGAACCAAAACAAGAGGACCCGGTCATGGTGTAATATAAAGAATAGCAGGATTCTAAGCCCTGTGAGGATCCAGAGGGAACCCTCGAACCCAGTACCAATAAAGCTGAAGCCTGTAGCTCTACCAACCACACCACTGAGCACACCACGATAATGAAGCCCCAGAGTCATGCAACTAGCATTCAACTGGGACTTAAACCTTTCTTGGAGTGCCACTTAAGCATGGAGGCATAAGATGAAGTCAATTCCAGGTCATATGAGTCACAGAGATATTAGGATGTTTTCTTTAAGCGTCAGAGTAATGGGAAAATGGGATGAACTAAAGGAGCAGGTTGTAGAAGTAAACTCCATTCGTAATTTTAAAAGTAGGCCAGGAGACATTTAATAAGACAACTGGCGGATAGAAGAGCGGAATCCAAGAGCTAATGTTCGATCCTGCAGGCACAAATTGGTGAATGCACACACGCACGCACACACGTACACACACACAAAGAGCTGACCAAAGAGCCAAAGCTCAACCCCCGCAAGCACAATTAGGTGAGTACACACACAACCCGGGACCACAGGATCACGCATCAAGCGTGCTGTCCGCTTAGCCACCGGCCCCGTGTGTGTGTGTGTTTGTACTCACCTAATTGTACTCACAATTAGGTGAGTACAATTAGGTGAGTACACACACACACACACACACTGCCAAACTTGTTGACTGTCAAAAGGCCTTTGATACAGTATCGCACATGAGACTGCTATACAAACTTGAGAGGCAGGCAGGAGTAAGCGGAAAGGCCCTAGTATGGGTGACGAACTACCTAACAGGAAGGAGCCAGAGGGTAATGGTAAGGGGCGAGAAGTCAGACACTGCGAACAGTAACAAGTGGAGTACCTCAAGGATCGGTGCTGGGACCAATCCTCTTTCTAATTTACGTAAATGATATGTTTACAGGAGTGGAATCATACATGTCAATGTTTGCAGATGACGCAAAATTAATGAGAAGAGTTGTGACAGACGAGGATTGTAGGATCCTCCAAGAGGACTTAAACAGGCTGCAGAGATGGTCAGGGAAATGGCTACTGGAGTTTAACACCAGTAAATGTAAAGTTATGGAAATGGGATCAGGTGACAGGAGACCAAAGGGACAGTACACAATGAAGGGGAACAGCCTACCTGTAACGATTCGAGAAAGAGATCTGGGAGTGGATGTGACACCTAATCTAACTCCTGAGGCACATATAAATAGGATAACGACAGCAGCGTACTCTACACTGGCGAAAATTAGAACTTCATTCAGAAACCTAAATGAGGAAGCTTTTAGGGCGCTTTACACTGCCTACGTGAGACCCGTCTTAGAGTATGCCGCGCCATCATGGAGCCCCCACCTGAAGAAACAAATAAAGAAACTGGAGAAGGTTCAGAGGTTTGCGACGAGGCTTGTCCCAGAGTTACGAGGGATGGGATATGAAGAGCGGCTGAAGGAACTGAACCTTACGACACTAGAGAAAAGAAAGGAGAGAGGAGATATGATAGGGACATATAAAATACTCAGGGGAATTGACAAAGTGGAAATAGATGAAATGTTCACACGTAATAATAACAGAACGAGGGGACATGGGTGGAAACTGGAAACTCAGATGAGTCACAGAGATGTTAGGAAGTTTTCTTTTAGCGTGAGAGTAGTAGAAAAATGGAATGCACTTGGGGAACAGGTTGTGGAAGCAAATACTATTCATACTTTTAAAACTAGGTATGATAGGGAAATGGGACAGGAGTCATTGCTGTAAACAACCGATAGCTAGAAAGGCGGGATCCAAGAGTCAATGCTCGATCCTGCAAGCACATATAGGTGAGTACATATAGGTGAGTACACACACACACACACACACACACACACACACACACACACACACACCCACAATTAACACAGCATCAACATGGGTTCAGGGATGGCAAGTCCTGCCTCACACGGTTACTTGAATTCTACTTGAATTCTACGACCAGACGACACACACACACACACACAGGTGTGTGTACTCACCTAGTTGTACTCACCTAGTTGTGCTTGCGGGGGTTGAGGTCTGTCTCTTTGGTCCCGCCTCTCAACCGTCAATCAACAGGTGTACAGGTTCCTGAGCCTATTGGGCTCTATCATATCTACACTTGAAACTGTGTATGGAGTCAGCCTCCACCACATTACTTCCTAATGCATTCCATTTGTCAACCACTCTGACACTAAAAAAGTTCTTTCTAATATCTCTGTGGCTCATTTGGGCACTCAGTTTCCACCTGTGTCCCCTAGTGCGTGTGCCCCTTGTGTTAAATTGCCTGTCTTTATCAACCCTGTCGATTCCTTTGAGAATCTTGAATGTGGTGATCATGTCCCCCCTAACTCTTCTGTCTTCCAACGAAGTGAGGTTTAATTCCCGTAGTCTCTCCTCGTAGTTCATACCTCTCAGCTCGGGTACTAGTCTGGTGGCAAACCTTTGAACCTTTTCCAGTTTAGTCTTATGCTTGACTAGATATGGACTCCATGCTGGAGCCGCATACTCCAGGATTGGTCTGGCATATGTGGTATATAATGTTCTGAAAGATTCCTTACACAAGTTTCTAAAGGCCGTTCTTATGTTAGCCAACCTGGCATATGCTGCTGATGTTATCCTCTTGATATGAGCTTCAGGGGACAGGTCTGGCGTGATATCAACCCCCCAGGTCTCTCTCTTTCTGACTCTTGAAGTATCTCATCTCCCAAATGATACATTGTATCTGGTCTCCTGCTTCCTACCCCTATCTTCATTACATTACATTTGCTTGGGTTAAACTCTTACAGTCATTTGTTCGACCACTCCTGCAGCTTGTCCAGGTCTTCTTGAAGCCTCAAGCTGTCCTCCTCTGTCTTAATCCTTCTCATAATTTTGGCATCATCAGCAAACATTGAGAGAAATGAGTCTATACCCTCTGGGAGATCATTTACGTATATCAGAAACAGGATAGGTCCAAGCACAGAGCCCTGTGGGACTCCACTGGTGACTTCACGCCATTCTGAGGTCTCAACCCTCACTGTAACTCTCTGCTTCCTATTGCTTAGGTACTCCCTTATCCACTGGAGCGCCCTACCAGTTACTCCTGCCTGTTTCTCCAGCTTATGCAAAAACCTTTTATGGGGTACTGTGTCAAAGGCTTTCCGACAGTCCAAAAAAATGCAGTCCGCCCATCCTTTTCTTTCTTGCTTAATCTTTGTCACCTGATCGTAGAATTCTATCAAGCCTGTAAGGCAAGATTTACCCTCCCTAATCCCATGTTGATGGGTTGTCACGAAGTCTCTTCTCTCCAGATGTGTTACTAGGTTTTTCCTCACAATCTTCTCCATCACCTTCCATGGTATACAAGTTAAGGACACTGGCCTGTAGTTCAGTGCCTCTTGTCTGTCACCCTTTTCGTATATTGGTACTACATTAGCAGTCTTCCATATTTCTGGTAGGTCTCCCGTTTCCAGTGACCTACTATACACTATGGAGAATGGCAAGCAAAGTGCTCCTGCACACTCTTTCAATACCCACGGTGAGATTCCGTCCGGCCCAACAGCTTTTCTCACATCCAGCTACAATAGCTGCTTCTTGACCTCATCTCTTGTAATTTCGAACTTTTCCAAGGTCGCCTGGTTTGCTGCCACCTCTCCTAGCGCCGTGACTTCTCCCTGTTCAGTTGTAAGGCCTCCTGGAACCTTTTGTTGAGTTCTTCACACAGGTGTGTGTGTGTGTGTGTGTGTGTGTGTGTGTGTGTGTGCACAAAATTATGAGGAGGATTGAAGCAGAGGAGAATAGTAGGAGGCTACAAGATGACCTGCAGAGATTGAATGAATGGTCCAACAAATGGCTGCTCAAGTTCAACCCGAGTAAATGCAAATAAATGAAATTAGGCGGCGGAAACAGAAGATCAGACACAGGATACAAGATGGGAGATGAAGTACTTCATGAAACGGACAGAGAGAAAGATCTAGGAGTTGATATCACACCAAACCTCTCTCCTGATCCCGCATAAAAAGAATTACGTCTGCGGCATATGCGAGACTGGCTAACATCAAAACAGAGTTCAGGAACCTATGTAAGGAATCATTCAGAATCTTGTATACCACATATGTAAGACCAATCCTGGAGTATGCGGCCCCAGCATATCGCCCTGTTCCTTGTCAAGCACAAGACGAAGCTGGAAAAAGTTCCGAGGTATGCCACTAGACTAGTTCCGGAGCTAAGAGGCATTAGTTACGAGGAAAGGCTGCGAGAGATGCACCTTACGACACTGGAAGACAGAAGAGTAAGGGGATGTTACGAACCCGGATCCAGCGTCCGAGCCTGGAGCAGTGACAAACACGCCATCTGTGGGTCAGCTCCCGAAACCCCCGCCAAACGAACGACGACACCTAGTGAGGACAGCGTGTACTGGCCTCGAGGACCAGTTTCCAGTCTGGTTCAGCGCTCAACACCGCCGCTCCTGACCTCTGGTGAGGTGGTGCTCCGACGACAGCGCCATCTATGGAGTGGATATGTCGGGCGTTTGTATCTGAGCCTGTGAGTGTGGTGTATTAGTGTCCCAGTTATTGATGACGTGTCTGCTTACAGAGCCGACCTGGGACCACTGTGTTGAAGGTGGAGTCAGTCTACCCGAGGCAGCCAGTCTCCATACAGTGAAGTTTGCTGCAGCTGTCGTGACGTCGTCCCCCCGGAAGAACACTGTGGTGTGTTAAGCCTGCCAGTGGAGTGGCAGTGGAAGGATTTACCCGGGACCGACGGTTGGAGACGATAATCCACTGGGGTATTGAGGACAGGAGGGTGATTGGTGATATCACACGAGACTCCTGTCTAGGGCATACCCCTTTTATCGTTCGTGGAGTGGCCGTACCAGCTTTGGTGGCTCAGTACCTGCCAGCAGACCTGCTGGACGTGTGGTTGACGGCCTCCACGACGGTGCCCCCAGTGGACCTGTGTTGTGGCTGACCTGTGGCCAGGGTAGGCTCGGCGTTCTCAGAGGACACGTCTTGAGGCCACGAAGAAAGCACCGCGGACTCGGCACCTAGCTTCTTAATCAAGAGTCTTCAGCAGAAGACTAGTTTGTGCATGATCCCCTTTGTAAAGTGTTAATACCCCTCCCCCTTGTGTACTCTATTATTTTATATATTTAAATGGTGATGGTGAAGATTATATTATATTAAGTTCTTAGCTTTCTTTCCCTACTCCCTTTAAGTTACTTGCGTCACGGATCTCATCCCTTGATAGCCACTACTGGCTTGGGAACGGATACTTATATCTTCCTCTAACAACATCAGAGTGAGAACCCCGTTGCGTCCCGAGAGGGCCGTAACATAATTGGCATCCCCAGCGGGATCCGTCCCCTTGTTAAGTATGGTTGACAGGGGTGGTGAAGTGGCGTAATCCCTGTATATAATTCCTTCCCCCTGTGTGACGATTGTGACGTTATACGTCCTGTGCGGTGCTCAGAGTGACTTAAGCGCGATATTGTGCAGTGCGGTGCTCGCTGTGATTAAGCGATTAAGTGCAATATTGCCTAGTGCGGTGCTCAGTGATTTAGTGTAATATTGTAGAGCGAAGTGTTCGCTTGGACTCAGTGCAATATTGTAGAGCGAAGTGTTCGCTTGGACTCAGTGCAATATTGGGTAGTGCGGTGCCCGAAGTGATTACGTGCAATATTGGCAAGTGCAGTGTTTGGTGCGATAAAGTGCAATATTGACGTAGAACAGTGCTCGGTGTGTTAAGTGCTCGTTAAGTGTTCCACCAGTGACAATGGCAGACAAAGCTACCATTGACGATCTGGACGAGGTTCAGGCTTTTCTGAACAGAGAAGATTGTCTTGCCAGATTAAAATATCTGAGCAAACCGGAACTTGTACTAGTGAGCGCCTACCTGGAGATCAAGATCCGTGCCAGTGATTCCCGTGTGGAGA
Source organism: Procambarus clarkii (assembly GCF_040958095.1). NCBI lineage: Eukaryota > Metazoa > Arthropoda > Malacostraca > Decapoda > Cambaridae > Procambarus > Procambarus clarkii. The sequence continues at coordinate 14,541,111 of NC_091191.1, forward strand.
TCTTGTCCAAGGTTCACCGGCACCTGAAGGCAGAAGAGAAACAGGGAAGCGAGACTCCTAGTACAAGGGAAGGTGAGGAAATAGCTTCCACGGAAAAGGAAGATAAGGGCAGTGACATTGACAGTGATGCAGGTGAGCTTAATATCAGCTTCCTAACAGTCAAGATGCGTGCCTTAGAAATTAATCGGGAAATTGAATGGAAGAAGTTAGAAATGGAACGAGAATTAAAAGATAAAGAAATGGAGATGAAAGAAAAGGAATTGGCGATGAGGCGTTTAGAATTAGAAAGAGAAGAGAAACGAGAGAGAGAAGAGAGAGAAAGAGAAGAAAGAAGAGAAGAACGAGAAAGAGAAGAGAAACGGGAAAGAGAAGAACGAGAAAGAGAAGAGAGACGAGAAAGAGAAGAACGAGAACGAGAGAGAGAAGAACGAGAAAGAGAAGAGAGACGAGAAAGAGAAGAACGAGAACGAGAGAGAGAAGAACGAGAAAGAGAAGAGAGACGAGAGAGAGAAGAACGAGAACGAGACAAAGAGGAAAGAGAGAGACAACATGAACTAGAAGTTTTGCGATTAGGCGGTGGTCGGAGGCAAACAACGGACACCAGTAGCTTCGATCCGGTACGCAACATCAAAATGGTCCCCAAATTCCATGAGAAGGAAGTGTCAAAATTCTTTGCAGCCTTCGAGAAAGTCGCTGCCTCTTTGGAGTGGCCAAGGGAGAATTGGGCCATCATGATACAGTCAGTCTTGACTGGGAAGGCCCAAATTGCCTACTCTACGTTATCCCTTGACGACTCCAGCGATTATGACAAGGTGAAGAAAGTTGTGCTCATGGCTTACCAATTGGTACCTGAGGCTTATAGGCAAAAGTTCAGAAACCTGAAGAAGACCTCAGAGCACACTTTTACCGAATTCGCCACGATCAAGGAGCGACTTTTCCAGGAATGGTGTACCTCTCGGAAGGTGGAGACCAAGGAAGACCTCGAGCAGCTGATTCTGCTGGAGGACTTCAAGGATTGTTTATCTGGAGACCTCAAGACGTACTTGGAGGAACAGCAGGTAGAGACCTTGAGTGCAGCAGCCACCATGGCTGAAGAGTACATCCTGACTCATAGGCCGTCTAAGTACGTCCCTAGGAATTACCAGCGCCGGTTCGACAGACCTCATGATGAAGAAGAAAGACCCATCCCACAAAGTGCTAAGAAGACGCCCCCAAGTAGCCCCCGAAGAACAAGTCCTAGTAGTCCGAAACACCTTAGTCCAAGGAGGAATATGGTGTGCTGGACTTGTGGGCAGAAAGGGCACATAGCTGCTAGGTGCCGAGGCAGAAGAGGTGGCAGCGCACGAAGGGAGGTGATGTTGATGGGCTGTGTTACACCACCAGTAGGAAACCAGTCTACGACGACGCAGGAAGGACCAAGTTTGTTGGTCCCTCACACTTCAACCGGGTATGTAACGAGTGATCATACTGGTAGATCAATTGTAGTGCTCAGAGATAGTGGAGCAGCCCAGTCCCTGATCGTGAAGAGCTCGTTACCCGAGGGAGTAAGTGTGGATGGGAGACCAGAGGTGATCCTGGTTGGGTTTCCTAGGACGCAGTACATCGCCCCCTTAGTGCCAGTACATCTCGACTCGCCTTATTTCAGCGGCACATGTGCGTTGGCAGTAGTCGATACCCTCCCTGTGGCTGGGATTGACGTGGTACTAGCCAACGACTTGGTGACCGATTGGAGCACCAATCATCCCAAGGTTGCGGACGAGTCTACCAGAACAGCAAGGTCTGAGGTAACAGGCAATGGTAATGTCCAGGTAAAGACAGACCCGGATTTGAACATGTCTAATTTGTCCTCTCCCCCGCAGATCGACAGTTATCTAGCAGTGTCTCCTGATTCTCTCAACAAGGAACATGAGGTTAAGAAGGCAGAAGTACCTGAGCTAGAAGAGAGGCCTCGTGTGCAGACACCCACGGATACCAACGAGTCTGGAGCGAAGGCTAAGGTGTGCTTGCGGTATGGCAAGTTACAGCGTGTAGTGGACCAGCCAGAGATTCCCCAGACGTCAGAGGTATGTGAGGCATGTTCTAAAGGTCTAGTGCCCTCTTTGGTCCAAGCCAGGCTAGTGGATGGTGCCGGCTATGGACATGACAAGCTCAGGAAACTTATCCCTCGACTTACCAAATGTTTCCTATCGGTATTTTGTTTTGTTCTCCTATGTGCTCTCTGTGTTCTCAGTAAGGATCAGTGGACGACCCGAAGGATGATGGCTCCCATGAACATCGCGAAGAGGTCCCAGGGATTGGAGATTTGTACTGCAAGTGTTGCAGTTGAAGAAGGGACCTGGGAGGTAATAGATGATACAGGAGGTACGACAAATGATAATATGAGTGACTGTTTCCGACAGGTTGACACCCCCCGCGTGATAGCCGAGCCTCAATGCAGCGTTATACGGAACGTTGGTCGACCTGACGGTGGCAGAGCGAATGCCATCTTCGGTGAGCAAGCAGCCCTGTTGGAACTAGGTGCGGGCCTAGTAGACGAGTATGTAGTAAGTACTGCCTTGCCCACTGTCGCTATCACTCTGAATTATCAGACCTCTGTATTCCAGGTTCCTGTCTCCCTGAAGGACCATCGGACCGGCACCAGAAATGCCGTCTGTGGACAGCCATCATCGGTGCCACGACATAGGGAAGTGTCGAGTTACCCCAGATCGTGTCGAAACCAATCCGTACTCGAGAGAGGTGAGATGAAGCCCCTGCTTGACATCGCAGTGGAGACGTGGAAGACGTGGAAGGTTACGCCAGGCAGGACATCGCCTTCCATCTGCAAGTTCCCATTGAGCCGGAATTGCCCAGTAGGACAATTCTGTAGACGAGACAGCCTCGCAATTCCAGATCATAAAGCATGCGTGTCCATTTGGAGTTGTGTCGCCCTGCTAATTTGGTTTGTGTTTTTTATAGAACCCCAAACCAAATTCTTTTTGGTGGGGAGGTGTTACGAACCCGGATCCAGCGTCCGAGCCTGGAGCAGTGACAAACACGCCATCTGTGGGTCAGCTCCCGAAACCCCCGCCAAACGAACGACGACACCTAGTGAGGACAGCGTGTACTGGCCTCGAGGACCAGTTTCCAGTCTGGTTCAGCGCTCAACACCGCCGCTCCTGACCTCTGGTGAGGTGGTGCTCCGACGACAGCGCCATCTATGGAGTGGATATGTCGGGCGTTTGTATCTGAGCCTGTGAGTGTGGTGTATTAGTGTCCCAGTTATTGATGACGTGTCTGCTTACAGAGCCGACCTGGGACCACTGTGTTGAAGGTGGAGTCAGTCTACCCGAGGCAGCCAGTCTCCATACAGTGAAGTTTGCTGCAGCTGTCGTGACGTCGTCCCCCCGGAAGAACACTGTGGTGTGTTAAGCCTGCCAGTGGAGTGGCAGTGGAAGGATTTACCCGGGACCGACGGTTGGAGACGATAATCCACTGGGGTATTGAGGACAGGAGGGTGATTGGTGATATCACACGAGACTCCTGTCTAGGGCATACCCCTTTTATCGTTCGTGGAGTGGCCGTACCAGCTTTGGTGGCTCAGTACCTGCCAGCAGACCTGCTGGACGTGTGGTTGACGGCCTCCACGACGGTGCCCCCAGTGGACCTGTGTTGTGGCTGACCTGTGGCCAGGGTAGGCTCGGCGTTCTCAGAGGACACGTCTTGAGGCCACGAAGAAAGCACCGCGGACTCGGCACCTAGCTTCTTAATCAAGAGTCTTCAGCAGAAGACTAGTTTGTGCATGATCCCCTTTGTAAAGTGTTAATACCCCTCCCCCTTGTGTACTCTATTATTTTATATATTTAAATGGTGATGGTGAAGATTATATTATATTAAGTTCTTAGCTTTCTTTCCCTACTCCCTTTAAGTTACTTGCGTCACGGATCTCATCCCTTGATAGCCACTACTGGCTTGGGAACGGATACTTATATCTTCCTCTAACAACATCAGAGTGAGAACCCCGTTGCGTCCCGAGAGGGCCGTAACAGGGGAGACATGATCACTACCTACAAAATCCTCAGGGATATTGACAGGGTAGACAAGGATGCATTATTTAACACGGGTGGTAGACGAACAAGGGGACACAGGTGGAAGTAGAATTCCCAGATGAGCCACAGAAACATTAGAAAAAACATTTTCATTGTCAGAGTGTTTAGTAAATGGAATGCACTAGGCAGGGATGTGGTGGAGGCTGACTCCATACACAGTTTCAAATGTAGATATGATATCCAAACACACCCTCCAAACCCCTCCAAATATATATATTTGATGAGTCCAGTAGGCTCAAGAATCTGTGCACCAGTTGATTGATGGTTGAGAGGCGGGACCAAAGAGTCAAAGCTCAACATCCGCATGCACAATTAGGTGAGTACACGTACCCGAGCATATCTGTACCGCCTGTGTCAGCGTGAAACAACACAGGCACAGATGAGGGTCTAACGAAGTATATTATAAATATATTCATCTTTTATGGCAAATTGAGGTATACTGCAGGACATTAGGGCGTAGGACTCCCCATCTTGTATATTGTTCCCAATATATGGCGCCCGGGATGAAGGATACTAGCCTGGATAATGGGGAAAATATGACGTATACCGCAGAGAGGGAACGGGAAGTGTTGGTGTGGGTTATAACAATATTGGTAGCGTGTGTGTCGTTCAGGAGAGCGCGTTAGTGTCTCTAGCTTCCCCTCATGTCTGCCTGTTCTATTGTATTCATTGTAAACGGTTCCACTGTTCCACCACATAAATTACATTGTTTCTTTTGTGTCAATTATGTCTATGTGCTGTGGCGTGTCCTTTCAAGGAGTCGTTAGGTCTGCTCTCTCATTGATCTTTTTCGTATTCCATCTCATATTTCGTATTCCATCCCATGCTGAGACGAGCCTCGAACAAACTTCTGAATCTATTCAAGTTTGCTTATGTGCTTTTTTATATCAGGGGTTCCAAGCATGGTCTGTATACTGCAGGACTTCACACGAAGGTGGTGCACAATGTTCTAAATGCCTCCTTACTGAAGTTAAGACGCGGGCCTTCATGTAGTGCCGTGAGGTGATGAGTGAAGTTATTTTGGTGTGTCTCCACACACTGAGATCGCCCCATAGCGTCGAGTTGATGACCAAAGGTTGTTGAGAGAGCTACCGCTAGGGGGGGGGGCTTTACTACTCAATGTCGAGAGGGAACGTCATTATACACACGTGTACAATTATCATAAATTTCACAACGATGTTGAAAGGAATAATCCAGGTGGTGTTATTCGTTATAACACATTAATTATGTTCATTATCCAATGTTATCATTATCGATACAATGAAAGAGGGAGTCAGAGGGCGGCCGGTCTCACCCCTGGACGATATAGACAGCGGGTGTTATTACGCGATTTAATTTCGCAGTCAGAGAATAAGTCAATAACCAATTCTAAATTTCAGTCACGCTATTGGCTGAAAATTTAAAAAAAAAGCCCGCAACTATTAAATAAAATGAGAGTGACGACGTTTCGGTCCATCTTAGACGTTATCCAGGGTTAAAGATGGATCAAAAACTCTTCATTTTAAATTTTGTTTATTGTGTGTGAGTTTGGTGATCCTTCAATTTCTTGGAGACTTGACATGATGGACAAGAGGCAAAGATACACAAGAAACACCTCCCTTCCCTCCTCCTATATCCCTTTATTCCCTTGATTCACAGGCAGTTAGGCAGAACGCAATGGAACGCAATTCAGGCAACAGCCAATTGAAAGTCACCAATGCTCAGACAATCATTCAAATAATTACCGTATGTTCAGATCACATGGCAGACATGAACATATTTTAAACGAGGGACAGAGGGGAGAGAGACAACAGACCAGGAGCTGAAGCGTGAGCCATGAAGTTATTAATACATAAATATTCAAAAATAGTTTAAATGCATTAAAACATTCCATTACAGTTCGTTAAGTTAACGAATAAAAAATTAGGAAACTCGTGTGACAGTTCCCCAGGCTCTAAGGCATGTTTTCATGGATACATTGCGACGCAGCATAGCGAGCGAGGCCCCCTACAGGTCGGGTCATTCACGAAGCCTTTAATACAAACACCTTGTGACATCCCTTGATGCCGAGAATCGCTACTTCATGAGAGAGCGAGAGAGAGAGAGAGAGAGAGAGAGAGAGAGAGAGAGAGAGAGAGAGAGAGAGAGAGAGAGAGAGAGAGAGAGAGAGAGAGAGAGAGAGAGAGACAGACAGACAGACAGAGAGACAGAGAGAGCGAGAGAGAGAGAGACAGACAGACAGACAGAGAGACAGACAGAGAGACAGAGAGAGAGACAGAGAGAGATAGAGAGAGAGAGAGATAGAGACAGAGAGACAGAGACAGACAAACAAAGACAGACACAGACAGAGAGAGACAGACACAGACAGAGCGAGCAAGCACTCCTGGTGATCAAAAGCCAAAAAATGGAGCGTCAGTAACACGTGGCTCTTGTAGGAGAAGAACAGCATGCTAAAGAACTTTGGACTCTGTTGCCTGGCTGCTTGGAGCTCTACAGCAGCAGAGAAGAATAGCGTGGAGGAGAGGGAAGTATAGAGGGAGAAGAGAGGGAAGAATAGAGATGGAAGAGATAGGATAGAAGGGAGGATAGGCAAAGATAGAAGGGAGGAATAGGCACGGGAATTTATTGTATTCTCTTACACATAAATATTATTTCAATGACTAATTTGTCCAAATTTCTAATGCGACAATCTCAGTCTCTCTCAGCCGGTGGAGACTCTACTGGAGAAGGTTCGCATCCTTCTCGCACCACCTAACATTGACCTAACACTGAGCATGGGAAACACTAACACTGAGCATGGGAAACACTAACACTGACCTCTGTCGTGTAGAGTGCGAGCGTGAACACACTAACACTGACCTCTGTCGTGTAGAGTGCAAGCGTGAACACACTAACACTGACCTCTGTCGTGTAGAGTGCAAGCGTGAACACACTAACACTGACCTCTGTCGTGTAGAGTGCAAGCGTGAACACACTAACACTGACCTCTGTCGTGTAGAGTGCAAGCGTGAAAACAATGTTCATCTTAAATCATGTTGATATGTATTGGAATGAGGAAGACTGAGTTATGATGTTATCAGGGAATTGGCTGAACACTCGGCTGGGATTTTCACAGTTCATAAATATCGCTATCGCGTCAGCCATTGCTCGGCTCACTCGGTTATATATGCACTCATGTACTCACTTAGATGTACTCATTTATATGTACTCGCCTAGATGTACGCACTTATATGTACTCACCTAGATGTACTCACTTATTGGTACTCGCCTAGATGTACTCATTTATAGGTACTCGCCTAGATGTACTCACTTATATGTACTCACCTAGATGTACTCACTTATTGGTACTCGCCTAGATGTACTCACTTATATGTACTCGCCTAGATGTACTCACTTATTGGTACTCGCCTAGATGTATTCACTTATATGTACTCGCCTAGATGTTCTCACTTATAGGTACTCACCTAGATGTACTCACTTATTGGTACTCGCCTAGATGTTCTCACTTATATGTACTCGCCTAGATGTATTCACTTATATGTACTCTCCTAGATATACTCACTTATAGGTACTCACCTAGATGTTCTCACTTATAGGTACTCACCTAGATGTTCTCACTTATATGTACTCGCCTAGATGTATTCACTTATATGTACTCTCCTAGATATACTCACTTATAGGTACTCACCCAGATGTACTCACTTACATGTACTCACCTAGAAGTCCTAGATGCATTTTGTTTTGAGTTAGCTTCAACCTCTTCTTCGTCTGACCTATTCCAATTATTGAGAACTTTAGTCTTTTAAAAAAATATTGACATCTCTGGGGCAGTACCAAGTGTACGTGTCACTTAGAAAGTGCCTCCAGTTTGATCTGTTTCCTCTCGTTCTGCTGTTCGCAGCTTTGAGCATTGTTCCTTCTTTACTTGTGCAAGTTTATTTAAAATTGCATTTGAAACCATTATGTTCTCGCTTTTATTTCTCTCCTCGTGTTGTGATATTCATTTCCGCCAGAGATGATCTGGAACATGGCTTCTAGAGTTTAATGCAGCCAAATGCAAGTTATGAGGATAGGAACTGAAGTGAGCAGACCCGTTCAATTGTACAGATATTGGTTGGACAGATTCATGTGTCAGAAAAGGAAGAAGGACATGTAGAGGGGGATGTCTTCTTCTTCCGAAGAGGACCGTATATAATATAATATAGTTATATTATATGGTTATATTATGATATGGTTATATAATATGGTTACCGGCATATTCCATACTAGTCAACGTGCGTATATCACTCATACGCTTGAACAAAGTTAGAAAACTAGAAAGAGGCCATGATAATGGCATAGACGATTCTAGGGGGAAATTATCAAACTAGACAAAAGCACAATGTTCTGTACTAGGCACAGCAGATGGAAACTAAAGATACAAATGAGTCAAAGGGATGTCGGAATGATATTTTTTTCCTGTTTGAGTCACAATTGAAATAATTTAGACTAATATAAACGTAGGAACTTAGTCATGAGTTCGAAAAAGTATGTCCAGAAGGTTGGGAAAGGAATCCAGATTTTCCTTGCAAACAAAGCTACACACGCGCGCAGACACACACACGCGCGCGCAGGCAGAAATACACAAATACACACACACACACACACACACACACACACACACACACACACACACACACACACACAGAACTACCTAACAGGAAGGAGCCAAAGAGTTATGGTAAGGGGCGAGAAGTCGGACTGGCGAACAGTAACAAGTGGAGTACCACAAGGATCGGTGCTGGGACCAATTCTATTTCTTGTATATGTTAACGACATGTTTACAGGCGTAGAGTCCTACATGTCGATGTTTGCGGATGACGCAAAGTTGATGAGAAGAGTTGTGACAGATGAGGATTGCAGAATCCTCCAAGAGGACCTGAACAGGTTGCAGAGATGGTCAGAGAAATGGCTACTGGAATTCAACACGAGCAAATGTAAAGTTATGGAAATGGGACTAGGAGATAGGAGACCAAAGGGACAGTACACAATGAATGGGGAACAGCCTACCTGTGACGACGCGTGAAAGAGACCTGGGTGTGGACGTAACACCTAATCTATCTCCTGAGGCACATATAAATAGGATAACGACAGCAGCGTACTCTACACTGGCAAAAGTTAGAACATCATCCAGAAATCTAAGTAAGGAGGCATTTAGGGCACTTTACACTGCTTACGTGAGGCCAGTCTTAGAGTATGCCGCCTCATCATGGAGTCCCCATCTGAAGAAGCATATAATGAAACTGGAAAAGTATCAGAGGTTTGCTACGAGACTCGTCCCAGAGCTACGAGGGATGGGGTATGAGGAGCACCTGAGGGAACTGTGCCTTACGACACTAGAAAGAAGAAGGGAGAGGGGGGGGGACATGATAGGAACGTATAAGAAACTCAGAGGGATTGACAGAGTGGACATAGACGAAATGTTCACACGGAATAGTAACAGAACGAGGGGACATGGATGGAAGCTGGAAGCTCAGATGAGTCACAGAGATGTTAGGAAGTTTTCTTTTAGCGTGAGACTAGTGGGAAAATGGAATGCACTTCAGGAACAGGTTGTGGAAGCAAATATTATTCATAATTTTAAAACCAGGTATGATAGGGAAATGGGACAGGAGTCATTGCTGTAAACAACCGATGCTCGAAAGGCGGGATCCAAGAGTCAATGCTCGATCCTGCAGACACAACTAGGTGAGTACAACTAGGTGAGTACACACACACACACACACACACTCACTGTGCAACTACACTTTTGTGCGACTACAGGAGAATAGGCAGGTATGTAAAAGGGAAAGATCGACCTTTGAGGATCACCCTAAATGGTGCCAAACAGATGGAAGAAGTACTAAGGAATGCTAGAAAATTACAAAGTGATGAGGATGGGAAAGTGAGGTCGTTAAGACGAGATCTTTCAAAAGAAGATAGAGAGAAGCTGAAACTGAACCTCGCCGAGGCAAAACGTTTAAATGAGAGAAGGAATGAAGAAGAAATCAAATTTTTTTTTCTACAAAGTGATAGGGGTAGGCAGACCAGTAAAGTGGTACATAAAGGCAAACCAACAAAATCATTAGAGAAAGGGGGAGTGAAAAATACGAAGAGGGGGAACAAGTTCCTCAAGATTGCATACACCAACATAGATGGAGTAAGATCAAAGATACTGGAGTTAAGTGATATAATACAGCTGCAGACACCAGACATTGTTGCAATCACAGAGACAAAACTTGAAGATGCTATTTTAAATGAGGTCATATTCCCAAGGGGCTACTCAATTTGGAGTCGGGACAGAAAAATCAGGAAAGGCGGTGGCGTTGCTGTGCTGGTGAAAGAACACCTAAAGGTGGACGAAATAGTGACTGCTAATCCACAAGAAGTTGACATAATAGCACTAGAGATCTGCCATGAGGATGATAAACTAATGATCATAAATGCATACAGTCCACCGCTAAGCAGCACATGGTCAAAGGAGGAGCTAGATAGTAAACGAGAAGGTCTTATAACAATAATGAGAGAGATCATAGCTAGAGCGGATAACGATAATTCACGACTGTTGATAGTCGGCGACTTCAACTTGAAATCCATAGACTGGGAAGCATGTGAAGCTAAAACAGAAGATTTCTGGACCTGTAAATTTGTAGACCTCATCCTGGAAACATTCTTGTATCAACATGTTAAACAAGCTACGAGGATGAGGGAAGGGGACGTTCCCTCCATGCTAGATTTGATATTTACCAGGAAGGAGGAAGAAATATTTGACATTCAGTACCTTCCTCCCTTGGGTAAAAGTGACCATGTCTTTTTGGGAATAAAGTATGCAATGCGTTATAATCTGGAAGAAAATATGACGGTTGATGCAAATGAAAAACCTGACTTTAGGAGAGGACATTATGGCAACCTTAGAATTTTTTTTAGTGAGTATAATTGGACAGACTTGTTGCTAAGGAAGGAAGTGAATGAGATGTATGTCAGGTTTTGTGAAATATATGATAAAGGCACAAAAAAAATTATACCAAAACAGAGAAGCAGAACTAGGAAACAGGATTGGTTCAACAGAAAGTGCGAGAGGGCCGGAGACCAAAAGACACAAAAATGGAATGAATACAGAAAGAGGCCGAACCCCCAAACATACCAGCGATATAAAGATGCGAGAAACAACTACACGGCAGTGAGGAGAGAGGCAGAAAGAATTTTTGAAAAAGGGATTGCAGACAAATGTAAAACGGAACCAGGTCTATTCTATAAATTCATAAACAACAAATTGCAGGTGAAGGATAATATTCAGAGGTTGAAAATGGGAAACCGATTCACGGAAAATGAAAAGGAAATGTGTGAAACGTTAAACGAAAATTCCAAAGTGTGTTTGTACAAAATTAAATCTTTAGGGAACCAGATACAATAAGAATTCCAGAGAACAACATAGAGCACATAGAGGTGTCTAGAGACGAAGTGGAAAAAATGCTCAAGGAGCTAAATAAGAACAAAGCAGTTGGTCCAGATGGGGTTTCACCATGGGTTCTGAGAGAATGTGCACCTGAGCTCAGCATTCCTCTTCAACTGATTTTTCAGGCATCCCTGTTTACAGGAGTTGTAGCTGATGTGTGGAAAAAGGCTAACATTGTTCAAATCTACAAAGGTGGAAGCAGGGAAGACCCCCTTAATTATAGACCGGTATCATTGACAAGTGTAATAGTCAAAATATTGGAAAAAATATTAAATCTAAATGGGTAGAACACCTGGAGAGAAATTATATAATATCAGACAGACAGTATGGTTTTCGATCTGGAAGATCATGTGTATCGAATTTACTCAGTTTCTATGATCGAGCAACAGAGATATTACAGGAAAGAGATGGTTGGGTTGACTGCATCTATCTGGACCTAAAAAAGGCTTTCGACAGAGTTCCACATAAGAGGTTGTTCTGGAAACTGGAAAATATTGGAGGAGTGACAGGTACGCTTCTAACATGGATGAAAAATTTTCTGACTGATAGAAAAATGAGGGCTGTGATCAGAGGCAATGTATCAGACTGGAGAAATGTCACAAGTGGAGTACCACAGGGTTCAGTTCTTGCACCAGTGATGTTTATTGTCTACATAAATGATCTACCAGTTGGTATACAGAATTATATGAACATGTTTGCTGATGATGCTAAGATAATAGGAAGGATAAGAAACTTAGATGATTGTCATGCCCTTCAAGAAGACCTGGACAAAATAAGTACATGGAGCGCCACTTGGCAAATGGAATTTAATGTTAATAAATGCCATGTTATGGAATGTGGAATAGGAGAACATAGACCCCACACAACCTATATATTATGTGAGAAATCTTTAAAGAATTCTGATAAAGAAAGAGATCTAGGGGTGGTTCTAGATAGAAAACTATCACCTGAGGACCACATAAAGAATATTGTGCGAGGAGCCTATGCCACGCTTTCTAACTTCAGAATTGCTTTTAAATACATGGATGGCGATATATTAAATAAATTGTTCACTACTTTTGTTAGGCCTAAGCTAGAATATGCAGCAGTTGTGTGGTGCCCATATCTAAAGAAGCACATCAACAAACTGCAAAAGGTGCAAAGACATGCTACTAAGTGGCTCCCAGAACTGAACGGCAAGAGCTACGAGGAAAGGTTAGAGGCATTAAATATGCCAAAACTAGAAGACAGAAGAAAAAGAGGTGATATGATCACTACATACAAAATAGTAACAGGAATTGATAAAATCGATAGGGAAGATTTCCTGAGACATGGAACTTTAAGAACAAGAGGTCATAGATATAACTAGCTAAACACAGATGCCGAAGAAATATAAGAAAATTCACTTTCGCAAACAGAGTGGTAGACGGTTGGAACAAGTTAAAGGAGAAGGTGGTGGAGGCCAAGACCGTCAGTAGTTTCAAAGCGTTATATGACAAAGACTGCTGGGAAGACGGGACACCACGAGAGTAGCTCTCATCCAGTAACTACACTTAGGTAATTACACACACACACACACACACACACACACACACACACACACACACAGTAGACAACACACACACACAGTAGACAACACACACACACAGTAGACAGTAGAAGGACAGGGGATGTCCCCCCCTGCAAACAGTAGAAGACCCAGGCAGGAGTATGATGACGTCAACAAGGCATGCATAGATGAACTGCAGAAGGCAGCAACACTAGCCCACAGAATGAGAGCGAAGCTGCTGATCATGGGGGGACCTAAATCATGGAGAGCTAAATTGGGAATCAAAGAATCCCCATGGAGGGGACGAAACGTGGGGAGCAAAATTAGTAGATGTTAAAGACAGGAATTTCCTAACACAATATGTGAAGGAAGACACAAGGGAAAGGGGAGGAGATGCACCGAGCCTATTAGACCTGATTTTCACCCAGAACGTAGAAGACATCGAGAATTTGAAACATGAAATACCTCTAGGGGCCAGCGACCATTGTGTTCTAGTCTTTGACTACCTAATGGAATTCATACTTGTGACCAGGAGACAAGAGGGCTGGGAAAGGAGAGTTGACTAGAGGAAAGGGGATTACAGTAGGATAAGGGACTATCTGGGTGAAGTGCAGTGGGAGGAAGAAATTAGAGGAAAAACAGTTCAAGATATAATGGACCTAGTCATACGGAAATGACAGGAGGCCGAAGAAAGATTTATACCAACAGTAAAGGGAAAATAAGAGGGAATATAATAACCTATGGTTTAATAGACAGTGTCAGGAAGCAAAAATGGCCAGCAGGCGGGAGTGGAGGAGGTACAGAAGACAAAGGACAGAGGACAACAGGATCAGATGCAATAGAGCTAAGGACGATTAGATTAACATAAGACGAACATCGGAAAGGGAATATGAGAATGATATTGCAATCAAAGCGAAAAAGCAATCTAAATTACTACACAGCCATATAAGAAGAAAAATGTCGGTGAACGACCAAGTGACAAGACTAAGGAAAACAGAAGGGGCATATACTAAAAGTGAGAAGGAAATCTGCGAGGCACTGAATGCCAGTTTCCATGGAGTGTTCACTACCGAGCCTGAGCAGCTCCCATTGTTAGAAGAGATGAAATGATTATGAAAGACTATCAGATATAGAGGTGACAGCAGGGGAAGTAATGAAACAGTTGACAACACTGGATGCAAATAAAGCAGTTGGACCAGACAAAGTATCACCGTGGATACTAAAAGAAGCAGCGCAGGCCCTCAGCGTGCCTCTGGCAATGATCTTTAATGAGTCACTTATGTCGGGAGAATTGCCCAGATGCTGGAAGAAGGCAAATGTCGTGCCGATCTTCAAGAAAGGCGATAGAGAGGAGGCACTTAACTATAAACCTGCATCACTGACAAGAATCGCCTGTAAAATTCTTGAAAGACTAATTAGGCTACGACTGGTTGCACACCTGGAGAACGTTAGGTATGAGGACAAACATCAACATGGGATCTGGAAAGGGAAATCGTGCCTAACAAACCTTTTGGAATTCTATGATAAAATAACAAGGATAAGACAGGGCAGAGGTGGTTGGGCAGACTGCATATTTCTAGACTGCCAAAAGGCCTTTCATACAGTACCGCACATGAGACTGCTGTTCAAACTCGAGAGACAGGCAGGGGTGGAAGGAAAGGCCCTAGCATGGGTAAAGAACTACCTAACAGGAAGGAGCCAAAGAATTACGGTAAGGGGCGAGAAGTCGGACTGGCGAACAGTAACGACTGGAGTACCTCAAGGATCGGTGCTAGGACCAATTCTATTTCTAATATATGTTAACGACTTGTTTACAGGAGTAGATTCCTATATGTTCGCAGATGACGCAAAGTTGATAATAAGAGTTATGACAGATAAGGATTGCAGGATCCTCCAAGAGGACCTGAACAGGTTGCAGAGATGGTCAGAGAAATGGCTACTGGAGTTCAGCACGAGCATATGTAAAATTATGGAAAAGGGACTAGGTGATAGGAGACAAAAGGGATAGTACACAAAGAAGGGGAACTACCTACCTGTGACGATTCGAGAAAGAGACCTGGGCGTGGACGCAATACCTTATCTTTCGCTTTCGCTTAAGGCGCTTTCCACTGCCTACGTGAGGCTAGTCTTATAGTATGCCGCCTCATCATGGAGTCCCCACCTGAAGAAGCATATAAGGAAACTGGAAAAGGTTCAGAGGTTTGCAACGAGACTCGTCCCAGAGGTACAAGGGATGGGGTATGAAGAGCGCCTTAAGGAACTGTGCCTTACGAGACTAGAAAAAAGAAGGGAGAGGGGGGACATGATAGGAACGTATAAAATACTCAGAGGGATTGACAGAGTGGACAGAGACGAAATGTTCACATTGAATAATAACAGAACGAGGGGACATGGGTGGAAGCTGGAGACTCTGATGAGTCACAGGGATGTTAGGAAGTTTTTTTTTAGTGTGGGAGTAGTGGGAAAATGGAATTCATTTAAGGAAGCAAATACTATTCATAATTTTAAATCTAGGTATGATAGGGAAATAGGACCATAGTCACTGATGTAAACAACCGATGCTCGAAAGGCGGGATCCAAGAGTCAATGCTCGATCCTGGTGAGTACAAATAGGTGAGTACACACAAACAAACACACACACACACAAGGGCAGACAGATTCACTACAAACGACTTGGAAGTTTGGGAGGAACTGAATTAAAAATTCCAGGAGGTCTTCACATTAGAGCAAGGGGAAGTTCCAGAGATAAGAGAGGGAATAGTTAACCAGAAACCACTAGAAGAGTTTGAGATTACCAGCGGGGATGTAAGGAAGCTCGTGCTGGAGTTGGATGTGATAAAGACTATAGGCACGGGTGGAATCTCCCCATGGATACTAAAGGAAGGAACAGAAGCTCTGTGCCTGCCACTCTCCATGGTGTATAACAAATCACTGGTAACAGGGAAATTGCCAAAAATTTGGAAGACTGCTAATGTAGTCCGATATACAAGAAGGGGGATAGACAGGAAGCATTGAACTACAAACCAGTGTCTTTAACTTTCATACCACGCAAGCTGATGGAGAAGATTGTGCGAAAAATGTTTGTGGAACATCTGGAGCGAAATAACAATGTAACACAGCATAAAATGGGTTCAGGGATGGCAAGTCCTAACTCACAGGATTAATTGAATTCTATGACCTGGCACCAAAAATCAGGTAAGAAAGAGGAGTGGGCAGACTGCATATTTTTGGATTGCCAGAAAGCCTTTAACACAGGACCACACAACAGGCTAGTGAAAAAGCTGGAGATGCAGGTAGGAGTGAAAGGGAAGGTACTCCTTTGGATAAGGGAGTACCTAAACAACAGAAGACAGCGAGTCTGTGTGAGGGGTGAGGCCTCAGATTGGCGAGACGTTATCAGTGGAGTCCCGCACGGTTCAGTCCTTGTACCTATACTGTTTCTGATATATGTAAATGATCTCCCAGAGGGTATAGAATCGTTCCTCTCATTGTTTGCTGATGATGCAAAAATTATAAGGAGGATTAACACCGAGGATGATAGTAGGAGGCTACAAGATGACCTAGACAGACTGAATGAATGGTCCATCAAATTACTACTAAAGTTCAATCCTTGTAAATGCAAGGTCGTGAAACTAGGCGGTGGAAACAGGAGGTCAGACACAGGATACCGAATGGGAAATGAAGTACTTTATGAAACGGACAGAGAGAAAGATCTAGGAGTTGATATCACACCAAACCTGAAGCACACATAAAAAGAATTACATCTGCGGCATATGCGAGGCTGGCTAGCATCAGAACAGCCTTCAGGAACCTGTGTAAGGAATCATTCAGAACCTTGTACACAGCATATGTATGATTAATCCTGGAGTATGCGATGGAGGTTGACTCCATACACAGTTTCAAATGTAGATATGATAGAGTTCGAAAAGCTCAGGAATCTGTACAACAGCAGATTGATGGTTAAGAGGCAGGACCAAATAGCCAGAGCTCAACCCAGGCAAGCAAAACTAGGTGAGTACACACACACACTCACACTCACACACACACACACACACACACACACATATATATTGACAAATTCATGACGAAGGAGGAGCAGATAGCCCACAGAGCAAGCAAACAACAATACAACTCTTCCCATTTGAGCGTAGCTACACACCATAATGCTAATCCACCCCATGCTAACCAGCTCACACCTTCTCAGGTCACTCCCTCCCCAAATCAGCCCTTCCTGCCCCTGCTTATCTCCTCAACACCTCCCTTGACCCCTCTGACCCCACTGCAGTCAAATTCATCCCACATTCCAAGGACCCCCTCATCACCTCAACCCCCAAAACCCATCTAGCCCTCATCCCCTCAACCCCCAAAACCCACCCATCCCTCATCCCCTCAACCCCAAGAACCCACCCAGCCCTCATCCCCTCAACACCCAAAACCTACCCAGCCCTCACCCCTCCTCATCCCCTCTCCTTCCATGTGACCCCCCCCCCACCCTTGCGAGGGGGGGGGGGAGGATCCCCCCACCCCCTCTATATCCTTCCCCCTCCCAACCTCTCAACCTCTATCTGACTCCCAACTTTACGCTATTTCCCAACCCCTCTATGCCTATCAGACCCTCCCTAATCTTCAGGCCCAGTATGCCCTTCCTACTCCAGACCTACCTACCCAGGCCCTACCCCAGACCCCTCCTACCTACCTTCCAAGAAGCCCAGCCCCCATTAGCCCCCCAAGCACCCCTCCCGACCTCTTTCACCCCCCATACACCCCCCGGACCACCCCAGACACCCCCCGGATCCCCCCGGACATCCCCCGGATCCTCCCCGCCCCCAGTCATCCCCCAGACACCCCCCAGATCCCCCAGATCCCCTCTGCCCCCAGTCACCCCCCAGACACCCCCAGATCCCCCCAGACCCCCAGAGAAAGGGAGGACTCTGGTACCAGAGTTTCCATGAAGAATCTCAAGGTTTGGTACACCAATGCTGATGGGGTATCTAATAAAGCAGAAGAGATAAAAGAAAGAGTGAGTGAAGCAGATCCTAATTAACATAGTTGCAATTGTGGAAACGAAAATTAATGACATGATCTCAGATGCAATCTTTCCTGAAGGGTACCAGGTGATACGAAAAGAGAGGACACAGAGACAGGGAGGGGGAGTGGCACTTCTAATAAGGGGAAATGGAAGTTTGAAGACCTGGGAAATCGAGTTACCAATGAGTGCACAAGCTTCATACATGGAACTCTGACAGTAGATGGGGGGGGGGGAAGATTGTGATCATGGTAATCTACAATCCCCCACCAAACAGTAGAAGACCCAGGCAGGAGTATGATGACAACAACAAGGCATGTATAGATGAACTGCAGAAGGCAGCAACACTAGCCCACAGATTGAGAGCGAAGCTGCTGATCATGGGGAACCTAAATCATGGAGAGATAAATTGGGAATCAAGGAATCCCCATGGAGGGGACGAAACTTAGGGAGCAAAATTAGTAGATGTTATAGACAGGAATTTCCTAACACAACATGTGAAAGAAGACACAAGGGAAAGAGGAGGAGATGCACGAGCCTATTAGACCTGATTTTCACCCAGAACGTAGAAGATATCGAGAATTTAGAGCATGAAATACCTCTAGGGGCCAGTGACCATTGTTTCCTAGTCTTTGACTACATGATGGAATTCAAACTTATGACCATGGGACAAGAAATCTGGGAAAGGAGAGTTGACTACAAGAAAGGGGACTATAAGAGGATAAGGGACTATCTGGGTGAAGTGCAGTGGGAGGAAGAAATTAGAGGAAAAACAGTCCAAGATATGATGGACCTAGTCATACAGAAATGCCAGGAGGCCGAAGAAAGATTTATACCAACAGTAAAGGGAAAAAATAAGAAGAAATATAATAACCCATGGTTTAATAGACAGTGTCAGGAAGCAAAAATGGCCAGCAGGCGGGAGTGGAGGAAGTACAGAAGACAAAGAACAGAGGACAACAGGATCAGATACAACAGAGCTAGGAACGATTACATTAACATAAGACGAACATCGGAAAGGGACTATGAGAACGATATTGCAATCAAAGCGAAAAAACAACCTAAGTTACTACACAGTCATATAAGAGGAAAAATGTCGGTGAACGACCAAGTGACAAGACTAAGGAAGACAGAGGGGGCATATACTGAAAGTGACAAGGAAATCTGCAAGGCACTGAATGCCAGTTTCCATGGAGTGTTCACTATCGAGCCTGAGCAGCTCCCATTGATGGAAGGGGTTACCCTAGATGAAAGACTATCAGATATAGAGGTGACAGCAGAGGAGGTAATGAAACATTTGACAACTCTAGATGCAACTAAAGCAGTTGGACCAGACAAAGTATCACCGTGGATACTAAAAGAAGCAGCGCAGGCCCTCAGCGTGCCTCTGGCAATGATCTTTAATGAGTCACTTATGTCGGGAGAATTGCCCAGTTGCTGGAAGAAGGCAAATGTCGTGCCGATTTTCAAGAAAGGTGTTAGGGAGGAGGCACTTAACTATAGACCTGTATCACTGACAAGCATCCCCTGTAAAATACGGGAAAGAATAATTAGGCTACAACTGGTTGCACACCTGGAGAACATTAGGTTTGTGACCAAACATCAACATGGGTTCTGGACAGGGAAATCGTGCCTAACAAACCTGGAATTCTATGATAAAATAACAAGGATAAGACAGGACAGAGATGGTTGGGCAGACTGCATATTTCTGGACTGCCAAAAAGCCTTTGATACAGTACCGCACATGAGACTGCTGTTCAAGCTCGAGAGGCAGGCAGGGTGGGGGGAAAGATCCTAGCATGGATAAGGAACAACCTAACAGGAAGGAGCCAAAGAGTTACAGTAAGGGGCGAGAAGTCGGACTGGCGAACAGTAACAAGTGGAGTACCACAAGGATCGGTGCTGGGACAAATTCTATTTCTTGTATATGTTAACGACATGTTTACAAGCGTAGAGTCCTACATGTCGATGTTTGCAGACGATGCAAAGTTGATGAGAAGAGTTGTGACAGATGAGGATTGCAGGATCCTCCAAGAGGACCTGAACCGGTTGCAGAAATGGTCAGAGAAATGGCTACTGGAATTCAACATGAGCAAATGTAAAGTTATGGAAATGGGACTAGGAGATAGGAGACCAAAGGGGTACACAATGAAGGGGAACAGCCTACCTGTGACGACGCGCGAAAGAGACCTGGGTGTGGACGTAACACCTAATCTATCTCCTGAGGCACATATAAATAGGATAACGACAGCAGCGTACTCTACACTGGCAAAAGTTAGAACATCATTCAGAAACATAAGTAAGGAGGCATTTAGGGCGCTTTACACTGCCTACGTGAGGCCAGTCTTAGAGTATGCCGCCTCATCATGGAGTCCCCATCTGAAGAAGCATATAATGAAACTGGAAAAGGTTCAGAGGTTTGCAACGAGACTCGTCCCAGAGCTACGAGATATGGGGTACGAGGAGCGCCTGTGGGAACTGTGCCTTACGACACTAGAAAGAAGAAGGGAGAGGAGGGACATGATAGGAACGTATAAAATACTCAGAGGGATTGACAGAGTGGACATAGACGAAATGTTTACACGGAATAGTAACAGAACGAGGGGACATGGATGGAAGCTTGAAACTCAGATGAGTCACAGAGATGTTAGGAAGTTTTCTTTTAGCGTGAGAGTAGTTGGAATATGGAATGCACTTCAGGAACAGGTTGTGGAAGCAAATACTATTCATAATTTTAAAACCAGGTATGATAGGGAAATGGGACAGGAGTCATTGCTGTAAACAACCGATGCTCAAAAGGCGGGATCCAAGAGTCAATGCTCGATCCTGCAGACACAACAAGGTGAGTACACACACACACACACACACACACACACACACACACACACACACACACACACACACACACACACACACACACTTACACACACACCCACACACACACACACACACACACACACACACACACACACACACACACACACACACACACACACACACACACACGCACACACACACACGCACACACACACACATGGGTATTGAAAGAGAGTGCAGGAGCACTTTGCTTGCCACTCTCCATAGTGTATAGTAGGTCACTGGAAACGGGAGACCTACCAGAAGTATGGAAGACTGCTAATGTAGTAAAAATATTTAAAAAGGGTGACCGACAAGAGGTACTGAACTACAGGCCAGTGTCCTTAACTTGTATACCATGCAAGGTGATGGAGAAGATTGTGAGAAAAAACCTAGTAACACATCTGGAGAGAAGAGACTTCGTGACAACCCATCAACATTGGTTCAGGGAGGGTAAATCTTGCCTTACAGGCTTGATAGAATTCTATGATCAGGTGACAAAGATTAAGCAAGAAAGAGAAAGATGGGCGGACTGCATTTTTTTGGACTGTCGGAAAGCCTTTGACACAGTACCCCATAAAAGGTTGATGCATAAGCTGGAGAAACAGGCAGGAGTAACTGGTAGGGCGCTCCAGTGGATAAGGGAATACCTAAGCAATAGGAAGCAGAGAGTTATAGTGAGGGGTGAGACCTCAGAATGGCGTGAAGTCACCAGTGGAGTCCCACAGGGCTCTGTGCTTGGACCTATCCTGTTTCTGATATACGTAAATGATCTCCTAGAGGGTATAGACTCATTTCTCTCAATGTTTGCTGACGAAGCCAAAATTATGAGAAGGATTAAGACAAAGGAGGACAGCTTGAGGCTTCAAGAAGACCTGGACAAGCTGCAGGAATGGTCGAACAAATGGATGTTAGAGTTTAACCCAAGCAAATGTAATGTAATGAAGATAGCGGTAGGAAGCAGGAGACCAGATACAAGGTATCACTTGGGAGATGAAATACTTCAAGAGTCAGAGAGAGAGAAAGACCTGGGGGTTGATATCACGCCAGACCTGTCCCCTGAAGCTCATATCAAGAGGATAACATCAGTAGCATATGCCAGGTTGGCTAACATAAAAACGGCCTTTAGAAACTTGTGTAAGGAATCTGTCAGAACATTATATACCACATATGTCAGACCATTCCTGGAATATGCGGCTCCAGCATGGAGTCCATATCAAGTCAAGCATAAGACTAAACTGGAAAAGGTTCAAAGGTTTGCCACCAGACTAGTACCCGAGCTGAGAGGTATGAGCTACGAGGAGAGACTACGGGAATTGAACCTCACTTCGTTGGAAGACAGAAGAGTTAGGGGGGACATGATCACCACATTCAAGATTATCAAGGGAATCGACAGGGTTGATAAAGACAGGCTATTTAACACAAGGGGCACACGCGCTAAGGGACACAGGTTGAAACTGAGTGCCCAAATGAGCCACAGAGATATTAGAAAGAACTTTTTTAGTGTCAGAGTGGTAGACAAATGGAATGCATTAGGAAGCAATGGGGTGGAGGCTGACTCCATACACAGTTTCAAGTGTAGATATGATAGAGCCCAATAGGCTCAGGAACCTGTACACCTGTTGATTGACGGTTGAGAGGCGGGACCAAAGAGCCAGAGCTCAACCCCCGCAAGCACAACTAGGTGAGTACAACTAGGTGAGTACACACACACACACACAAACACACACACACACACACACACACACACACACACACACACACACACACACACACACACATACACAAACACTCTGTGTAACGAACGTATGTGAACGATCTTCCAGAGGGTATAGACTCATTCCTCTCGATGTTTGCTGATGATGCAAAAATTATGAGAAGAATCAAGACGGATGAAGATAGACAGAGACTACAGGATGACCTGGATAAACTGGAGGAATGGTCTCGAAAATGGCATCTGAAGTTCAACTCTGGGAAGTGTAAGGTGATGAAATTAGGCGAAGGGAACAGGAGGCTGAACACAAGGTATCATCTGGGAGGGGAAATCCTGCAAGAATCAAATAGAGAGAAGGATCTGGGGGTTGATATCACACCGAACCTGTCCCCAGAGGCCCACATCAAAAGAATATCATCAGCGGCATATGCTAGACTGGCCAACATAAGAACTGCCTTCAGAAACTTGTGTAAGGAATCTTTCAGAACCCTGTATACCACTTATGTAAGACCAATCCTGGAGTATGCAGCTCCAGCCTGGAGTCCATACCTAGTTAAACACAAGACAAAGTTAGAGAAGATTCAGCGGTATGCCACCAGGCTCGTCCCGGAACTGAGAGGAATGAGCTCCGAGGAAAGGCTAAAGGAGCTGAACCTCACATCCCTGGAAAACAGAAGAGTAAGGGGAGACATGATAACCACCTACAAAATTCTCAGGGGAATTGACAGGGTGGACAAAGACAAACTCTTCAGCACGGGTGGGACACGAACAAGGGGACACAGGTGGAAACTTAGTACCCAGATGAGCCACAGAGACGTTAGAAAGAATTTTTTCAGTGTCAGAGTAGTTAATAAATGGAATGCACTAGGAAGTGATGTGGTGGAGGCTGACTCCATACACAGTTTCAAATGTAGATATGATAGAGCCCAGTAGGCTCAGGAATCTGTACACCAGTTGATTGACAGTTGAGAGGCGGGACCAAAGAGCCAAAGCTCAACCCCCGCAAGCACAATTAGGTGAGTACAATTAGGTGAGTACACTGTGCTTGGTGAGCGGGAAGTAAACCAGGTGGTCTTGGAAGGGTTTGAAATTACGAGAGATGAGGTCAAGAGACACTTG
This sequence comes from Procambarus clarkii, assembly GCF_040958095.1. Taxonomy (NCBI): domain Eukaryota; kingdom Metazoa; phylum Arthropoda; class Malacostraca; order Decapoda; family Cambaridae; genus Procambarus; species Procambarus clarkii. The sequence continues at coordinate 14,564,892 of NC_091191.1, forward strand.
CTGGATTTGGATGTTAGAATGGCTGTTGGTCCAGACGGAATTTCGCCATGGGTACTGAAAGAGTGTGCAGAGGCACTTTGCTTGCCACTCTCCATAGTGTACAGTAGGTCACTGGAGATGGGAAACTTACTCGAAATATGGAAGACGGCGAATGTGGTCCCAATATACAAAAAGGGCGACAGGCAAGAGGAACTGAACTATAGGCCAGTGTCCTTGACTTGTATACCTTGCAAGGTGATATAGAAGATACCTGGTAACCCATCTGGAGAGAAGGGACTTTGTAACAAATCGCCAACACGGGCTCAGGGAAGGTAAATCTTGCCTGACTGGCTTAATAGAATTCTACGACCAGGTGACAAAGATTAATCAAGAAAGAGAAGGCTGGGCGGACTGCATTTTCTTGGATTGTCGGAAAGCATTTATCACAGTACTGCATAAGAGGCTGGTACATAAGCTGGAGAGACAGGCAGGAGTAGCTGGTAAGGTGCTCCAGTGGATAAGGGAGTACCTTAGCAATAGGAAGCAGAGAGTTATGGTGAGGGGTGAGACCTCAGATTGGCGTGAAGTCACCAGTGGAGTCCCACATGGCTCTGTGCTCGGTCCTATCCTGTTTCTGATATATGTAAATGATCTCCAGGAGGGTATAGACTCATTTCTCTCAATGTTTGCTGATGATGCTAAAATTTTGAGAAGGATTAAGACAGAGGAGGACTGCTTGAGGCTTCAAGAAGACCTAGACAAGCTGAAGGAATAATCGAACAAACGGTTGTTAGAGTTTATGTCAAGCAAATGTAATGTAATGAAGATAGGTGTAGGGAGCAGGAAGCCAGATACTAGGTATCATCTGGGAGATGAAAATCTTCAAGAGTCAGAGAGAGAAAAAGACTTGGGGTTGATATCACGCCATACCTGTCCCCTGCAGCTCATATCAAGAGGATAATATCAGCGGCATATGCCAGCCTGGCCAACAAAAGAACGGCATTTAGAAACTTGTGTAAGGAATCATTCAGAACTTTGTATACCACATAGGTCAGGCCAATCCTGGAGTATGCAGCTCCAGCAAGGAGTCCATATCTAGTCAAGGATAAGACTAACCTATAAACCGCACAATACATATATAGATGATTTCAGTAATAAAACCTAAACCGCGCAATACATTAATAGCTGTTTTAGTGTCTAGCGCCTTAATTTAAACGCATCGCGTGGGATAGGGGCAGCTATAGTGCAGCCACGACCGATAGTTGACAGACGCCACCTAGAAAAAAAATCGTGGCAAACATTCCTGTGTGTGAGGGTGTCAGTATTGAGCAAGCCACAAAGATTGACGCACGCAGCATGAGCGCACAACACTGATGTTCAGCTTGTGACCAAAGCATCGCCTAAAAATGTCAAAATATATATGTTCATGCTATTATTTAGCGATGATAGTATTACAGAAGACCCTTGACTGTGATAAAACTGACCAGGATTCTGATAATAGCAGGATAGTGGTGATATTTAGAGCTGTGCTCCATGGAGGGAGGAGTAATGCTGTGGGAGGTAGGGTGGAGGCGGCGTCCTCTGAATTTGTGTGGCCACCTTTTATTGACTGCACTCACCATACCAACTTAGTGGTTCGCAATGGTGAATACAAATGTAGATACTTATATATAACGCGTGTATACAGTGTAATAACAGCAATAGGAGTAGGGTGGGAGCCGCCATTTTGGTGAGGGAGGTGCGTCGTCTACACGACTTGTCATGTTGTTTACTGTGGCCACTATGGTCTTTGGGCACCATACCAGCTTATTTGTACAGCTATGCTGAATAAAACAGGTTGATACTTATATATAATGTGTGTACATAGCATAGTAACACCACAAACAATATTGTTGGAGGAGAAATATTTGTGCGTCTGGCCTTGAACCAGTGAGGGCAGCAGCCCCCAGCTGTGTGTGTAGCTACATCTCTTATTGCCTTTACTCACCATACAAGCTTAGATGTACAGTTATGGTGAACAAAACATGTAAATACTTAAATTTTACGTCTGTATATAGTGAATAAATGCAAAAACTGTATTGTGGGAGGAGAATGAGGGCGAGTGAGGTGTAGCTGAGGGAAGGAGTGGCTGGCTGGTGTGTGGAGGTCTCTCCTCGTTGCATTTTGACTCACGATGCCAACTTAATGATTCGTTACGTTGAGCAAAACATGCAGATACTAATATGTAACCTGTGTATATAGTGTAATAACAGTAAAAAACTATTTGTTTATTGTTTTATGAACATAATATTTGAATCACTAATATGCACACCATAATTTTGAGTACAGGGATGATTCACACATTTTATTATATAAATATATCACAATTTACACTATTGAATAATATTACTGCAAAAAAAAAACACAAAGAAAACTCAATCAGTGACATTGAAATAATTAGGTAATAATATATATGTGGCAACTGCCGCCTGACAGCTCTGGCAGAGTAGACCTCGTCTGGCGAAGGCTCTGTCAACGCCCCTTTTTTTTTGCAAGATTTCCCTACCCTATTGCGGCTAAAATATGCCACCTACGATGTTTTGATATTTTTTTAGTGACCAGGGAACACAAATGAACTCTTTTTATAAGAGGAAAGAATATTTTTTACTTTTTTTTGTTGTGCTTGTGCGTGTTCAAACCATTTTGACCCCTCGCGGTTTGAGGGTTAAACTGGAAAAGGTTAAAAGGTTTGGCACCAGACTAGTACCCGAGCTGACAGGTATGAGCTACGAGGAGAGACTACGGGAATTAAACCTCGCCCCACTGGAAGACAGAAGAGTTAGGGGGGACATGATCACCACATTCAAGATTCTCAAGGGAATCGACAGGGTAGATAAAGACAGGCTATTTAGCACAAGGGGCACATGCACTAGGGGACACAGGTGGAAACTGAGTGCCCAAATGAGATATTAGAAAGAACTTTTTTAGTGTCAGAGTGGTTGACAAATGGAATGCATTAGGAAGTGATGTGGTGGAGGCTGACTCCATACACAGTTTCAACTGTGTATGGAGTCTGAAATGGAACAGATGGAACATAGATTAACAGGAACCATAAACATAACAAAAATATTAGAAAATATACAGCTGAAAAAAAAAATTGTACCAAATGCTAAAGCTTAATTCACCAGAAAGAAATACTTCAGTGAAAATTTTCAGACATAAAAAACTCTGCTTTGATCATGTTCTGATTCAAGTAATACGCTGCGGCAGGTGTTACAGGTGAACACTGTAGTGTATTACTGCAGGTGTTACAGGTGAACACCGTAGTGTATTACTGCAGGTGTTACAGGTGAACACTGTAGTGTATTACTGCAGGTGTCACAGGTGAACACTGTAGTGTATTACTGCAGGTGTTACAGGTGAATACTGTAGTGTATTACTGCAGGTGTTACAGGTGAACACTGTAGTGTATTACTGCAGGTGTTACAGGTGAACACTGTAGTGTATTACTGCAGGTGTTACAGGTGAACACTGTAGTGTATTACTGCAGGTGTTACAGGTGAACACTGTAGTGTATTACTGCAGGTGTTACAGGTGAACACTGTAGTGTATTACTGCAGGTGTTACAGGTGAACACTGTAGTGTATTACTGCAGGTGTTACAGGTGAACACTGTAGTGTATTACTGCAGGTGTTACAGGTGAACACTGTAGTGTATTACTGCAGGTGTCACAGGTGAACACCGTAGTGTATTACTGCAGGTGTCACAGGTGAACACTGTAGTGTATTACTGCAGGTGTCACAGGTGAACATTGTAGTGATATTTTCCTTAACTATGACATCATTAAAGGTCCTGAATACATTATCACAAAAGCTCTGACATTCTAACGAGGAAATAAGTGCGATAATGACCCATTTTGTCTTTAATTAGCTTGTAAATTTTATGGTAAAATATATTTTATACCAAATAATGGTAAATTTTTTCGATGTAACTTTTTTATTATTTTTAGAGAGGAAATGTTCATAGGGTTCATAATGTTCTTTTTCTCGTCTCCTCATATTACCATATTTATATCGTTGTTTCTGTGTCTCCATCCTCTACTGTCTTATCTATTCGCTTAGTTATCTTCCGTTTTCTTGATTTATTGGTGTTACTTCCAATTTTTCTGGTTCACTGATTCCCCTACGAGTCTCCCAGACTCATTGTAACCAGTCTCTGTCTCCCAGTCTTTATGTTCTCTGTCCCGTCTCCTAGTTTCTGCTCTCCGTTTAACACCGGGTGATGATTCCGAGGATCAATGTCCCTGCGACCCGGTTTCTGACCACCACTACTGACATTTTACCAACACTAACTCCCACCTCTGATCGTACATTCTCTTCTCAAGCAGTCACTGCATGCGCTGACCTTACATACAACTCTCCTGCACTAACTCCAAGCTCTGAGCCTACATCCGTTGCTCAATACTCATCCCAAGTTCTGATCCCATATCCACATCGCCAACACTCACCCGCAAGTCTCACTCATTGTCATAGTCATATTCATCCCTCGCTCATTCTCTCACTCACTCACCTAATACCGAAAGCATTACATGCAAACCGACGCTGCTAATTGCCTCACATAATTCTCATTCGGTATTATTAAAGCAGTAGCGAGCATCAACGGCGGTACCTACTGTTGAACATATACAAAAGAATTGAACAGTTGAACAGATACAGAATACAAAAGAATTTTCCATTAATGTTTGTTTATTTTCAGGTTATTATTATGTATTATTAGTATCATCTTAACTCTTGTGGGTGTGATGAGATCTGCCATATATATTTATTTTAGTTTGTGTTTGCTAGGGTATTAGGTATGCTTAGGGGTGCCTTCTCGCCATGCCTTGTGGCTGGGGGGATTGGTGCCCTGAAGCTACATAAAAACCCTATACCCCCCCGAAGTGGCAAGGGGAGTTAGGGGACAAAAATGTCAACGACTATTTATCCTGTTTTTTTTTTCTTAATTATCACTTTCCGCTTCGCTTTATTCAATTATTCCAGTACTATTAATTTTGTTCTTTTCAGGGTATCATATTGTGCTGTTATTCTGTGCCACGTGCTTGTGCTGTGCCGCTATGTTCATGCTAGTGTTCTTCACGTGTTACGTTCCAGGATTTTTGTCTGCATGTGTCTCATGTTTCAAATATTGGGCTTAAGTAGCTAGCAGAACTACTGGTGCCATCCAGTGAGCTGGGATGAAAGATAGAATAATGCAGTGAGACATATTTCAAGTTAAGTAAGTCAGGTAGTTTAGGCACTTGTTCAAGGCGTTGTCAAGCGCCAAGATCAAAACAAGTTTATTGATAACGCATAAAAGCGAGAAAGCTGTCAAGGACGGATCATTACCGAAAATAGAACCCTAGTAATTGAAGGGATTTAGCGTTGAGCCGGAGACCAAGTAGAAACTGTAGCGACCCGAGGATGGACGCGAAATTTAGTGGTTCTGAGTACAGGATACTTGGAATGTGGCAATATAAGAACTGGTCACTACTCTGTCGTGGGAAGAGATATGTGAGATGTCAGTATGGACTGTGAATGGTCCAAAGGCAGACTGGGTGTGACCCAAGAATAGACCGAGGTGGAGTTTCTGACCACCACGCAGATTACCCATCTGCGAGTAATGAGTGAAGTAGTGAATATATGTAATATTAGACGAAACAAACAAACAAAAAATCATGACAGGCTGTCAGTGATTTACTGTCCATTTTTTAAAGCAATGTTCAATGTCATGCTCGGGTGTAAAATCCCACCGCTGCCACCATTGTTGTGACTGATATACTGCTGCCACCATTGTTGTGACTGATATACTGCTGCCACCATTGTTGTGACTGATATACTGCTGCCACCATTGTTGTAACTGATATACTGCTGCCACCATTGTTGTGGTGATATACTGCTGCCACCATTGCTGTGACTGATATACTGCTGCCACCATTGTTGTGACTGATATACTGCTGCCACCATTGTTGTGACTGATATACTCCTGCCACCATTGTTGTGACTGATATACTGCTGCCACCATTGTTGTGACTGATATACTGCTGCCACCATTGTTGTGACTGATATACTGCTGCCACCATTGTTGTGACTGATATACTCCTGCCACCATTGTTGTGACTGATATACTGCTGCCACCATTGTTGTGACTGATATACCGCTGCCACCATTGTTGTGACTGATATACTGCTGCCACCATTGTTGTGACTGACATACTCCTGACACCATTGTTGTGACTGATATACTGCTGCCACCATTGTTGTGAATGATACACTGCTGACACCATTGTTGTGACTGTGTGATAAGCCTGAGAGTTGGCTGTTGTGATTGACAGCAAATATTACACATATCTCAGAATTAGTAAAACGTTGTTAAATATTTCACTGTATCTAGCACAAAACACGGGAAAATGTGTGTACAATGACGGGTAATACAAATGCAGATTTTCATTAATACATTTCATGTTGATTCTATATTCGTCGTCATTCCAAGGTGCAGTGTGAACCGGAGAAAACTGTTGGAAGAGACCCTTGTGATTTTCTATTCTGATCTCGTCGGCTAATATTTTTCGTTAAATGAGCTCTGTGTGTGTGAGTGTGAATATGAGAGAGAGAGAGAGAGAGAGAGAGAGAGAGAGAGAGAGAGAGAGAGAGAGAGAGAGAGAGGGAGAGAGAGAGAGAGAGAGAGAGAGAGAGAGGGAGAGAGAGAGAGAGAGAGAGAGAGAGAGAGAGAGAGAGAGAGGGAGAGGGAGAGGGAGAGGGAGAGAGAGAGAGAGAGAGAGAGAGAGAGAGAGAGAGAGAGAGAGAGAGAGAGAGAGAGAGAGAGAGAGAGAGAGAGAGAGAGAGAGAGAGAGAGGGCAAAGTCTCGCAGTCTGTAATTAACACTAGTAAAAAATACATGTAACATTTTTCATTTACGTATTCAATTAGCTAAAAATACAGTCATAGTGTATCATTTCTCGAGAGTACGGAAACCATATTTCAGGAATTTGACGAGCAACTTCAATTTCAGGAATTGTTGTTGGTATTGTTTTTGCATTGATCAAAACTGAAATTAATAATCTGTTGTTAGTCTCTTCATTCAACATCAGGCACGCTCCAGTCAGAAACTATTTAGACGGACGCGCACAACAGCGTACGCGCTCAGATACACACTCTTGGATTGTTTGGTATAGGGACGACCCCGCTTCTTGCAGGGTTGAGTTCGATACCCAAATGGCATAAATGTTGACCGGACCACACACTAGACGGTGAAGGGACGATGACGTTTCGGTCCGTCCTGGACAATTCTCAAGTCGATTCCAGGTCCAGGACGGACCGAAACGTCGTCGTCCCTTCACCTTCTTGTGTGGTCTGGTCAACATACTTTAGCCACGTTATTGTGACTCATCGCCTGCATATGGCCCAAATGATTGGGCTCCGTTCCTGCAACCCTTACCCCCCTATCCCAACCACTATTCTGTTCTTGTATCCCTTCCATGAGCTATACACTTATACTAAAGTTACCCTCTCCCATAATCTTCTTCAGGGATTACACTTTGAGTTATCTATTCAGAGTTCTTTCTAATAATGATTATTAGCTAAACTATTTTATTAATTTAATATCGATATTTTCTTAACATGTCGTAAAATTATTATGGATCTAGTTGTTACTGCAATGCTCAAAGGTAGAAGAAGCGAAACTTGGGAATATAAGTAGGAACTAGATATACAGATGTCAGTAAGAACTTTTTCAGTGTTAGACCTGAAAACAAATGAAGTTTATTTTAAATAAACACTAACCACATCAACAACCTGAACAATAACATCCGCATGAACAACGACAACAGCATGAACAATAACAACCGCATGAACAACGACAACAGTATGAACAATAACAACCGCATGAACAACGACAACAGTATGAACAATAACAACCGCATGAACAACGACAACAGCGTGAACAATAACAACCGCATGAACAACGACAACAGCGTGAACAATAACAACCGCATGAACAACGACAACAGTATGAACAATAACAACCGCATGAACAACGACAACAGTATGAACAATAACAACCGCATGAACAACGACAACAGTATGAACAATAACAACCGCATGAACAACGACAACAGTATGAACAATAACAACCGCATGAACAACGACAACAGCGTGAACAATAACAACAGCATGAACAACGACAACAGCGTGAACAATAACAACAGCATGAACAATAACAACAGCATGAACAATAACAACAGCACGAACAATAACAACAGCACGAACAATAACAAGAGCACGAACAATAACAAGAGCATTGTTTTTATCAACATTAACATCAACAATAACAACATCACTAATATCAACATTAACATCAACAATATCAACATCACTAATATCAACAACAACAATAACAACATCAACAACAACAACAACAACAACAACATCAACAACAACAGCACCAACATTAACAACAGCGCCAACCGTCGCATCCTTCAGATCATCTCAAAGCACAAAATATTACCCATTAATTATTGCCTAATTGGCATCAATCAACCAATCAAAATTCCGTGTGATCCCCTGATCAGTGTCCTGATGTGTTCTGATACCCTCCCTGTTCCGTATGCATGAAATTCACGTTTTATCACAGTAGTCTATTCCCGACTCCAATTCCCGACACCAATTACGCATATAACAATTTAGGTGACAATCACCCACACAAACTGGACCCAGTAGGTCTGTCTGTTACCATTTCTTATATATCTAATGGAACTGCAACCCTGAAAGCAATCATCCTACTTCAACTCATCTAATGCCTGACCCCAGGGATGTGATGAGCTAAATATACGGTTCCATTCAGAAAAATGGTGGGATTACTCAGAAGGGTACAGGACCAAACAGGTTCTCTTTTCCGTTGGCAGGATAAGATTTCTTCCTTCCCATAGCTCACATTAAGCCACTTCCTGCTAGTTTTCTCTGAGGCATGACTTGCTAATCGTTTTGTAGTTAGGTTCTAAATTGTTGCTGAGTGACTCGTATTACAGAGGGTGCCTTGTATTACTGATGAGGCCACGTATTACTGAGAGGGCCACGTATTACTGAGGGTGCCGCGTATTACTGAGGGGGCCACGTATCACTGAGGGTGCCAGGTATCACGAAGAGTGCCACGTATTACTGAGGTTGCCGCGTATTACTGAGGGTGCCACGTATTACTGAGGGGGCCACGTATCACTGAGGGTGCCAGGTATCACGAATAGTGCCACGTATTACTGAGGGTATCACGTATTACTGAGGGTGCCACATATTACTGAGGGTGCCACGTATTACTGAGGTGGCCACGTATCACTGCGGGAGCCACGTATTACTGAAGGTGCCACGTATTACTGAGGGTGCCACGTATTACTGAGGGTGGCCACGTATCACTGCGGGTGCCACGTATTACTGAAGGTGCCACGTATTACTGAGGGTGCCACGTATTACTGAGGGTGCCACGTATTACTGAAGGTGCCACGTATTACTGAGGGTGCCACGTATTACTGAGGGTGCCACGTATTACTGAGGGTGCCACATATTACTGAGGGTGACACGTATTACTGAGGGTGACACGTAATACTGAGGGTGACACGTATTACTGAGGGTGCCACATATTACTGAGGGTTACACGTATTACTGAGGGTGACACGTAATACTGAGGGTGACACGTATTACTGAGGGTGACACGTATTACTAAGGGTGACACGTAATACTGAGGGTGACACGTATTACTGAGGGTGACACGTATTACTGAGGGTGACACGTAATACTGAGGGTGACACGTATTACTGAGGGTGACACGTACTACCGAGGGTGACACGTATTACAAGTGATTATCCCTTTAATAATTATCCATAGACACTGGTTCTCTAGTGTTATTCTAATGATCACTTTTATTAGTTTTCCTTCTTTTCTCAAAAGTGGGTGGTCCTTCGTTTATTAAATTAAATAAGCAAATAATTGAATAATTGAGTCAAGCCCCAGATATCCCACAATGTTTTCCTGCTTGGACTATTGCTCCAGGCTCAGCTTTGTGTAATACATGAACCACAATATCAAGCATACTTATAATAAGTCAAATATCGGAGGCAAATCTTGATTCGTGGGAAATCCAATCCTTCAGACGTTGTTTGTGTCCTAAGCACTGTATTAGACAACTTAGAACAGATTCTCCAAGATATCTAGATATGCAGAAAGAACTCTAATGCTTTCCAATATTAATCATTATTTTAAGAACCTTTTGCTTGGAAATATAGCATCAATATACAAAAAATTAAAGGACATTGTATAGAGAATATATGTATATGTATTTATATGAAAGTAAAGCTGCCAACGTATAAAAAAAGATAACTATGGGAATTCTATATTCAGAGTTACATAAACATAATCTAAGAGCTTACTAGTTGCAAGTTTCACAACCCCTTTTTCACAACTTACTTGATAAACAAAACAAAATCAATAAAGATTGTCCAACATTTCTTATGAATATTATCGTTTGACTTTGGCACTCGGTGTTAAATTTGTAGTAATACAGGAGATGAATTTGAGTTAAAACTAACATAGAAATCTGATCAAACCTAACCTCACCTATGTCAGTAATTCATGTTCTTAACATAATATAATAATATTAATTCAAATAAACCAATTTGAAAAGAAATATTTGAAAATAACAAAAATCTCTCTGTTAGGCAATTCTGGCCTTGCATACTAGGCCAAGTAGTGCATTCTGGCTATCAAGTATGACATATATATGTATGCATTACTACTTCAAGACAATCTATTATAAATTACATACAATATTTGTATTGTATGTAACATATTATGTAAAATATTTTTTTATTTACACAAACACCACTAGAAATTGACATTTTAAAAGATAAGGAATTGCAAGAAGATGTGACAATATATTTCACATTATATTTTGTATGGGAAAGATACTCTGTAAGTTCACAATTGACAAGAGTGATTTATTTACAACATAGTTATTGTCTGTATTAACCAACTTAACCTCCATTTAAAGTATCATAATACACAACAATATTTATTAACCTATGTTAGCAAATAATTCTTGATGACCTTAAAGTCTCGAATCTATTTTTGGCACTACGAAAGTGGCTAATAAAAACCTTCCTTGTACGTGTAGCTGCTACAGTTTCACAAGTTTGTTTGCACATTGACAACCACATGTTGAAGCAAACAGGAATACTGCATAAGAAACCTTTACAGGGTGCCACGTATTACTGAGGGTGACACGTATTATTGAGGGTGCCACGTATTACTGAGGGTGACACGTATTATTGAGGGTGCCACGTATTACTGAGGGTGCCACGTATTACTGACGGTGCCACGTATTACTGAGGGTGACACGTGTTACTGAAGGTGACACGTATTACTGAGGGTGCCATGTATTACTGAGGGTGCCACGTATTACTGAGGGTGACACGAATTACTGAAGGTGACACATATTACTGAGGGTGACACGTAATACTGAGGGTGTCACGTATTACTGAGGGTGCCATGTATTACTGAGGGTGCCACGTATTACTGAGGGTGACACGAATTACTGAAGGTGACACATATTACTGAGGGTGACACGTAATACTGAGAGTGCCACGTATTACTGAGGGTATCACGTATTACTGAGGGTGCCACATATTACTGAGGGTGCCACGTATTACTGAGGTGGCCACGTATCACTGCGGGAGCCACGTATTACTGAAGGTGCCACGTATTACTGAGGGTGCCACGTATTACTGAGGGTGGCCACGTATCACTGCGGGTGCCACGTATTACTGAAGGTGCCACGTATTACTGAGGGTGCCACGTATTACTGAGGGTGCCACGTATTACTGAAGGTGCCACGTATTACTGAGGGTGCCACGTATTACTGAGGGTGCCACGTATTACTGAGGGTGCCACATATTACTGAGGGTGACACGTATTACTGAGGGTGACACGTAATACTGAGGGTGACACGTATTACTGAGGGTGCCACATATTACTGAGGGTTACACGTATTACTGAGGGTGACACGTAATACTGAGGGTGACACGTATTACTGAGGGTGACACGTATTACTAAGGGTGACACGTAATACTGAGGGTGACACGTATTACTGAGGGTGACACGTATTACTGAGGGTGACACGTAATACTGAGGGTGACACGTATTACTGAGGGTGACACGTACTACCGAGGGTGACACGTATTACAAGTGATTATCCCTTTAATAATTATCCATAGACACTGGTTCTCTAGTGTTATTCTAATGATCACTTTTATTAGTTTTCCTTCTTTTCTCAAAAGTGGGTGGTCCTTCGTTTATTAAATTAAATAAGCAAATAATTGAATAATTGAGTCAAGCCCCAGATATCCCACAATGTTTTCCTGCTTGGACTATTGCTCCAGGCTCAGCTTTGTGTAATACATGAACCACAATATCAAGCATACTTATAATAAGTCAAATATCGGAGGCAAATCTTGATTCGTGGGAAATCCAATCCTTCAGACGTTGTTTGTGTCCTAAGCACTGTATTAGACAACTTAGAACAGATTCTCCAAGATATCTAGATATGCAGAAAGAACTCTAATGCTTTCCAATATTAATCATTATTTTAAGAACCTTTTGCTTGGAAATATAGCATCAATATACAAAAAATTAAAGGACATTGTATAGAGAATATATGTATATGTATTTATATGAAAGTAAAGCTGCCAACGTATAAAAAAAGATAACTATGGGAATTCTATATTCAGAGTTACATAAACATAATCTAAGAGCTTACTAGTTGCAAGTTTCACAACCCCTTTTTCACAACTTACTTGATAAACAAAACAAAATCAATAAAGATTGTCCAACATTTCTTATGAATATTATCGTTTGACTTTGGCACTCGGTGTTAAATTTGTAGTAATACAGGAGATGAATTTGAGTTAAAACTAACATAGAAATCTGATCAAACCTAACCTCACCTATGTCAGTAATTCATGTTCTTAACATAATATAATAATATTAATTCAAATAAACCAATTTGAAAAGAAATATTTGAAAATAACAAAAATCTCTCTGTTAGGCAATTCTGGCCTTGCATACTAGGCCAAGTAGTGCATTCTGGCTATCAAGTATGACATATATATGTATGCATTACTACTTCAAGACAATCTATTATAAATTACATACAATATTTGTATTGTATGTAACATATTATGTAAAATATTTTTTTATTTACACAAACACCACTAGAAATTGACATTTTAAAAGATAAGGAATTGCAAGAAGATGTGACAATATATTTCACATTATATTTTGTATGGGAAAGATACTCTGTAAGTTCACAATTGACAAGAGTGATTTATTTACAACATAGTTATTGTCTGTATTAACCAACTTAACCTCCATTTAAAGTATCATAATACACAACAATATTTATTAACCTATGTTAGCAAATAATTCTTGATGACCTTAAAGTCTCGAATCTATTTTTGGCACTACGAAAGTGGCTAATAAAAACCTTCCTTGTACGTGTAGCTGCTACAGTTTCACAAGTTTGTTTGCACATTGACAACCACATGTTGAAGCAAACAGGAATACTGCATAAGAAACCTTTACAGGGTGCCACGTATTACTGAGGGTGACACGTATTATTGAGGGTGCCACGTATTACTGAGGGTGACACGTATTATTGAGGGTGCCACGTATTACTGAGGGTGCCACGTATTACTGACGGTGCCACGTATTACTGAGGGTGACACGTGTTACTGAAGGTGACACGTATTACTGAGGGTGCCATGTATTACTGAGGGTGCCACGTATTACTGAGGGTGACACGAATTACTGAAGGTGACACATATTACTGAGGGTGACACGTAATACTGAGGGTGTCACGTATTACTGAGGGTGCCATGTATTACTGAGGGTGCCACGTATTACTGAGGGTGACACGAATTACTGAAGGTGACACATATTACTGAGGGTGACACGTAATACTGAGGGTGTCACGTATTACTGAGGGTGACATGTATTACTGAGGGTGCCACGTATTACTGAGGGTGACACGTATCCCTGAGGGGTGCCATGTATTACTGAGGGTGCCACGTATTACTGAGGGTGCCACGTATTACTGAGGGTGACACGTAATACTGAGGGTGTCACGTATTACTGAGGGTGACATGTATTACTGAGGGTGCCACGTATTACTGAGGGTGACACGTATCCCTGAGGGGTGCCATGTATTACTGAGGGTGCCACGTATTACTGAGGGTGCCACGTATTACTGAGGGTGCCACGTATTACTGAGGGTGCCACGTATTACTGAGGGGTGCCACGTATTACTGAGGGGTGCCACGTATTACTGTGGGTGCCACGTATTACTGAGGGTGCCACGTATTACTGAGGGGTGCCACGTATTACTGAGGGTGCCACGTATTACTGAGGGTGCCACGTATTACTGAGGGGTGCCACGTATTACTGAGGGTGCCATGTATTACTGAGGGAGCCACGTGTTACTAAGGGAGCCACGTATTACCTAGTGGGCCACTAACGCACCACCACTAACCCAGCCAACCAGCAGCCTGGCCCCCACCAGCCGGCCGTCACAACCTCAGCAGCAACAACACTGTTCCCAATTTACCGCCTACAGGCAGGCGGCGCGTCGGAACTCCCCACACAACTTGTGGAACTGTGTTCGGATACGTCCAGGACTCAAACATGTTATTTATTTGCTCTTCCTCGCTGGGCCTCACGATGAAGGAGGACGAGGAGCACGAGGATTGGAAAAAATGGAATGAATAGCAAACAATAAGGGTTGTTCCTCAAGGGAAATCTTAATAGCGTTGCTATCAGAATTTTTTTATGAATTAGTAGCCAGAAAGCTTATGCGGTTGGGCCTCCGAGACTCGTGCGTCCCCGCCATCCCGTCTCTGCGTCTTCGTCTCCCTGGAATGAGGAGATCGACGCCAGGCGCTCTTTGGCGAGCCGCCTGTGTTTATATTTTTGTCTCTCTCTCATGTGATCACACCTTGAAGAATGGAGGGACCACTGAGAGAAAGAGAGAGAGAGAGAGAGAGAGAGAGAGAGAGAGAGAGAGAGAGAGAGAGAGAGAGAGAGAGAGACAGAGAGACAGAGAGACAGAGAGACAGAGAGAGAGAGAGAGAGAGAGAGAGAGAGAGAGAGAGAGAGAGAGAGAGAGAGAGAGAGAGAGAGAGAGAGAGAGAGAGAGAGAGAGAGAGAGTGAGAGAGAGAGAGAGAGAGAGAGAGTGAGAGAGAGGATTTTGAAGGAGAAAATTCAAAACAAGAGGCCTTTCGGGAGCACAAGCCGCCGTTGCTGCAGGTGCTGGCAGGAGGAGCGAGGTTACCAGCCACTCAACAGTCTCCCCCAAGCCACCACTCAACAGTTTCCCCCAAGCCACCACTCAACAGTCTCCCCCAAGCCACCACTCAACAGTCTCCCCCCAGCCACCACTCAACAGTCTCCACCAAGCCACCACTCAACAGTCTCCACCAAGCCACCACTCAACAGTCTCGACCAAGCCACAACTCAACAGTCTCCACCAAGCCACCACCCAACAGTCTCCACCAAGCCACCACCCAACAGTCTCCCCCAAGCCACCACCCAACAGTCTCCCCCAAGCCACCACTCAACAGTCTCCACCAAGCCACCACTCAATAGTCTCCCCCAAGCCACCACCCAACAGTCTCCCCCAAGCAACCACTCAACAGTCTCAACCAAGCCACCACTCAACAGTCTCCCCCAAGCCACCACTCAACAGTCTCCACCAAGCCACCACTCAACAGTCTCCACCAAGCCACCACCCAACAGTCTTCCCCAAGCCACCACTCAACAGTCTCCACCAAGCCACCACTCAACAGTCTCCCCCAAGCCACCACTCAACAGTCTCCACCAAGCCACTACCCAACAGTCTCCCCCAAGCTACCACTCAACAGTCTCCACCAAGCCACCACTCAACAGTCTCCCCCAAGCCACCACTCAACAGTCTCCCCCAAGCTACCACTCAACAGTCTCCACCAAGCCACTACCCAACAGTCTTCCCCAAGCTACCACTCAACAGTCTCCACCAAGCCAACATTCAACAGTCTCCACCAAGCCACCACTCAACAGTCTCCACCAAGCCACCACTCAACAGTCTCCACCAAGCCACTACCCAACAGTCTCCCCCAAGCTACCACTCAACAGTCTCCACCAAGCCAACATTCAACAGTCTCCACCAAGCCACCACTCAACAGTCTCCACCAAGCCACCACCCAACAGTCTCCACAAGCCACCACTCAACAGTCTCAACCAAGCCACCACTCAACAGTCTCCCCCAAGCCACCACTCAACAGTCTCCACCAAGCCACCACTCAACAGTCTCCACCAAGCCACCACCCAACAGTCTTCCCCAAGCCACCACTCAACAGTCTCCACCAAGCCACCACTCAACAGTCTCCCCCAAGCCACCACTCAACAGTCTCCACCAAGCCACTACCCAACAGTCTCCCCCAAGCTACCACTCAACAGTCTCTACCAAGCCACCACTCAACAGTCTCCCCCAAGCCACCACTCAACAGTCTCCCCCAAGCTACCACTCAACAGTCTCCACCAAGCCACTACCCAACAGTCTTCCCCAAGCTACCACTCAACAGTCTCCACCAAGCCAACATTCAACAGTCTCCACCAAGCCACCACTCAACAGTCTCCACCAAGCCACCACTCAACAGTCTCCACCAAGCCACTACCCAACAGTCTCCCCCAAGCTACCACTCAACAGTCTCCACCAAGCCAACATTCAACAGTCTCCACCAAGCCACCACTCAACAGTCTCCCCCAAGCCACCACTCAACAGTCTCCACCAAGCCACCACTCAACAGTCTCCACCAAGCCACCACCCAACAGTCTCCACCAAGCTACCACTCAACAGTCTCCACCAAGCCAACATTCAACAGTCTCCACCAAGCCACCACTCAACAGTCTCCACCAAGCCACCACTCAACAGTCTCCACCAAGCCACCACTCAACAGTCTCCACCCAGTTTCCACTCAACAGTCTCCACCAAGCCACCACTCAACAGTCTCCACCAAGCCACCACCCAACAGTCTCCAATAAGTCACCACTCAACAGTCTCCATCATCAAGCCACTACTCAACAGTCTCCCCCAAGCCACCACTCAACAGTCTCCCCCAAGCCACCACTCAACAGTCTCCCCCAAGCCACCACTCAACAGTCTCCATCATCAAGCCACTACTCAACAGTCTCCCCCAAGCCACTACTCAACAGTCTCCCCCAAGCCACCACTCAACAGTCTCCCCCAAGCCACCACTCAACAGTCTCCCCCAAGCCACCACTCAACAGTCTCCCCCAAGCCACCACTCAACAGTCTCCCCCAAGCCACCACACAACAGTCTCAACCAAGCCACCACTCAACAGTCTCCCCCAAGCCACCACTCAACAGTCTCCCCCAAGCCACCACTCAACAGTCTTCATCATCAAGCCACTACTCAACAGTCTCCCCCAAGCCACCACTCAACAGTCTCCCCCAAGCCACCACTCAACAGTCTCCCCAAGCCACCACTCAACAGTCTCCCCAAGCCACCACTCAACAGTCTCCACCAAGCCACCACTCAACAGTCTCCCCCAAGCCACCACTCAACAGTCTCCCCCAAGCCACCACTCAACAGTCTCCCCCAAGCCACCACTCAACAGTCTCCCCCAAGCCACCACCCAACAGTCTCCCCCAAGCCACCACTCAACAGTCTCCTCCAAGCCACCACTCAACAGTCTCCCCCAAGCCACCACTCAGCAGTCTCCCCCAAGCCACCACTCAACAGTCTCCCCCAAGCCACCACTCAACAGTCTCCACCAAGCCACCACTCAACAGTCTCCCCCAAGCCACCACTCAACAGTCTCCACCAAGCCACCACCCAACAGTCTCCCCCAAGCCACCACTCAACAGTCTCCTCCAAGCCACCACTCAACAGTCTCCCCCAAGCCACCACTCAGCAGTCTCCCCCAAGCCACCACTCAACAGTCTCCACCAAGCTACCACTCAACAGTCTCCCCCAAGCCACCACTCAACAGTCTCCCCCAAGCCACCACTCAACAGTCTCCACCAAGCCACCGCCCAACAGTCTCCCCCAAGCCACCACTCAACAGTCTCCCCCAAGCCACCACTCAACAGTCTCCACCAAGCCACCACTCAATCAGTCTCCCCCAAGCCACTACTCAACAGTCTCCCCAAGCCACCACTCAACAGTCTCCCCCAAGCCACCACTCAACAGTCTCCCGCAAGCCACCACTCAACAGTCTCCCCCAAGCCACCACTCAACAGTCTCCCCCAAGCCACCACTCAACAGTCTCCACCAAGCCACCACTCAACAGTCTCCCCCAAGCCACCACTCAACAGTCTCCCCCAAGCCACCACTCAATAGTCTCCACCAAGCCACCACCCAACAGTCTCCCCCAAGCCACCACTCAACAGTCTCCTCCAAGTCACCACTCAACAGTCTCCCCCAAGCCACCACTCAGCAGTCTCCCCCAATCCACCACTCAACAGTCTCCACCAAGGCACCACTCAACAGTCTCCCCCAAAGCCACCACTCAACAGTCTCCCCCAAGCCACCACTCAACAGTCTCCACCAAGCCACCACCCAACAGTCTCCCCCAAGCCACCACTCAACAGTCTCACCCAAGCCACCACTCAACAGTCTCCACCAAGCCACTACTTAACAGTCACCATCATCAAGCCACCACTCTACAGTCTCCCCCAAGCCACCACCCAACAGTCTCCCCCAAGCCACCACTCAACAGTCTCCCCCAAGCCACCACTCAACAATCTCCACCAAGCCACTACTTAACAGTCACCATCATCAAGCCACCACCCAACAGTCTCCCCCAAGCCACCACTCAACAGTCTCCCCCAAGCCACCACTCAACAGTCTCCACCAAGCCACCACTCAACAGTCTCCCCCAAGCCACCACTCAACAGTCTCCCCCAAGCCACCACTCAACAGTCTCCACCAAGCCACCACTCAACAGTCTCCACCAAGCCACCACTCAACAGTCTCCACCCAGTTTCCACTCAACAGTCTCCACCAAGCCACCACTCAACAGTCTCCACCAAGCCACCACCAACAGTCTCCACCAAGTCACCACTCAACAGTCTTCCATCATCAAGCCACTACTCAACAGTCTCCCCCAAGCCACCACTCAACAGTCTCCCCCAAGCCACCACTCAACAGTCTCCCCCAAGCCACCACTCAACAGTCTCCCCTCAAGCCACTACTCAACAGTCTCCCCCAAGCCACCTACTCAACAGTCTCCCCCAAGCCACCACTCAACAGTCTCCCCCAAGCCACCACTCAACAGTCTCCCCCAAGCCACCACTCAACAGTCTCCCCCAAGCCACCACTCAACAGTCTCCCCCAAGCCACCACTCAACAGTCTCCACCAAGCCACCACTCAACAGTCTCCCCCAAGCCACCACTCAACAGTCTCCCCCAAGCCACCACTCAACAGTCTCCACCAAGCCACCACTCAACAGTCTCCCCCAAGCCACCACTCAACAGTCTCCCCCAAGCCACCACTCAACAGTCTCCACCAAGCCACCACTCAACAGTCTCCCCCAAGCCACCTACTCAACAGTCTCCCCCAAGCCACCACTCAACAGTCTCCCCCAAGCCACCACTCAACAGTCTCCCCCAAGCCACCACTCAACAGTCTCCCCCAAGCCACCACTCAACAGTCTCCCCCAAGCCACCACTCAACAGTCTCCACCAAGCCACCACTCAACAGTCTCCCCCAAGCCACCACTCAACAGTCTCCCCCAAGCCACCACTCAACAGTCTCCACCAAGCCACCACTCAACAGTCTCCCCCAAGCCACCACTCAACAGTCTCCCCCAAGCCACCACTCAACAGTCTCCACCAAGCCACCACTCAACAGTCTCCACCAAGCCACCACTCAACAGTCTCCACCAAGTCACCACTCAACAGTCTCCACCAAGCCACCACTCAACAGTCTCCCCCAAGCCACCACTAAACAGTCTCCACCAAGTCACCACTCAACAGTCTTAATCATCAAGCCACTACTCAACAGTCTCCCCAAGCCACCACTCAACAGTCTCCCCCAAGCCACCACTCAACAGTCTCCCCCAAGCCACCACTCAACAGTCTCCATCATCAAGCCACTACTCAACAGTCTCCCCCAAGCCACTACTCAACAGTCTCCCCCAAGCCACCACTCAACAGTCTCCCCCAAGCCACCACTCAACAGTCTCCCCCAAGCCACCACTCAACAGTCTCCCCCAAGCCACCACTCAACAGTCTCCCCCAAGCCACCACTCAACAGTCTCCACCAAGCCACCACTCAACAGTCTCCCCCAAGCCACCACTCAACAGTCTCCGCCAAGCCACCACTCAACAGTCTCCATCCAAGCCACTACTCAACAGTCTCCCCCAAGCCACCACTCAACAGTCTCCCCCAAGCCACCACTCAACAGTCTCCCCCAAGCCACCACTCAACAGTCTCCCCCAAGCCACTACTCAACAGTCTCCCCCAAGCCACCACTCAACAGTCTCCCCCAAGCCACCACTCAACAGTCTCCCCCAAGCCACCACTCAACAGTCTCCCCCAAGCCACCACTCAACAGTCTCCCCCAAGCCACCACTCAACAGTCTCCACCAAGCCACCACTCAACAGTCTCCCCCAAGCCACCACTCAACAGTCTCCCCCAAGCCACCACTCAACAGTCTCCCCCAAGCCACCACTCAACAGTCTCCCCCAAGCCACCACTCAACAGTCTCCCCCAAGCCACCACTCAACAGTCTCCTCCAAGCTACCACTCAACAGTCTCCCCCAAGCCACCACTCAACAGTCTCCCCCAAGCCACCACTCAACAGTCTCCCCCAAGCCACCACTCAACAGTCTCCCCCAAGCCACCACTCAACAGTCTCCCCCAAGCCACCACACAACAGTCTCAACCAAGCCACCACTCAACAGTCTCCCCCAAGCCACCACTCAACAGTCTCCCCCAAGCCACCACTCAACAGTCTTCATCATCAAGCCACTACTCAACAGTCTCCCCCAAGCCACCACTCAACAGTCTCCCCCAAGCCACCACTCAACAGTCTCCCCAAGCCACCACTCAACAGTCTCCCCCAAGCCACCACTCAACAGTCTCCACCAAGCCACCACTCAACAGTCTCCCCCAAGCCACCACTCAACAGTCTCCCCCAAGCCACCACTCAACAGTCTCCCCCAAGCCACCACTCAACAGTCTCCTCCAAGCCACCACCCAACAGTCTCCCCCAAGCCACCACTCAACAGTCTCCTCCAAGCCACCACTCAACAGTCTCCCCCAAGCCACCACTCAGCAGTCTCCCCCAAGCCACCACTCAACAGTCTCCCCCAAGCCACCACTCAACAGTCTCCACCAAGCCACCACTCAACAGTCTCCCCCAAGCCACCACTCAACAGTCTCCACCAAGCCACCACCCAACAGTCTCCCCCAAGCCACCACTCAACAGTCTCCTCCAAGCCACCACTCAACAGTCTCCCCCAAGCCACCACTCAGCAGTCTCCCCCAAGCCACCACTCAACAGTCTCCACCAAGCTACCACTCAACAGTCTCCCCCAAGCCACCACTCAACAGTCTCCCCCAAGCCACCACTCAACAGTCTCCACCAAGCCACCGCCCAACAGTCTCCCCCAAGCCACCACTCAACAGTCTCCCCCAAGCCACCACTCAACAGTCTCCACCAAGCCACCACTCAACAGTCTCCCCCAAGCCACTACTTAACAGTCTCCCCCAAGCCACCACTCAACAGTCTCCCCCAAGCCACCACTCAACAGTCTCCCGCAAGCCACCACTCAACAGTCTCCCCCAAGCCACCACTCAACAGTCTCCCCCAAGCCACCACTCAACAGTCTCCACCAAGCCACCACTCAACAGTCTCCCCCAAGCCACCACTCAACAGTCTCCCCCAAGCCACCACTCAATAGTCTCCACCAAGCCACCACCCAACAGTCTCCCCCAAGCCACCACTCAACAGTCTCCTCCAAGTCACCACTCAACAGTCTCCCCCAAGCCACCACTCAGCAGTCTCCCCCAATCCACCACTCAACAGTCTCCACCAAGGCACCACTCAACAGTCTCCCCCAAAGCCACCACTCAACAGTCTCCCCCAAGCCACCACTCAACAGTCTCCACCAAGCCACCACCCAACAGTCTCCCCCAAGCCACCACTCAACAGTCTCACCCAAGCCACCACTCAACAGTCTCCACCAAGCCACTACTTAACAGTCACCATCATCAAGCCACCACTCTACAGTCTCCCCCAAGCCACCACCCAACAGTCTCCCCCAAGCCACCACTCAACAGTCTCCCCCAAGCCACCACTCAACAATCTCCACCAAGCCACTACTTAACAGTCACCATCATCAAGCCACCACCCAACAGTCTCCCCCAAGCCACCACTCAACAGTCTCCCCCAAGCCACCACTCAACAGTCTCCACCAAGCCACCACTCAACAGTCTCCCCCAAGCCACCACTCAACAGTCTCCCCCAAGCCACCACTCAACAGTCTCCACCAAGCCACCACTCAACAGTCTCCACCCAGTTTCCACTCAACAGTCTCCACCAAGCCACCACTCAACAGTCTCCACCAAGCCACCACCCAACAGTCTCCACCAAGTCACCACTCAACAGTCTTAATCATCAAGCCACTACTCAACAGTCTCCCCCAAGCCACCACTCAACAGTCTCCCCCAAGCCACCACTCAACAGTCTCCCCCAAGCCACCACTCAACAGTCTCCATCATCAAGCCACTACTCAACAGTCTCCCCCAAGCCACTACTCAACAGTCTCCCCCAAGCCACCACTCAACAGTCTCCCCCAAGCCACCACTCAACAGTCTCCCCCAAGCCACCACTCAACAGTCTCCCCCAAGCCACCACTCAACAGTCTCCCCCAAGCCACCACACAACAGTCTCCACCAAGCCACCACTCAACAGTCTCCCCCAAGCCACCACTCAACAGTCTCCGCCAAGCCACCACTCAACAATCTCCATCATCAAGCCACTACTCAACAGTCTCCCCCAAGCCACCACTCAACAGTCTCCCCCAAGCCACCACTCAACAGTCTCCCCAAGCCACCACTCAACAGTCTCCCCCAAGCCACTACTCAACAGTCTCCCCCAAGCCACCACTCAACAGTCTCCCCCAAGCCACCACTCAACAGTCTCCCCCAAGCCACCACTCAACAGTCTCCCCCAAGCCACCACTCAACAGTCTCCCCAAAGCCACCACTCAACAGTCTCCACCAAGCCACCACTCAACAGTCTCCCCCAAGCCACCACTCAACAGTCTCCCCCAAGCCACCACTCAACAGTCTCCCCCAAGCCACCACTCAACAGTCTCCCCCAAGCCACCACACAACAGTCTCCACCAAGCCACCACTCAACAGTCTCCCCCAAGCCACCACTCAACAGTCTCCGCCAAGCCACCACTCAACAATCTCCATCATCAAGCCACTACTCAACAGTCTCCCCCAAGCCACCACTCAACAGTCTCCCCCAAGCCACCACTAAACAGTCTCCCCAAGCCACCACTCAACAGTCTCCCCCAAGCCACTACTCAACAGTCTCCCCCAAGCCACCACTCAACAGTCTCCCCCAAGCCACCACTCAACAGTCTCCCCCAAGCCACCACTCAACAGTCTCCCCCAAGCCACCACTCAACAGTCTCCCCAAAGCCACCACTCAACAGTCTCCACCAAGCCACCACTCAACAGTCTCCCCCAAGCCACCACTCAACAGTCTCCCCCAAGCCACCACTCAACAGTCTCCCCCAAGCCACCACTCAACAGTCTCCCCCAAGCCACCACCCAACAGTCTCCCCCAAGCCACCACTCAACAGTCTCCTCCAAGCTACCACTCAACAGTCTCCCCCAAGCCACCACTCAGCAGTCTCCCCCAAGCCACCACTCAACAGTCTCCCCCAAGCCACCACTCAACAGTCTCCACCAAGCCACCACCCAACAGTCTCCCCCAAGCCACCACTCAACAGTCTCCTCCAAGCCACCACTCAACAGTCTCCCCCAAGCCACCACTCAGCAGTCTCCCCCAAGCCACCACGCAACAGTCTCCACCAAGCTACCACTCAACAGTCTCCCCCAAGCCACTACTCAACAGTCTCCCCCAAGCCACCACTCAACAGTCTCCACCAAGCCACCGCCCAACAGTCTCCCCCAAGCCACCACTCAACAGTCTCCCCCAAGCCACCACTCAACAGTCTCCACCAAGCCACCACTCAACAGTCTCCCCCAAGCCACTACTCAACAGTCTCCCCCAAGCCACCACTCAACAGTCTCCCCCAAGCCACCACTCAACAGTCTCCCCCAAGCCACCACTCAACAGTCTCCCCCAAGCCACCACTCAACAGTCTCCCCAAGCCACCACTCAACAGTCTCCCCCAAGCCACCACTCAACAGTCTCCACCAAGCCACCACTCAACAGTCTCCCCCAAGCCACCACTCAACAGTCTCCCCCAAGCCACCACTCAATAGTCTCCACCAAGCCACCACCCAACAGTCTCCCCCAAGCCACCACTCAACAGTCTTCTCCAAGCCACCACTCAACAGTCTCCCCCAAGCCACCACTCAGCAGTCTCCCCCAATCCACCACTCAACAGTCTCCACCAAGCCACCACTCAACAGTCTCCCCCAAGCCACCACTCAACAGTCTCCCCCAAGCCACCACTCAACAGTCTCCACCAAGCCACCACCCAACAGTCTCCCCCAAGCCACCACTCAACAGTCTCACCCAAGCCACCACTCAACAGTCTCCACCAAGCCACTACTTAACAGTCACCATCATCAAGCCACCACTCTACAGTCTCCACCAAGCCACCACCCAACAGTCTCCCCCAAGCCACCACTCAACAGTCTTCTCCAAGCCACCACTCAACAGTCTCCCCCAAGCCACCACTCAGCAGTCTCCCCCAATCCACCACTCAACAGTCTCCACCAAGCCACCACTCAACAGTCTCCCCCAAGCCACCACTCAACAGTCTCCCCCAAGCCACCACTCAACAGTCTCCACCAAGCCACCACCCAACAGTCTCCCCCAAGCCACCACTCAACAGTCTCACCCAAGCCACCACTCAACAGTCTCCACCAAGCCACTACTTAACAGTCACCATCATCAAGCCACCACTCTACAGTCTCCCCCAAGCCACCACTCAACAGTCTCCCCCAAGCCACCACTCAACAATCTCCACCAAGCCACTACTTAACAGTCACCATCATCAAGCCACCACCCAACAGTCTCCCCCAAGCCACCACTCAACAGTCTCCCCCAAGCCACCACTCAACAGTCTCCACCAAGCCACCACTCAACAGTCTCCCCCAAGCCACTACTCAACAGTCTCCCCCAAGCCACCACTCAACAGTCTCCACCAAGCCACCACCCAACAGTCTCCCCCAAGCCACCACTCAACAGTCTCCCCCAAGCCACCACTCAACAGTCTCCACCAAGCCACTACTAAACAGTTTCCCCCAAGCCACCACTCAACAGTCTCCACCAAGCCACTACTTAACAGTCTCCATCATCAAGCCACCACTCAACAGTCTCCACCAAGCCACCACTCAACAGTGTCCCCCAACCACCACTCAACAGTCTCCACCAAGCCACTACTCAACAGTCTCCCCCAAGCCACCACTCAACAGTCTCCCCCAAGCCACCACTCAACAGTCTCCCCCAAGCCACCACTCAACAGTCTCCCCCAAGCCACCACTCAACAGTCTCCCCCAAGCCACCACTCAACAGTCTCCCCCAAGCCACCACTCAACAGTCTCCACCAAGCCACCACTCAACAGTCTCCACCAAGTCACCACTAAACAGTTACATCATGACATGTTAGGAAACGTCTTGAATAAATATATGAGAATATCGGGAGTTATGAAGGTACTGACGCTGCTGCTGCCGCCTGTTGCTGTCCTCTTCTACAACAGCTGCCGTCTACCACCACTCTTCATCACTAGCACCATACTGCTGCTCTCTGCTGCCACTACTTGTATCTCTTATCACTGCTCTTACCTGCTCTTACCTGCTCTTACTGATATTACTATTACTGCTGCTACTACTAATAATTTAATAGGAGTAAAGAACCTAATCTCGCTTAAAAAGGTTCACTAATTTCTTTACTCGTTCGATTTATCGCATGCTTCTTCGTTTCCTTTTTCTTTTTGGCATCTTTCTTCGCTTTTTTCGCCTCATCTTTCTCCTCCTTATCTTCCCTCCTGATGGCTGTGCTTCAGAGTAAATGGTCTTCAAGCAGAACGAATATAATTACCTGCCTGGATGTCCCCTACTCGCGTACTTGTCTGGCCTAACGAGATCATCCAGCGAAGAGAGAGAGGTGAGGTGAGGTGCTCCCTATAGCTTGGTCGTTCGTTACTTTCCTGTTCTCTCTCTCTCTCTCTCTCTCTCTCTCTCTCTCTCTCTCTCTCTCTCTCTCTCTCTCTCTCTCTCTCTCTCTCTCTCTCTCTCTCTCTCTCGCTCGCTGGCCAACCACTTGGGCTGGACGGTAGAGCGATGGTCTCGCTTCACGCAGGTCGGCGTTCATTCCCCGACCGTCCATATGCTTGGGCACTATTCCTTTCCCCCGTCCTATCCCATATCCTTATCCTGACCCATTCCAACTAGAGGTTTATATTGTGTGTGCCATCTTTCCGACACAAGTGAATAAACATTATCTCAATGAAGTTGAATCATCGATTTGTTTATATATAATAGTTTAATATTTTTGCATTTAAGGATAAGCGTAGATTCGTAAGGGCCATCCTGAGCCTTGGCAGCTATCCATCAGGGTCTTTAAGATACTGCCCATTCATGCTGTCCCGGCCCACAAGATATATTCACCAATAACAAGCTTTGTTCAAGCCATCTTTGTCTTCTGGACAGCCTTACAGGCAATTCATCTGTGCGGGGCCCATCTTCCCTCTCCTTCAGATGTGAAGATCTTTACGTATAAGGCATCTTTCATCAGTCCCTGAGTTTCTAAGGCCTTTCTAGGTAGGTAGGTAGTCAGCCAGTCAGTCAGCCAGCCATCCAGTCTGCCAGCTACCTAGCCAGCCAGTCAGCTAGGCAGTCAGCCAGCCAGCCAGCCAGTCAGCCAGCCAGTCAGTCAGCCAGTCAGTCAGCCAGTCAGCCAGCCAGTCAGCCAGCCAACCACCCAGCCAGTCAGCCAGTCAGCCCGCCAGCCAGCCAGCCAGCCAGTCAGCCATTCAGCCCGCCAGCCAGTCAGCCAGCCGGTCAGTCAGTCAGCCAGTCATTCAGTCAGCCAGTCAGCCAGTCAGCCAGCCAGTCAGCCAGTCAGTCAGCCAGCCAACCACCCAGCCAGTCAGCCAGTCAGCCCGCCAGCCAGCCAGCCAGCCAGCCAGCCAGTCAGCCATTCAGCCCGCCAGCCAGTCATCCAGCCGGTCAGTCAGTCAGCCAGTCATTCAGTCAGCCAGCCAGCCAGCCAGCCAGCCAGTCAGACAGCCAGCCAGCCACCCAGTCAGCCAGCCAGGCACCCAGTCAACCAACCATCCAGCCAGCCAGCCAGCCACCCATCCAATCAGCCAGCCAGCCAGCCAACCAGCCAGTCAACCAGCCAGTCAGTCAGCCAGCCAACCAGCCAGTCAACCAGCCAGTCAGCCAGCAAGCCAGCCAGCCAGCTAGCCAGCCAGCCAGCCAGCCAGGCAGCCAGCCAGCCAGCCAGGCAGCCAGCCAGTCAGCCAGCCAGCCAGTAAACCAGCCAGTCAGCCAGCCAGTCAACCAGCCAGCCAGCCAATCTACACATAGAGCCAGCCGCCGTGGCTCTCCTCGGGAGAACACGGAAGCAAGTCTACCATCTTAGAGTCGTTGGTGTGGGAGTAGCCTGCCGCTCCTGGCAGATTGTGTGGTGTGTGCTTGTGTGGAAGGGAGGCGCTGGCTGACAGTAACATAGTGACGGGATAAGACAGCGTGAGAGGGGAGGACGGGGAGGGGAAAGAGGGGTGCTGAACGCAAGATTGACAGAGAATCTGAAAGAATGTTTTTCCCCAAAGCTTCATTCCCTCTCATGCCAAGATTTAAGGTTGTTTTATTCATAGATCCAACTATTGGATAGTTTTGTTGTAGTTTACTAACTAAGGTTGCGGTGTTTGAGCTTCAGCTCACGGATGGTGTGTTTGTTCCCAAAACATTTGGGGTTTGTTGTGTCTGACTTTATGTAATTCATTTCACTTCTTCATTGCCTCTACGGCTATATTCTGAGTGATGGCCATGTAGATCATTTTGGATAGCTTGTTGATTATCCAGACTCTCATCCACCTTATATGCACCTCTCTCGCTTCATCTCCCCTCCAGTGACGTGAAATTTCTAGCGCTGCACTTGCTGAGTTTGGTCTGACTTACGTGGTATAATGTTCTGAAGGCCTTCTTATCAATATTTATGAAGGCAGTTCTCACATACGCTAAACTTGCATATGCTTTTGATGTTAAACGTTTAATGTGCGCTACAGGCTATGGTTACGTGTGATGCTCACCTTTCAGGTGAGTACTCACCTAGTTGTACTTACCTAGTTGTGCTTGCGGGGGTTTAGCTATGGTTCTTTGGTCCCGCCTCTCAATCGTCAATCCACTGGTGTACAGGTTCCTGAGCTTCTAAAGCTCCATCTTTGAAACTGTATATGGAGTCTGCCTCCATCACATCGCCTTCTAGTGCATTCCATTTACTAACCTCTCTGACACTAGAGAAGTTCTTTCTAACGTCTGTGTGGCTCATTTGGGTACTCAGCTGCCACCTGTGTCCCCTTGTGCGTGTATCGTGTTATATAATCCATCCTTGTCTACCCTGTCAATTTTCCTGAATTTTGTATGTGGTGATCATGTCTCCCTGAGCTCTTCTGTCTTTCAGCGACGTGAGGTGCATTTCATGCAGCCTTTCCTCGTAACTCATGCCTCTTAGTCCTGAGACTAGCCTGGTGGCATACCTCTCAGCTTTTTCCAGCTTCATCATGTGCCTGACAAGGTACGGGCTCCATGCTGGGGCCGCATACTCCAAAATTGGTCTTATATACGTGGTATACAAGGTTCGCTAAGATTCCTTAAACAGGTTTCTGAAGGCAGTTCTGGTGTTAGCCAGCCTCGCATACGCCACCGATGATATTCTTTTTATGTGGCCTTCAGGTGACGGGTTTGGCTTAACGACTCCTAGATCTTTCTCTCTGTCCGTTTCGTGAAGGACTTCATCTACAATTCGCTATCCCGGTATCCCGTGTCTGGCCTTCTATTTTCTCAAACTAGTTTCAATATCTTACATTTACTTGGATTGAACCTTAGTATCCTTTAGCTTGTCTAGATCATCTTGTAGCCTCATACTGTCTTCCTCTGTCTTAATCCTCCTCATAATTTTTGCATCTTCAGCAAACATTGAGAGAAACGAGTCTATTCCCTCTGGGAGATCATTTACATATACCAGAAACAATATGGGTCCAAGGACTGATCCCTGTGGAACTCCACTGGTGACGCCTCACCACTCCGAGACCCTCACAGTGTTTGGTCGCCATATTATGAGGGGTAGAGATAGGAGAACATATTGGAGGGAGGAGTAATACGTCCTCCCTCGACGAAGGTCAGTAGATGACTGAGGGAGGGTGAGGGGTTAGCCACCGGCTGGCGGCGGCGGCCAGCAGCATGTCTGGACATGTTCCCAGAGTGGACCTCGCCCAAGATAGAGCAGTACCGTCGTGGCGACGTGTTAGAGTTTAAGGAGATGTCAGATGGAGTTTTATTTTCTGTGGATACATTTAGTTATATTTTAGTATGGAAAGATTTTTATTGGCATGGCAATGGAAATGCAGGTTTGTTTGGGGAGGAGTTGATGGAAGAACTTCGAGGCCAGGGAAGGAGTTAGTGGAGGAAACTTCGAGGCTGGAGAAGTGTATGCTGAAATCTGTGGGAGAGCAGAACTCCATAGTGAGGAGTTGACCTGAAGCAGTGTAAAGGAACAGTGAAGAAGAGTTTCCAATGTCACCGTGGAATCAGTGGTGAAGCATCACTGGTGTTTGAAGAGGACTTCATTGTGCAGCAGCTTAGGGAGAACTGCAGAAGTGTACTTTTGAGTATTTTGGAGGACGTAGAGATATATATGGTAGTGAACCTTCAGGAGCAGAGCAGAGGTTTATGGTGGATACTCAGGAATGTATAAGGGAAGTGCTTGAGTGCTTATTGGCGTGTAAGACGCAGTGTAAGGTGAGAGATTGACTGCTTCTTGTGTCGGGGAATATTTCTGCAGATGTTTCTGGTGTTTCAGCCACAGGCTGAGTTTATATAGTTTTAGGGCTGAGTGTATAACATTGTTATGACGAGATTTACCCCCCCCCCCCACACCTAGTGAGGGAGTAGTAAGTGGTAAGCCAAGAGTTGTGCAGTCACTTGATATGGATGGTTGGTGAAGCCAGGATTGGGTGTTGAATTGTTACCGGGCTTTAACAGCTTTGAGAGTGTTGTATGATACTATTTTAATGTTTTTATGTCACGTATTGTATTTGTTTTTCGATTATTAAATGTGTATTGTTAGCTGGCGTTTGCTCCTGTCCTGGCGAGGCTTCCTCGCAAGCAGGAGAGAGAAAGGATCACAGCTGCGGATAGGGTGGTAGGGAGTACTAATTCGAAAAGGGGGGATTTAGATCATACCAAACAAGGAGAGAGTGGGGAGTCATGGCGGCTCAAGTAAGGTGTGTACACTGGACAACGAGGCCAGTGTTGGAGCCACACCCCTTAATATGTGATGTTGAACTCCTCCAAGAACAAGAGGCGTACAGGGTGATCTCCTGAGTGAATTTCAAGCACTCCAGTGTTCACTGTTGGTCATCCAACGGTAGCGGGAGTGTGGCTGCCGAGGTCGGTTGTCTGTTATATAAACTATAAGCCTTTCGAGGCTTAATAACTATAAGCCTTTCGAGGCTTAATAACTATAAGCCTTTCGAGGCTTAATAACTATAAGCCTTTCGAGGCTTAATAACTATAAGCCTTTCGAGGCTAATAAGCCTTTCGAGGTCGTAATAACCCTCTGGCGAGGGTTATTACGACCTCAACAATACCTTTCTGACCAACCGTTCTTTATACTAGAATACTACGAGTATACTTTAATTCAGAACATAATGTAGGAGTATACCCTATACACACCGAGAAGCAGGGATATACAGGGAGAGGTGATCACTAGCACACATCAACTATCTTCACTAGCCACGAGCGCTGCAGTACATGAGAAGTAAAAACAATAGCAATAAACAATTAAATTAACTCTCACGTTCAATCTAATAATTTTCGCACGGATGATATCTTCTCTGCAGTAATGTTAGGAATATTATTTAAATAAAATCCCGTTATCATTACTAAAATGTCCATTATTACAGAGCACAACACAGGAGTCACAATTTGGGTAAGAAATAGTCTTTGTTCCTGGAATCCTCATGCTACGAGGCTTACACATATCCCGCACGAACACTGTATACAACTTGTGTATTAATGTTTGTCTAATATTGTATACTATTAGAGAAATAAAAGTTTAACTCATTCTGGTAATGACTGGTTAAGGGGTCATGATGGCTGAATGGCTCGAGCTGCACTCAAAATTCAGTGTTTCGTCTTCGAAATGTCTGCTGAAGAGACAGGTAAATCGTCCTCAAAACGAGGACCAGAAGCCAGGGAATCAAACAGTTTATGTAACTCCTTCAATATAAACTAAAACACTTTACTCAAGAGCAAATATTGAGGCCATGTAATGAGACAAGACTCACACCCCTAGACTTCCCCAGACACACTCGCCACCTGCTGAACCATGACGGGCTTAAAACTGTCACAACCAAAAGCTGGTCCCAAAGATAGTACATAGTAATATAATCATTAAATATATTTTTGTTGTAATTATTCTCAAATTGTTGTGGCTTTAGATTGAGCTACACGGAACAAAACGTTGCAAGTAGCACGGGATATGGTGAGCCCGTAGTGGACTTACCTAGCACAGGAGCGGGGCTGTAACTCTGGGATTATTCTGAAATTTCTTTGTAAATTTATCATTTGTTTCTAAATAAATTTATGTGAATTCAGGTAGGAAACATTGAAAATTAGACAGTAATAATTCACATATCTTTTTGTAAAGAGTGGTATTAAAACTAAGAGGCAAGTGCCATTGCAAAGGTCTTTACAGAAACAAATTACTACATTATCCAAATATGGACGAAGAACAGAACAATTGCTACGCCATCCGTGAACAGATATTTACCTCGAATAAAAATCCAGAAAACGACGTTGAAGTCTTCAGCAAAGTCCTGTGTTTCTTGCCTCTCTTAAACATAAAAGTTACAAGAATCTTCTTGTGAATTTGTTAAAATAAGGACCGACAAATAACCACGGTATACACTTGTAGACATCCAGGTTTTCATACATTTATGTATTGGTTGAATGTATATAAATTAGTCAAGACAGGATCTTCACACTGTACTAAGGAGAGTGTGCAGTGTTGCAAGCATGTATGTTCGGCACACATTATAGGGTATTACACTTCTCTCCGTCTCTCTTTCTCGTAATTCATTATTCCTTCTTCCATCCGTATATCGCTTTATCTCTGTCTGTCTCTCTGTCTGTCTGTCTGTCTGTCTGTCTGTCTGTCTGTCTGTCTGTCTGTCTGTCTGTCTGTCTGTCTGTCTCTCTCTCTCTCTCTCTCTCTCTCTCTCTCTCTCTCTCTCTCTCTCTCTCTCTCTCTCTCTCTCTCTCTCTCTCTCAGTTACCACCTTCCATTCACCACAACTTGGCGCAAATCCTTAAATATGCTAATTATATAATCAGATAATTTCCCGCTGGGGGTGGTAAAGACTGTGGGATTTAAGACGGGGCTCTTCACATATTTCGTGGCAGTAATCCCAGGCAGTCTCAGACTTGGGTCAGTAATCCCTGGCAGTCTCTGACTTGGTTCATGACAATAACGAGCCTCGCCCTCTGCCACAGCTCCCCACAATGGACTTTTTAATGGGGTCATGATGGCTCCTGACGAGCATGTTGGCAAGTGCGTGTGCTCACCTAGATGTACTTACCAACATGTACTCAGATGTACTGAACTATATCTACTCGCCTAGATGTACTCACCTTGATTTACTCGACGAGATGTACATATCTATCATATATCATATAGTAGTGCATATTAACTATTCTCGTGGACTTTGGAGCCCCAAGGATGAGACGCATAGCTTCATTTGGCAAGGTTCAGGAGATTTAAATTTTTTGTCTGCATCCAGTGTGAGATGTGAGTGTGTGTGTGTGTGTGTGTGTGTGTGTGTGTGTGTGTGTGTGTGTGTGTGTGTGTATTCACCTAGTTGTGCTTTCGGTAGTTGAGCTCTGCTCCCTCGGCCCTCCTCTCAACTGTCAATGAATCAACTGTTACTAACTACTATTTTTTTTCACACACACACACACACACACACACACACACACACACACACACACACACACACACACACACACACACACACACACACAGCGGGACCAAAGAGCTCAACCCCCGCAAGCACAAATAGGTGAGCACACACACACACACACTCACATCTCACTGTATACAGACAAAAAACTTAAATCTCCCTGAACCTTGCCAAATGAAGCTATGCGTCTCATCCTTGGGGCTCCAAAGTCCACGAGAATAGTTAATATGAGAGCAGAGTTAAAGTTACCTACCATAAGTGAGAGAATTTTGTCTATTAGCACAGTTTTCGGCGTGAAGGCATTGAATAGATCTAGGCAACACATGAAGTTTCAAGCTAAACTTTCTAATATGCTGCACTCACCTGAGGTCTATAGAAGAAGAACGAAATCTGATTATGCATTTTGGTTCTACAAGGTAGCCAACTTCATCAAAATATTAAATACGTACCCAACTCATTTAATCAACAAATTACTCCACGGGATAACTGGGATCTATCAGTTGATTTTGTAAATGCACCCAAGAAAGATAGTGTGCACTCTACATTATTAAAACAGTTAACACTGAAAAGCATCACTGAGAGTACTCAGAGTGTGGGTAACGATGTGTTTCAGTGCTATACCAACGGTTCTGTAGAAGAAGGTGGACGATGTACCGGATGTGCATGCAATATATTTGAACAATCTTCTTTCGTACATAAGCAATGAAGCGCGTCAATGACTTGGCAAGTACAACTCAAACCGAACTTGCAGGCATATACCTTGGCCACTGAATTTTTAAAAGTCAAAGGCAGTGGACTTATATACTGTAACTCGCAGAGTGCACTCCTGGCATTGAATGCACATAGTAGTGACACCCAGAAAACAGTCAGTGATATTCGAATGAATGTTTTAGCTGCTAAAGAAAACAGATTTGAAATTAAATTCCTATGGATACCATCACATGTTGGTATCTTAAGGCATGACACTGTTGATATGCTTGCAAAGACAGCCTGTAGAAAACCAGTGGTAGAAATTGATATTGGTGTTTCATTAGCAGTGACAAAGAAAATACTTTAACAAATATCTAATGAAGATCTCACCGACCTAACAAATTCACAAAGACCTGAAAGTTGTAGCATTAAATATTATGATAGATATCGTGAGGAGACATTCACATATGGGACTAATAGAACAAGAACTCGGCAATATGATGTTATAGTGCCCATAATACGCCTGGGTTATAGACATATCTGGCAACTTTCTCAAAACCCAAATGTCGAGTACACAATGTGTCAACTTTGTGAAAGAGAAAACATGCACTCTCTTGAACATTTATATTGTTAAATGTCCCATATTGACTGACTTTCGCCCTCCAGGGCTAATGTATGCTAAACTCTGTAATTACTATGAGTACTGGAACTCTTGGTGATATATTGGACCTGTACCCAATGTACTCATTATAGATTGACCATGTAATGTATCAATTATACAATGTATGTATGTGATGTAACTCTGTATCCTGAGCTTGTAAAAGCACCTTAGTCACCTTCAGTGATTAAGTACACACTAGTTTCTCTATCAGCTATCTCACCCTGTCAGAGTAAAAGAGACAAATGTATATGAATACATGAATACATGCGTGAGTATATATGTATGTATATATGCATATGTATGTATATATGTATATATACGTATATGTGTGTGTGTGTATTTATATGTATGTGTGTATTAAGTATATATGGAAGCTGCTCAGAATTACACTTCACCTTTGGAAATGCACATTAATGACACTACGTAAAGGACTCATCGAAAACTTTATGTAGGGCATACGTAAATACACAGATTTACGTATGCCCTACATAAAGTGTTCGGTGAGTCCTATACTTAGGTCAGCTTAGCATTTTAAAAGCACCGAATCAACTTCTGTTGTTGATTGTTCAATAAATCCCTGAACTACATGTTTAACACACCTCTAACCCTGTCCATGGAGGACTGAAGAAAATGTATATATGCTGGTTTGCATTGTAAATGTGTGGCCACGTCTATGGAACAAAAAAAAGCACAGGGGCGCCAGGAGAGAGTGGAAAACCAGGAAATCACAGCGCCCAACACAACATCCCCCATAGGTGAGGAGGGAATCTACAACCAGCTACCCAGTAACACCAGAGGAGAGGACAACCCCACCACCCTCCTCAGCATAGGAAACTCCCATACCCCAAACCCTCCTTGCCCCCACTCAAATGCTCAGCCAAATATCCCTCCCCCCCCCACGCCATTCCCACCCTTCTACCCCTCCTCCCCTCCTGCCATGTTTCCCCCCCCCCCCCTTTTCCTTTCATTCCTCCCTCCCTCCCCCTTCATCCCATACCCTCCCTGTCCCCCCCCTTCACTTGACCCCCCACTCCTCACCCCAGTATCTTCTGAGAATCCTGTTATCCACCTCACAAATCCTCACACCCTTGGAACAGTTTCCCCCATCAGCAGGACATTCACCAAGGAGGTGATTTGAGTAGGGACAGAAGAAAGTGAGCCTCAAGGCAATGTACGCTAACATAGATAGAATTACAAATAAAGCAAATGAACTTGGAGAATGGGTACTAGAAGAAACCCCAGACAAAATAGCACTTACAGAAACAAAGCTAACGAAAACTATAACAAATGCAGTGTTCCCATAGGACTACTATGTTATGTGGAAAAAGAGAGAGAGAGAAGGAAGAGGTTGTGGTGGTGGTGTAGCTCTGCTGGTAAGAAAAGGCTGGGATTTTGAAGAGATGGTTATTCAGGACTGTGAAGGTTTCAGTGACTACATATCAGGTACCATAACAACTGGAGGACAAAAGATTATAGTCGTAGTCATATATAATTCATCACCAAATGACAGAAGACCCAGACAGGAATATGATAGAAACAACATTGCCACCATTAACATAATAGAGAGAGCAGCTTCTGTTGCTAACAGGAATGTATCTGGACTACTAATCATGGAGAACTTCAACCACGGGAAGATAGATTGGAAGAACAGAGACCCACATGGAGGACCAGATACTTGAAGATCTAAGCTGCGGGACGCGGTCACAAGAAACTTTCTAGGCCAACACGTCAAGGGCCCGACAAGAATGAGAGGGGAGGATGAACCAGCTATGCATGGTCTCATATTCACCCTAAATGAGTGGGATATAAGGGAAGTTAAGATGGAAGCCCCTTGGGAATGAGTGATCACAGTGTAATGATCTTTGAGTACTTGGTAGAGCTTGGACTTATCTCCCCCCAAAAAAAAAACTAGAAAACAAAAGGCTGGCATACCGCAAGGGGAATTATGAGGGGATGAGAAGTTCCCTAAGTGATATACCATGGGACACAGACATCAGAGCCAAGTCTGTACAAGACATGATGGACTATGTCACCCGAAAGAGTCAGAAGGCAGTAAACAGGTTTATCCTTGCCCAAAGGGAAATATCCGAGAAGCAAAAGAAGAATCCATGGCTTAACAGGGAATGTATGGAAGCATAGGAACTGAACAAAAGGGCGTGGAGGAACTTCAGAAATAACAGAACACCAGAAAGTAGAGAGAGATACCAGAGAACTGGGAATGAGTATGTTAGTGTGAGAAGGGAAGCAGAGAAAAATTATGAAAATGATATAGTAAGCAAAGCCAAGAACGGTCCAAAGCTACTCCAGTCACATCAGGAGGAAAACAACAGTGAAAGAACAGGTAATGAAACTTAGAACAGACGAGGACAGGTATACAGAGAAAGACAAAGAGGTGTGTGAAGAATTCAACAAGAGGTTCCAGGAGGTCTTCACAATAGAATATAGTGAGGTCACTGCGCTTGGAGAGGGGACAGTAAACCAGGCGGCCTTGGAAGGGTTCGAAATTACGAGAGATGAGGTCAAGAGACACCTGTTGGATCTGAATGTGAGAAAGGCTGTTGGTCCAGACGGGATCTCAGCATGGGTATTGAAAGAGTGTGCAGAGGCCCTCTGCTTGCCTCTCTCCATAGTGAATATTAGGGCACTGGAGGTGGGAGAACTACCAGAAATATGGAAGGCGGCTAATGTGGTCCCATTGTACAAAAAGGGTGACAGACAAGAGGCAATGAACTACAGGCTAGTGTCCTTAACTTGTATACCATACAAAGTGATAGAGAAGATCGTGAGGAAAAATCTAGTAACACAACTGGAGAGAAGGGACTTCGTCACAAATCGCCAACATGGGTTCAGGGAGGGTAAATCTTGACTTCCTGGCTTAATAGAATTCTACGATCAGGTGACAAAGATTAAGCAGGAACGAGAAGGCTGGGCGGACTGCATTTTTTGGGCTGTCGGAAAGTCTTTGACACAGTCTCCCATATGATTCTGGTACATAAGCTGGAGAGACAGGCAGGAGTAACTGGTAGAGTGCTCCAGTGGATAAGGGTCCTAAAGGATTACTAAGGGATAAGGGCTTGCTTCCTAAGCAATAGGAAGCAAAGAGTTACAGTGAAGGGTGAGACCTCAGATTGGCGTGAAGTCACCAGTGGAGTCCCACAGGGCTCTGTACTCGGTCCAATCCTGTTTTTGATATACGTAAACGATCTCTTGGAGGGTACAGACTCATTCCTCTCAATGTTTGCTGGCGATGCCAAAATTATGAGAAGGATTAAGACAGAAGAGGACTGCTTGAGGCTTCAAAAAGACCTAGTCAAACTAAAGGAATGGTCGAATGGTTGTTAGAGTTTTATCCAAGCAAATGTATTGTAATGAAGATAGGTGTAGGGAGCAGGAGGCCAGATACAAGGTATCATTTGGGAGATAAAATTCTTCAAGAGTCAGAGAGAGAGAGAGAGAAAGACCTGGGGGTTGATGTCACGCCAGACCTGTCCCCTGAAGCCCATATTAAGAGGATAACATCAGCCGCATATGCTAGGCTGGCTAACATAAGAACGGCATTTAGAGACTTGTGCAGGGAATCATTCTGAACTTTGTATACCACCTATGTCAGACCAATCCTGGAGTATAAAGCCCCAGCATGGAATCCAAATCTAGTCAAGCATAAGACTAAACTGGAAAAAGTTCATAGGTTTGCTACAGACTAGTACCCGAGCTGAGAGGTATGAGCTACGAGGAGAGACTACGGGAATTGAACCTCACATACCTAGAAGACAGAAAACTTAGGGGGGATATAATCACCACGTACAAGATTCTTAGAAGAATTGACAGGGTAGATAATGACAGGCTATTTAACACTAAGGTCACACGCACTAGGGGACACAGGTGGAAACTGAGTGCCCAAATGAGCCACAGTTATTAAAAATATTTTTTTTTAATGTCAGAGTGGTT
Organism: Procambarus clarkii; assembly: GCF_040958095.1. NCBI lineage: Eukaryota > Metazoa > Arthropoda > Malacostraca > Decapoda > Cambaridae > Procambarus > Procambarus clarkii. The sequence goes on from NC_091191.1 coordinate 14,603,695, forward strand.
GACAAATGGAATGCATTAGGCACTGATGTGGTGGAGGCTGACTCCATACACAGTTTCAAGTGTAGATATGATAGAGTCCAATAGACTCAGGAACCTGTGCACCAGTTGATTGACGGTTGAGAGGCGGGACCAAAGAGCCAGAGCTCAACCCACGCAAGCACAAATAGGTGAGTACACTCAAACCCAGGAAGCAGCCCGTAGCAGCTGTCTAACTCCCAGGTATCTATTTACTGCTCGGTAAAAGATGCATCAGGGTGAAAGAAACTGCCCATTTGTTTTTCCGCCGGCTGCTGGGATCGAAACCTGGACCAAAATGCACGAAGCTCTAACGTCGAAGCTGTAACGATTCTTCGCGGCGGGGATCGTATTCCAGGGACCTGCCCGAAACGCTACGAGTACTAGTGGCTGTACAAGAATGTAACAACTCTTGTATATATCTCAAAAAAAAAGCTCCATGTATTACTTCGTAAGTTGGTTTGCTACGAAGGTTCCTAAGTGTGCCCTAAGAAGATGCTTAGGTGCAATTCAGGTAGGCCCACTTAGGAAGATATTTGGGTTCTGGGTCTGGTTCACCTGGGTTCCTCTAGAGGTCACTACTGTGTTTCGTTTGGCCAATCAGAGAGCAGCAACATTCTTCATATTGAAGATTTAGCGCTGGTTTATCGGAGCTCTACTGCCTCCTATTTACGTCGAATGTTCTTATAAAATTAGTATATTTCGAAGTAAACCTATGTTTTTTCAACTTGTTCAGGCAGCACCGACATTGTAGTAAATAAATATGTTACATTTGTTGTTTACCTACGTAATTCTAAGAGATACTGTGTAGCTGTCCTTGTTGCTCGGAAGATTCGCTAACTATCTAATGGCCTCGACGAGGACAGAAAGCCGGCGGCTTGTTAAAGGGCCCGCCAATTGGCTTAATGATAATTTTTAGCTGGAATTTGGCATTTAAGGCTTCAGCGGGTAGGCGGTTCCATGGGTTTATAACCTTTTGGTGGAAAAAACATGTTTTCAGTCCTACATTAGAGAACATACTCTCCAACACTATATCTGTGATTGCCCTGTTATCAGTGACTTCATACCAAATGGTATGAGGTACTTTGACCTCTGTAATTACTTCATACACTCAGGAATATTGGAAGATATTCGTGTGCTGCACCAAAATTTTGCCAGTGGAGGCTAATAGATCAGCCATAAGTATTTTGTTCTCTCCTGATTCCATGTATGACTGGCCATCCTGTGAGGTGAGGATGTTGGATGAGCTTGTAGCTGGTTTTTGATCTACACTGTGTGGTCCTTCACACAGAATAGGGAAGCAGCACATTGCTGTGTATACCAAAACATGTTAAAAAATACATAGTTTGAGAGGAGTCTTGTAGAAACTGGTAAGAGTAAATATAATATAATATTTTCATGATTCAGTGCTTACCTCTTGTGAAAATCGTGAAGAGTTGCTTAGTCAGAGTTGATTTGTTTTTTGTATTGAGGCTGGTATTTTCTACCTTGATTCCATGTATGTCTAACCATTCTGTGAGATGGGAGTATTAGATAAACTTATAACTAGTTTTTTATCTACACTGTGTAATATTCCATATAGAATAGGGTAGCAGCACATTGCTGCGTATACCTAATCTTAATAAAAAAATCAGTAATAAAGATTTTAAATTATAGTTTGTATTATTACAAGTACTGTATTATCCTTATTAAATCATGTTAACCATGGATCATTAAGATCTCATGTTAATATGTAATAGTCATATTTCTTTTGAACTGCTAATCCATATTAATCATTTTTAATCATTCATTAAATTGTGCATTATGTCTCAATTTTCACTTCCTTGGATATACTGTGCAGTACAAAAGGTAGGATAAAAATAAACCAGTAATATTTCTTTCATTATATTTTTTTTATTTAAATAACTGCATCAATATTTTTACAGCTGACAGGATTTGTTTTACAATACAGGTGCATTGTTTGTTAAACAAATTGGTTTATTGTTACACACAATGGTGCTACATAGCCTTTCCAGCTTGGTGCCTTCTTTTAATACTTACTTACTGATTAATAAATATATTTTATTCCGGAAAAGTACATACAGTTGATTTACAAACATAATGTTGGATTTATAGACAGAGCTAGTACATACAATACCTAAAGCCACTAATACTCATATCATTTCGGGCAAGGTGTGGGGGAAAACACTTAGACTAAAACTTAATAGTAATCGGGATTAGGTATAAATTGTGTTGAAAGAAGGAATAAAAAATAAAAAAAGGGGGGATAACATAGCAGACATCAGCAATTGTACACGTTGGTGAACAGCATTTTTTAAAAAATAGCAAGACATGGGTTGACATTTAGGGAGTAAGGTAGGTTACATGGAGTTAATTAGGTAGTATTTGGTTTTACTCTTAAACTGGTTGAGAGAGGTAAAGCCTTTGACATAATTCGGGAGGTCATTCTACATTCTGGGTCCCTTGATATGTAGAGCACTTCTAGTTTGGTTACACACAGCCAAATTGTGTAACAGGGAGAGGTCTTGGACACGGCTGATTCCTCTAAATGCTAAATGTAGAGGAATCCGCGGTGTATTCCTCAAATAAAATAAGCTGCCTCAGCTTATAGGGTAAATAAAATAAGCATTTCTCAAATAAGTAGCTGCCTCACCTCACTGCCTTACTGCTACATAGCGTTCCCGGCACGGTGCCTTCTTTTGATAATTACTTGTTCCACACCCAAGTTGTGTAACAGGAAGAGGTCTTGGACCCCTATTTCCCTCTCTCTTTTTTAATAGTCCATATAGTCATAATTATAGCTTTAAGTATTCAATGAATAAAGTTTTTGACATTTTTACCCCTTCTCCTTACCTAACATCATTTGTGCAGCATATTTTTATTTTATGTCTCACCCAGATTTAATTTAAAAATAAAAATAAACTAAATAAATTAGAAATAGGTATGTATAGCTAAGGTACACCCTTACGACAAGGTGAACAGGAGCATTTGGTGATAGTAAATGAAACCATCAGGCAGGTCTCACACCTTCTCTCATATTTCATGTTCACCAGTGTTTATTTACTTAATAACTACTGGTATAATATCTTGCTATTATAAAACTAATTCTAATATCATAAAAGACATATTTACTCAACGTTTCAAGCAGAGAATGCATATATAACTAACACGAAGGACTACTCTTCACGAGATTTAATAGCTATAATCTTTTGTTTATGTTCCAAAATCTTAAAATCGATCCCAGTGTTATGTAGTAGAGAAAATTGAGTTATATCCAGTTTACGTAAAGCTACGAGTGGTCGACACCACACTTAGATGCCGGACCAAACTTACGAAGGTTTTTCACTTTAGTATAGCTACCTGAATACTGACATAGCCGCCACGAAGGCGCTAAGAAGGAAAATATTCGTAGCTAAGAAGAAAAACCTTCGTAAGTACCTTCGTGAATCTGGCCCCTGGACCCTAGGTCCACGAGCTTAGAGCGCTGTCCACTCAACAACCCAGCCCCCGATGTGTGTGTGTGTGTGTGTGTGTGTGTGTGTGTGTGTGTGTGTGTGTGTGTGTGTGTGTGTGTGTGTGTGTGTGTGTACTCACCTAGTTGTGCTTGCGAGGGTTGAGCTCTGGCTCTTTGGTCCCGCCTCTCAACTGTCAATCAATCAACTGATTTTGATTTTTTCCACACACACACTCACCCCAGGAAGCAGCCCGTAGCAGTTGTCTACCAAGTACCTATTTGCTCTTAGATGAACAGGCACATCAGGGTGAAAGAAACTCTGCCCATTTGTTTCCTCCTTCGCCGGGGATCGATCCCCGGTGGAAGATTTCTTAATGTCAGTCATCTAATAAAAAAACTCCTGACCCTTTCTTCTCCTACTACGTAAACCTAATACTAAGTACAGAGATAACCTCAAGGGTGTTCCTTTCTTATTTATTCCACCCGCTCACATTCCCAAGCTTTTTAGAAATGTCAAGCAATGAACGAGGCTGTTCGCAAACTGCTGAGTTTCAACTCATGGCTTCTTGTTCTGCTGATTCTCAGTTAAAATTGGTAGATGATTGTCAGCACTTTGATCTGTTTCCATCAGTCTCCTCAAACTCTCCTCCCTTCTGTGTGAAGTTTAGTTCCCTTAACCTATAATATTATGCTATTTGTCTTAGTTTCCTTAACCTATACTAGTATTATAGTGCTCCTAGTTTCTTTAACATATAATAGTTTCCCCAATGATCTTAGTTCAGGTTCCAGTTTTGCTGCATTTCAAATCGTTCTCGTATTGGATCAAGTTTTCCGAAAGAAGACTTGTCAAGGGTCCTAAAAGTTGTCGTAATGTTTGACAAGTATGACCGCACCTCACCTACGAGCAGGTCGGCCGAGCGGACCGCACACTGGTCTTATAATCCTGTGGTCCCGGTTCGATCCCGGGCGCCGGCGAGACACAATGGGCAGAGTTCTTTCACCCTATGCCCCTGTTACCTAGCAGTAAAATAGGTACCTGGATGTTAGTCAGCTGTCACGGGCTGCTTCCTGGGGGTGGAGGCCTGGTCGAGGACCGGGCCGCGGGGACACTAAAAAAGCCCAAAATCATCTCAAGATAACCTCAAGATAGCCCCTCCCCCCCCCCCGGCGGCACTTTGATGGTAATCTTGGGCATAGCTATTTCATCAAATCACTTCATTTTAGTGGGGCAACGTGAGCAACAGAAGGCGAACAACCTTGAATGGTCCCCAAGCATATATGCAAATGAAAATTCCACACCCCAGAAGTGACTCGAACCCGGGCCTCCAGGAATTACCGTTACTGTTTGGTATTGTGGGCAGTGGGTGGGTCCAGGGGTGCCGACTCAGTCAGCAAGCATTACCTTCAATGACATGTAATGTTCAGAAGTGTTTATTTACTTAAAACTATTGCAATAACATATTTTATGATATTAAATGTGTATTTTATGAATAGACAAATACGTACTAAGAGTTATAGACACCAAGATAATATACCCAGTGGGCACAGCAACCGTTAATGACGATGATTCGACGTTGAATCGACGATTATATCGTTGATTCGAGGTCGAATCGACGCCGCTTTTAGTGCCTATTCCCGCAGGCGGCAACGTAACTGCCAAGGGAAAGATGCCCAACGCAGTTGGGCATTTGCTTGGACAAATCCAGCCCCTTGGACATCAAAGTCGTCACGGACAAGTTATTATCCCGGCCAGGTAAACACAGTTGTGAGACGGGACTAAAGAGCTGAATCTCAACCCTCCCTGCAAGCATGATTAGGTTAGTAGACAGGATCGTGCTGCGTGTGGCGGCGTTCGTCAGGGCCGCGGAACAACGAGGTGGAAAAACAAAGTAAGCGCGGGCACGCACCTGTGGAGATGGACCCAATAATTTGTTCCTTTATGTTGCTACTTGCGCCGCCCGACCCTTCCAGTCACCTTTGCTCCTTCCCTCTCCCCACTCTCTCCCCTTCCATTCATATCCACACCCCTTCCTCCTCTCACCCCTCGTCCATCTCCCCATTATTTCCTTTTCCCTACCCACCCCCATTTTCGTAACCAAATTCACATGTATACCGACAGAATTGTTTGTTTGGTTACAATCATTAGTAAGAGAGTTTAGGATAAAGACTTTATGATGTTTACATCGTAACAGCTGATCATGCGTGTGGACTTCGATCATCACAAGGTGACTGGTGCAGCTGCGAGACTGGCACTGTTAGCTCACCTGCAGCTGACTTATGTAGCTTCAAGATTGGCACTGTTAACTCACCTGCAGCTGACTTATGTAGCTTCAAGACTGGCACTGTTAGGTCACCTACAGCTGACTTATGTAGCTTCAAGACTGGCACTGTTAGCTCACCTGCAGCTGAGTGGTACAGCTTCAAGACTGGCACTGTTAGCTCACCTGCAGCTGACTGGTACAGCTTCAAGACTGGCACAGTTAGCTCACCTGCAACTGACTTATTCAGCTTCAAGACTGGCACTGTTAACTCACCTGCAGCTGCCAGGTACAGCTTCAAGACTGACACTGTTTGTCGAAAAATCCGACACCATTTAATAATATCAATGCAATTGCAGATAATATTGCTACGTTGTATACACAACTTACCCATAGAAAATGTAACTTGTAGTGGAACTTTCCGTCTATAGAAAACGGGATATCATTGCCACATACTATTATAAATTCACCAGCTATTCTGCTGGGAATTATTCTTAAATACATTAGTCTTTGGACTTTACCATCATAAAACCATCTTATTCTAATTAACTTAATTATCAGTATTAAAACAAAGTAAATGTGACCATTCTATCAGTTACTGATATCTCTACAATGTGAGGGAGGCGTCAGTGGTAAGGGAGTGGTCAGCCATTGTTGTTTAAGACCACAGAGGCGCAGGGAGCAAATTCGGCTCCTATTATTTCTCTTGGACGAAGTGTTATGGAAACCAAAGGTCTACCATCATCAACACGCTGTCAACAATAATCAAGGGAAGTGTTCAGCCGAAACTCATTTATCTAATCATTTTTTGGCCATTAATGTCAGTAGATAGGGCGAATCGGTTAGAATGCAAACAGCCTCTTAATAAAAGGTAATTAAGCCTTGGTATTTATTATTCATTATACAGTGTTTTCTCTGATATAGCTGTCATATATTAGGATTCTGGCTTTTAGCTAGCACCCTTTTGACAGATCAAGAAGAGGAAGCAAACTTTGTGTATCAGTTACCAGGGTGATGGAAGCTGCCTCACACGAGGAAATTTGGTGTCTACATCCTAGTTATATCTGGTGGACTAAGCCTGCTGTATAGTAAGATAAGGAACCTCTTCAATGTATACTAATATATGTAGTTTAATACTGTAGTTTGATTGGCTGCATATATATATATAAATTCAATATGAACCCCCCCCTCCTAATGTGTAGTGGATCGATTTCTGAGATTATTGCAGAAATACAGTCCACTTAACATCATACAAATTGCTACCGAAATATATAAATTAACGTAAATATAAATTCTATATAAATTCATATAAATTAAATTAAGTATAAATCTCACAGGTCGGTTCCCACACTGTTAGCTCACCTGCAGCTGACTGGTGCAGCTTCAAGACTGGCACTGTTAGCTCACCTGCAGCTGACTGGCACAGCTTCAAGACTGGCACAGTTAGCTCACCTGCAGCTTCAAGACTGACACTGTTAGCTCACCTGCAGCTGACTTATGCAGCTTCAAGACTGGCACTGTTAGCTCACCTGCAGCTGCCAGGTACAGCTTCAAGACTGACACTGTTAGCTCACCTGCAGCTGACTGGTGCAGCTTCAAGATTGGCACTGTTAGCTCATCTGCAGCTGCCAGGTACAGCTTCAAGACTGGCACTGTTAGCTCACCTGCAGCTGACTGGTACAGCTTCAAGACTGACACTGTTATCTCACCTGCAACTGACTTATGCAGCTTCAAGATTGGCACTGTTAGCTCACCTGCAGCTGACTGGTGGAGCTTCAAGACTGGCACTGTTAGCTCACCTGCAGCTGCCAGGTACAGCTTCAAGACTGGCACTGTTAGCTCATCTGCAGCTGACTGGTGCAGCTTCAAGACTGGCACTGTTAGCTCACCTGCAGCTGACTGGTGCAGCTTCAAGACTGGCACTGTTAGCTCACCTGCAGCTGACTGGTGCAGCTACGAGACTGGCACTGTTAGCTCAGCTGCAGCTGACTTGTGCAGCTTCAAGACTGGCACTGTTAACTCAGCTGCAGCTGACTGGTGCAGCTTCAAGACTGGCACTGTTAGCTCACCTGCAGCTGACTGGTGCAGCTTCAAGACTGGCACTGTTAGCTCAGCTGCAGCTGACTGGTGCAGCTACGAGACTGACACTGTTAGCTCACCTGCAGCTGACTGGTACAGCTTCAAGACTGGCACTGTTAGCTCAGCTGCAGCTGACTGGTGCAGCTTCAAGACTGGCACTGTTAGCTCACCTGCAACTGACTGGTGCAGCTTCAAGACTGGCACTGTTAGCTCATCTGCAGCTGACTGGTGCAGCTTCAAGACTGGCACTGTTAGCTCACCTGCAGCTGACTGGTACAGCTTCAAGACTGGCACTATTAGCTCAGCAGCAGCTGACTGGTGCAGCTTCAAGACTGGCACTGTTAGCTCACCTGCAACTGACTGGTGCAGCTTCAAGACTGGCACTGTTAGCTCAGCTGCAGCTGACTGGTACAGCTTCAAGACTGGCACTGTTAGCTCAGCAGCAGCTGACTGGTGCAGCTTCAAGACTGGCACTGTTAGCTCACCTGCAGCTGACTGGTACAGCTTCAAGACTGGCACTGTTAGCTCACCTGCAGGTGACTGGTACAGCTTCAAGACTGGCACTGTTAGCTCAGCTGCAGCTGACTGGTACAGCTTCAAGACTGGCACTGTTAGCTCACCTGCAGCTGACTGGTACAGCTTAAAGACTGGCACTGTTAGCTCAGCTGCAGCTGACTGGTGCAGCTTCAAGACTGGCACTGTTAGCTCACCTGCAACTGACTGGTGCAGCTTCAAGACTGGCACTGTTAGCTCATCTGCAGCTGACTGGTGCAGCTTCAAGACTGGCACTGTTAGCTCACCTGCAGCTGACTGGTACAGCTTCAAGACTGGCACTGTTAGCTCAGCTGCAGCTGACTGGTGCAGCTACGAGACTGACACTGTTAGCTCACCTGCAGCTGACTGGTACAGCTTCAAGACTGGCACTGTTAGCTCAGCTGCAGCTGACTGGTGCAGCTTCAAGACTGGCACTGTTAGCTCACCTGCAACTGACTGGTGCAGCTTCAAGACTGGCACTGTTAGCTCATCTGCAGCTGACTGGTGCAGCTTCAAGACTGGCACTGTTAGCTCACCTGCAGCTGACTGGTACAGCTTCAAGACTGGCACTGTTAGCTCAGCAGCAGCTGACTGGTGCAGCTTCAAGACTGGCACTGTTAGCTCACCTGCAACTGACTGGTGCAGCTTCAAGACTGGCACTGTTAGCTCAGCTGCAGCTGACTGGTACAGCTTCAAGACTGGCACTGTTAGCTCACCTGCAGCTGACTGGTACAGCTTCAAGACTGGCACTGTTAGCTCACCTGCAGGTGACTGGTACAGCTTCAAGACTGGCACTGTTAGCTCAGCTGCAGCTGACTGGTACAGCTTCAAGACTGGCACTGTTAGCTCACCTGCAGCTGACTGGTACAGCTTCAAGACTGGCACTGTTAGCTCAGCTGCAGCTGACTGGTGCAGCTTCAAGACTGGCACTGTTAGCTCACCTGCAACTGACTGGTGCAGCTTCAAGACTGGCACTGTTAGCTCATCTGCAGCTGACTGGTGCAGCTTCAAGACTGGCACTGTTAGCTCACCTGCAGCTGACTGGTACAGCTTCAAGACTGGCACTGTTAGCTCAGCTGCAGCTGACTGGTACAGCTTCAAGACTGGCACTGTTAGCTCACCTGCAGCTGACTGGTACAGCTTCAAGACTGGCACTGTTAGCTCAGCTGCAACTGACTGGTGCAGCTTCAAGACTGGCACTGTTAGCTCACCTGCAGCTGACTGGTACAGCTTCAAGACTGGCACTGTTAGCTCACCTGCAGGTGACTGGTACAGCTTCAAGACTGACACTGTTAGCTCAGCTGCAGTTGACTGGTTGAGACATCCATAACTACAGTAATCTCGCTGAAGTTGTCTGGGCTGAGACTACATGACTGTCAACATTACCTCACCTTGAACAGCTTTTATAATCTCACTCTGCTTAGAGAAATCATTTGAAATAGTGAGATTTTCTCAAATGTATCAAGAGCAAAGTGTCGTTGAAGGTGTGGCTTTGTAGAGATTGATGATTGATGAAGATTAAGCCACCCAAATGGTGGCACGGGCATGAATAGCCCGTAACTCTGTAGAGGTGAGGGCCATGGATATAACTGGCCTTTCCTCTTTACATGAACAGAGTGAAGTGCTTAAGAAAGTAAAAATTAGTAGCATTAAAAATGAATAAGTGGCATAAAGTTTCTTGGTTTCTTCAACTTTATCAGCTAACGCCTTCAAGCAATTGAGAATCGTTTTCTAAAAAGATCTGTTAACGTATGGAAATAAAGCAGCGAGGAAATGCAAGGCTCTTGTGTTTATTATGGTCTTCAGAATGTGTTCCTAAAGGAAGCAACACACACTCAACACCTCTATAGAGAGGAGGTCTGCCAGTGTGAGAACAATCGTGTCGTTCAACACTCTGTGTCTGCCATATTTCCAGGTAGCAGGGCAGCTGCATTTGGCCGCTATTGGGTCGGGTCTGCATGGCTGGGATTCCCTTTGTGCTGAGCTGCGGGTTGGAATGAGACATCTCTACACGATGTCATTGACTTCTTCATGTGTTGCGTTCTTTACCTCTTATCAACAGCACATGGGCCCCCCTTGAGGCCTTATTAGTGTGTTAGTATATTGTCGCACCTGCTTCTGTGTGTACAGTGGCGTCCGCGAGTGTGTGTATTTATTTACTATTTATGCCTGAAGAATCGAGCTATTAGCTCTTGGACCCCGCCATTCTAACCGCAATATATTTTTCCCTCTATTATGGTAACTACATATTTTCCTCTCTAATACATACCCACACTTTCCTATGAGGGCCGCTCGTAGCAGCTGTCTAACTCTCAGGTACCTATTTACTGCTAGATGAACAGATACATCAGGTGAAAGAAAATCCGCTTATATGATTCCGCCTCGGCCGGGAAACGAACCCGGGCTCATGGGACTGCTACCCCTGACCACTGTCTACTAAGCCACGAGGCCCTATAAATCATGTAGGCCCCTGTAGTTGTACTCAGCTAGTTGTGCTTGCGGGTCCCGCCTGTCAACTGTCAATCAACTGGTTTACAGATTCCTGAATCCTACTGGGCTCCATCATATCTACATTTGAAACACTGTATGGAGTCTGCCTCCACCACAACTCTGCCTAATGCATTCCATTTACTAACTATTCTGACACTGAATAAGTTCCTTCAAATTTCTCTGTGGCTCATGTGGGTACTCAGCTTCCACCTGTGTTCCCTTGTGCGTGTAACATCCGTGTTAAATAATCCATCCTTGTCTATCCTGTCAATTCCACTGAGGATTTTGTGTGTGGTGATCACGTCACCCCGAGCTCTCCTGTCTTCCAGCGACGTGAAGTGCAGTTCACGCAGCCTTTCCTCATAACTTATGCCTCTTAGTTCTGGGACTATCCTAGTGACATACATCTGAATGTTTTGTTCAGTTCGGTGAGTGTGTGTATACTCACCTAGTTGTACTCACCTAGTTGTGCTTGCTGGGGTTAATCTCTGGCTCTCTGGTCCCGCCTCTCAACTGTCAATCAACTGATGTACAGATTCCTGAGCCTACTGGACTTTATCATATCTATATTTGAAACTGTGTATGGAGTCAGCCTCCACCACATTACTGCCTAATGCATTCCACTTGTTAATTAATCTGACACTGAAAAAGTTCCTTCTAACGTCCCTATGGCATATTTGGGTACCCTGTCTCCACCTGTGTCCCCTTGTTTGCGTACCACCCGTGTTAAAAAGTTTATCCTTATCTACCTGTCAATTCCTATAAGAATTTTGTAGGTAGTGATCATGTCTCCTCTTACTCTTCTGTCTTACAGTGTCGTGAGGTGCATTTCACGCAGCCTATCCTCGTAACGTATGCCTCTTAGTTCTGGGACTAGCCTAGTGGCATACCTCTGAACTTTTTCCAGCTTCATCTTGTGCTTCACAAGGTACGGGTTCCATGCTGGCGCCGCATACTCCAGGACTGATCTTACATATGCAGTGTACAAGGTTCTGAATGATTCCTTACACAGGTTCCTAAAGGCAGTTCTGATGTTAGCCCGCTTCGCATACGCCGCAGATAACTCAGTGTGTGTGTGTGTGTGTGTGTGTGTGTGTGTGTGTGTGTGTGTGTGTGTGTGGTGTGTGTGTGTGTGTGTGTGTGTGTGTGTGTACACAACATCTCTAACATTAGAGGACTGATTTCGACATGAATGGGGTAGGGGTTTATTCAGTAATGAGAGAGAGAGAGAGAGAGAGAGAGAGAGAGAGAGAGGAGAGAGAGATAGAGAGAGGAGAGAGAGAGAGAGAGAGAGAGAGGAGAGAGAGGAGAGAGAGAGAGAGAGAAGAGAGAGAGAGAGAGAGAGAGAGAGTGAGAGAGAGAGAGAGAGAGAGAGAGAGAGAGAGAGAGAGAGAGGAGAGGAAGAGAGAGAGGAGGGTGGGTGTAGAGAGAGAGAGAGATGGGGGGTAGAGGAGAGAGAGAGAGAGAGAGAGAGAGGAGAGAGAGAGAGAGAGAGAGAGAGAGAGAGAGAGAAGAGAGAGAGAGGAGAGAGAGAGAGAGAGAGAGAGGAGAGAGAAGAGAGAGATGGAGGGTGTAGAGAGAGAGAGAGATGGAGGGTGTAGAGAGAGAGAGAGAGAGAGAGAGAGAGAGAGAGAGAGAGAGAGAGAGAGAGAGAGAGAGAGAGAGAGAGAGAGAGAGAGAGAGAGAGAGAGGATATAGTGAGGGGCAATTTCATTGCCACTGAGGCTTCCCACCCACACCGTGCTGCACTAACACTCCCCCCCCCCCCCAATAGCCCCCCCTCGCCGCCCCACCAACACACCACCAACACACCACCAACACCCCACCAACATACCACCAACACACCACCAACACACCACCAACACACACCCAACACACCACCAACACACCACCAACACACCACCAACACACCACCAACACACCACCAACACACCACCAACACACCACCAACACACCACCAACACACCACCAACACACCACCAACACCCCACCAACACACCACCAACACACCCCCAACACACCACCAACACACCACCAACACACCACCAACACACCACCAACACACCACCAACACACCACCAACACACCACAACACACCACCAACACACCACCAACACACCCCAACACACCACCAACACACCACCAACACCCACCAACACACCACCAACACACACCAACACACCCCAACACACCACCAACACACCACCAACACACCACCAACACACCACCAACACCCACCAACACACCACCAACACACCACCAACACACCACCAACACACCACCAACACACCACCAACACACCACCAACACACCACCAACACACACCCACAACACCAACACACCACCAACACACCACCAACACACCACCAACACACCACCAACACACCACCAACACACCACCAACACACCACCAACACACCACCAACACACCACCAACACCACCAACACACCACCAACACACCACCAACACACCACCAACACACCCCAACACACCACCAACACACCACCAACACACCACCAACACACCCCAACACACCACCACACACCACCAACACACCACCAACACACCACCAACACACCACCAACACACCACCAACACACCACCAACACACCACCAACACACCACCAACACACCACCAACACCCACCAACACACCACCAACACACCACCAACACACCACCAACACACCACCAACACACCACCAACACCCACCAACACACCACCAACACACCCCCAACACACCACAACACACCACCAACACACCACCAACACACCACCAACACACCACCACACCCACCAACACACCACCAACACACCACCAACACCCCCAACACACCACCAACACACCACCAACACACCACCACACACCACCACACACACCCCAACACACACCAACACACCACCAACACACCACCAACACACCACCAACACACCACCAACACACCACCAACACACCACCAACACACCACCAACACACCACCAACACACCACCACAACCACCAACACACCACCAACAACCACCAACACACACCAACATACCACCAACACACCACCAACACACCACCAACACACCACCAACACACCACCAACACACCACCAACACACCACCAACACACCACCACACACCACCACACACCACCAACACACCACCAACACACCAACAACACACCCCAACACACCACCAACACACCACCAACACACCACCAACACACCACCACACACCACCAAACACACACACCAACACACCACCAACACACCACCAACACACCACCAACACACCACCAACACACCACCAACACACCACCAACAACCACCAACACACCACCAACACACCATCAATACCCCATCAACACACCACCAACACACCACCAACACACCACCAACACACCACCACAACCACCAACACACCACCAACCACACCAACAACCGCTTTTGGAGGAAACAACTTTCAGAAGTGTTTCACTGTGAGTCCCACACTTGAAGCATCAGGTAGCTTTCAGAAGATAAAAAATGATTATATATAAATATTAAAGCCGATTGATAATGTAAGTAATAACTCTATATGTAGTACTATTATATGCAACACCAGTGAGTTATGTTGCCCTGCTTATACTCTCTATTTCTGCAAGAAACAAGCGATTTTCCTTAAACACAAGTCAACAACCTCAACAAAAATTGCACGACTCTTTTGTGAGTTTAAATTTCATACGTGTTTGTTGCCACTTGTGCGGCCTTGTCGCCCGTAGCTCCTTGAGTAGATGGTAAACTGGTTAGTGCATCTCGCTCCGGCATGTAGGAGTCAAGGTGTCACTTAACTCACAGACTTAATAATAATGACACTTTTTTGCTGCCCTTACTACTCGTCCTTCGTCTGGTAGACATCCGGCAGGTCAGCTGCCACATCCGGCAGGTCAGCTGCCACATCCGGCAGGTCAGCTGCCACATCCGCTGACAGCATGTTGGCAGTGGGTCAGCATGTTTCTGATTGGTAGTTGTTATAATTTTATGATGGGATTTTATCCTGTGTGTGTGTGTGTCTGTGTCTCTCTGTCTCTATCTCTCCCTCGTTCTCTCGAACTCTGTTCTCTCACGACCTATACAGAACTCTGTTCTTGTTCTCTATTCTTCTCCTCTTCTCTCTTGAGAGTGTACTCGAAAAGTTTATAAACCGAAATCATCATTATCATTATCCATCATAATCAACAGCATCATCATCACCATCAACATTGTTCACCTATTGTATGTAATAATTATTAAGATAAGAAGTATGCACTAACCATATTCTAAATGAACTGTGATTACCCTAAGGCTTAGTGGGCCAGCCAGAGGCTTAGGGCCCGCGCAGGAATATACCTGAAAAAACAACTAAGGCGTAAGATAATGCTCGCTAGAACTTAGTCGAGAAGTGTGCCAATTACAGCTGTGACTGACACAATAAGCACGTGGTCTTAAACCAGTGCCCTGTGGTAGAGTTAACAGTGATAATATATATTCTACACCCTCATTATCATCATCATCATTATCATCATCATCATCATCATTATCATCATCATTATCGTCAACATCGCTATCTAGCCAACGCAACTTCAAATCCAATAAATATATAAAGCTATAATTCAAAGCAGGATCATCAGTGGGACCTCACCCCCCCCCCCCTGCTACCACCATCGACGACCACCACTATCACCACTACTACCCTCACCAGCCTCATATATAAAACACATATATGACTATTATATAATATTTACTCGACCCCCGCCCCCCACCCCGCCCCAAACCCACTTTCCCAGAGCTGACTCCAGGGGAGAGGAATGATTAAAAGCATCATTTTCCACCAGGCTTGATCTACCCCCTGTCCCTTTCCATCCCCCAATCTACCCAATCAACAACCCATTTCCCCTAATCACCACCACTCCCTGACTGATTCCCTAACCACCCCCCTCCTTCCCTTCACTACCTGTCCCCCCCCCCCTCCTCTACCACCTCCCTTCCCTTTCCCGACGTCTGTGTGTATAAAATGTTGGAGATTCATTGTCGGTGTGTTATTGCCATACTTTTTAATTACATTTATTTTGAAGTATGTTTCTCTCGGGTCCCCGAAGTTTATGGCTAAAGTTGTTTGGCTGAGTTCTCCTTCATCACTTACTACTTACTACTATTTACTCCTTATTTTGTTTACTATTTACTACTTATTTTATTTACTAGTTACTACTTATTTACTATTTACTACTTATTTACTATTTACTACTTATTTTATTTACTATTTACTACTTATTTACTATTTACTACTTATTTACTATTTCCTACTTATTTGATTTACTATTTACTACTTATTTGATTTACTATTTACTACTTATTTGATTTACTATTTACTACTTATTTGATTTGGTATTTACTGTCGGAAAACCCGACACCATTTAATAATATTACATACAGGCAGATAATATTGCTGCCATTGTATACACAAGTTAACCCATAGAAAATATAGCTTGTAGTGGAATTTTCCGTCAATAGAAAACAGGATATCATTGCCACATACTATTATAAATTCACCACCTATTCTGCTGAGAATTATTCTTAAATATATTAGTCTTTGGACTTTTACCATCATAAAAACATCTCATTTTAATTAACTTAATTATCAGTATCAAAATAAAGTAAATGTGACCCTTCTATCAGTTACTGACATCTCTACAAAGTGAGGGAGGCATCAGTGAGAAAGGAGTGGTCAGCCATTGTTGTTAAGACCAGAGGCGCAGGGAGCAAATTCGGTTCCTATAATTTCTCTTGGACGAAGTGTGATGGAGATCAGAGTAGTGGTCTTCCATCATCAACACGCTGTCAACCTAATCAAGGCAAGTGTTTTACCGAAACCCGTTTATCTAATCATTTTTGGCCATTAATGTTAGGTAGATATTGGGCGAATCGGTTAGAATGCGAACTCGCCTCATACTAAAGGTAATTAAGCCTTGGTCATTATCATATATAATATACAGTGTTTTCTCTGATATAGCTGTCATATATTAGGATTCTGGCTTTACAGCTAGCGCCCTTTGACAGGTCAAGAAGAGGAAGCAAGCTTGGTATATCAGTTACTGGGTGATGGAAGCTGCCTCACAGAGGATAATTTGGTGTCAATAACATCCTAGTTATACCTGGTGGACTAAGCCTGCTGTACAATAAGATAAGGATGTATACTAATATATGTAGTTAATACTGTAGTTTGATTGGCTGAATATATATATATAATATAAACCCCCCTAATGTGTACGGATCGATTTGTGAGATTATTGCAGAAATACAGTCCACTTAACATCATACCAATTGCTATCGAAATATATAAATTAACGTAAATATAAATTCTATATAGATTTATATAAATTAAATATATATAAATCTCACAGGTCGGTTCCCACATTTATTATTTATTTGATTTACTATCTACTACTTATTTCATTTACAATTTACTACTTATTTAATTTACTATTTACTACTTATTTCATTTACTATTTACTACCTATATAATTTGTATTTTGTTTTCTATTTATTCATTTACATATCTTGTAACTATTTATGTTTATCTACTTCTCTCTGAATCTACTTATCTCTCTTCATTTTTACATTTATCTTCTCCTTTCTTCATTTCTGCTGTCTGTTTCTCTGACATGACCGACCTTTATGTCTCTCTACCATGGCTGGCCTCGTCCATACAAACAGTATTTGTGGGTTTGCAAGGAACTATAATTTGATTTTCTTTCAGGCAGATAACTTTAGTACAGAGCAAGTAATTTTATCTTTGCTCTTCTCATCTCTCTCTCTCTCTCTCTCTCTCTCTCTCTCTCTTTCACTCTCCGGCAGAACTATTCAATTCCCTTGGCTTTAACGTGATGGATATGTCAATAAGACCATTCGTAACCCCATATTGAGCTTTCCCGTCCCTCAACCCTCTGGCAATTCATCTGTCAATCCTCTTTCCTCTAACTCTCCCCTCTGCTCTCCTTCACTTTCTATCACATCTTCACATCTTGGCATTAGGGAAGATGACAACATTAAGAGTTAAGGGGCAGAGAGGAAAATATTAAGATTGATTATAGAAGATGTAAGGCTTTAATGGAGTAAGATGAAACAAAACAACAACAATTTGCAACGCAGGGTTCTGAAAGACTGCTTTCTTGCAGCTGGTCATGTTGCTGAGGTATAAGTCTTAAGTATAAGACGAAAGTGATTCTCCAAGAACTAAGGCACGGTACTGCACAGAGAAGATCATTCTGCTATGTCGATGCATATATTTGTGTTAAAGATAACAAAATCTCTGGTCACTTCGACCACTCTTACTGCGGTGGGAGTCACTCACAGGCATGATAGCCTCGCTCATTTGTGTAAATCAGTTGCTTCTGCAATACTTCCTGCACCTGGTGCAAAGGCTGATAACAACAAAACATTAATTTCAGGACGATTCCTTACACCAAACTACCCCTGTTCACCTAACAAGTACCTGGGAGTCAAGCGGCTGTTGTGGGTTGCATCCTGAAAGAGGTCTGTTGTTGACCTAGCGGGATCTCGATAAACCACGACAGCCTTCCTGTCCTCGACCATGGGAGTCCGTATTTTACCTCGTCTCTGTGTTTATCTCCCACACGAGTCTGTACTCTGTGTCCCAGAGCAAGAGCTCCTCTGTTTTGTTGAGGATGACGACCTGTATGGCGGCTGAAGGTTTTTTCTTAGTCACATTTTCATTTATTTCCAAAACACCAATAACGAAATTGATTACACAGTCATGGGTTCCCCTCTGCCTTCTAAAGTTCAACACCTCCAGCGTCCCTTTGATGCGCTAATTTATCCAATTTATAGAGAGGGTGAGCATGTCTGGCCAACAAAGCCACTCTCAAATGAGGCGAGCACAAAGAATGATATTTATATATACAGAGAGAGAGGCAAGGCAGGAAAAATGCAATACGATATAATGTTGAATTGTGTTGTGTACAAATGCTTTACATCACCTGGGAATCATCAGGGATGCCAGCAAGACCCTGCAGCGTGCTGGTCAGCGCTGTTGGCTCATGACCTGAAAGGTCATTGGTCCGGTTCCCGGGTAGAGCGAGACTTTTGGGCGGCACAATTTCCTTTCACCTCATGCCATAGTTCACCTAGCAGTATAATGTGTACATGAGAATTAGGGAAGTGTTTAGAGTTACATCCTATATGTCTGTGTCAGTGTGTCTAGAAGCTCATGTGTGAAGTGTGCAAGGGCACAAGTGTGTCTGTGAGTCCTTGAATAAAGATAGCCAATGTGTTTGTGAGTCGTTGAGTAAAGTGTTAGTGTGTCGGTGAATACACTCACGTGTCCACATTGCCGGTGTAACAGATCTTGATAATTTTCAGAGAAACATTAAATAATCATATGATGTCGCCCACGAAAAAAATATATTTAATAATGTTTTCAAAATCAAGTTCAGACACATGACAAAGAAGAGAGAATAAAAGGTAGATGAGCTGCCAAAGGCGTTGAACACGTTAGAGGGTGACGGAGGCAGGAACCTTGAACCCTAACTATAAGAGTATTAATAAGGAGAGAAAAAGAGAATCGGAAAAAGTAAACCCCTTCCCCCCCCCCTAAAGAAAAAAGAAAGAAGAGAGACCTGATTTTCCTCTAATCCTCATATATATGAAGGAATCTAATTAGAAGGATCTAATCTTGCGATCAAAGAGCTCACAATACCGGGATATTTGTGAGAAAACCTTAGGGACAGAGTGTGGATTCGAAACCGAGTCGACTCCACGTACAACTCAAAAGATATAATCTTACGTATTGACAGTTATGGCATCAGAGAGGCCGCGAGAGGGGAGCCACCATCCTGTGTTGGCAAGCTATACACACCATTAATACTCTGTATACCAGTATTAATGTGTTGAAAACACGGCAATAGAACAAACCTTTACTCTGAAACATAATTAATACGGAACGTGCATTCTCAAATCTCCCAAGAAATACAGTGTGGTCAAGAGTTATGAAGACAGCCCAGGAGATGGGAGAGTAGCAGATGAAGCTGCCTTGCTGGATGCTGATGACGGTAATGAGGTCAAGCTAGGGAGTCAGGTCATGGGCACACTATGGGTTGTTAGGCCAGGTGTTAACGTGTTATGGGTGCAGGCTGGACGGTGAGGTTAGGTCAGGTTGTGTTGTCGGGCAAAGCAAAAGAGAACTTGAACGACATTCTGCTTACGAATAAAATAAAATGTATATTGAAAACCATATAACAATTTAATGTCGGGACTTACGTAGACTAAACAAAATATAAATTTATTGTAAATTACAATACTTTTGATTTACAGAGAACAATTGACCTAAACAAATAACAAATGCTAAGAAATTATTAAAAAAAAAAAAAATTTCAACTTACGTAAATAATATCTATGCATCCGATTTTATGAACACATTTCAAACAATCACAATCGTAGAGAAAAGGGTTGTTTTTTTCAGGAAATTGTACACAATGTCAACAGCTCTAGAGATTAACTTTCACCTGTATCTCCTGATTTAGACATAACACATGAATTTTTTATCATAAGGATATAACAGTGGTGGTGAAGAGCGGACACGTGTGTCAGGGATTGTTTTTCATAGTGACTATCTCTCTTGTAACAATCTAGAGAGGTCGCAAGGTTAGGTAAGATAATAACCAGGAGAAAGGCAGGGATGTACATATGGTCACAATGACAGAGATGTCGGGGATTGACAGCCGACCTGCGTGATGCGAGACCGTCGAGAGAGAGAGAGAGAGAGAGAGAGAGAGAGAGAGAGAGAGCAAGTGAGAAAGTGAGAAAGTGAGATTGAAAGGAACAATTAAAGAAGAAAGAGATGGAGGGTGCAAAGAGAGAGAGGAGGGTTCTTTGAGAGAGAGGAGACTTCTGTGTGAAAGAGGATAATTCTGTGTGAGATAGGAGAATTTTGTGTGAGAGAGGAGAGTTCTGTGAGAGAGAGGAGACATCTGTGTGAGAGAGAAGAGTTCTGTGTGAGAGAGAAGAGTTCTGTGTGAGAGAGGAGACTTCGGTGTGCGAGAGGAGAGTTCTGTGAGAGAGAGGAGACATCTGTGTTAGAGAGAAGAGTTCTGTGTGAGAGAGAAGAGTTCTGTGTGAGAGAGGAGGCTTCTGTGTGCGAGAGGAGAGTTCTGTGAGAGAGAGGAGACATCTGTGTGAGAGAGAAGAGTTCTGTGTGAGAGAGAAGAGTTCTGTGTGAGAGAGGAGGCTTCTGTGTGCGAGAGGAGAGTTCTGTGAGAGAGAGGAGACATCTGTGTGAGGGAGAGAAGAGTTCTGTGTGAGAGAGAAGAGTTCTGTGTGAGAGAGAAGAGTTCTGTGAGAGAGAGGAGACATCTGTGTGAGAGAGAAGAGTTCTGTGTGAGAGAGAAGAGTTCTGTGAGAGAGAGGAGACTTCTGTGTGAGAGAGAAGAGTTCTGTGTGAGAGAGAGAAGAGTTCTGCAGAGAGAGAGAAGAAACAACTCAGATGTAATAAAGACGCTGAGTAAATTTTTCTTCCCTCAAACACGGTAGATATTTTGTCATTAAAAACTTTAATTAATAGTCCAAAATTTAGAAAGTAAATTGTGAATAAGACTCAGACATTATGACTGTCGCCGTTTTACTTGCCTCAATCTGACAGTCTTTCTCCTATACCTTTTCTACCACTGTCTAACCGTCACCTCACCTGGATGTGTACATCATACCGTTGGTCAAAATCCGGTGAACAATGTCGAGAAATTGTGTCATCCCCTTGAAATCAGTATTGCTGTTCCAGTGCAAATTTTTTTTTTTTTTTTTGAGATATATACAAGAATTGTTACATTCTTGTACAGCCACTAGTACGCGTAGCGTTTCGGGCAAGTCCTTAATCCTATGGTCCCTGGAATACGATCCCCTGCCGCGAAGAATCGTTTTTTCATCCAAGTACACATTTTACTGTTGCGTTAAACAGAGGCTACAGTTAAGGAATTGCGCCCAGTAAATCCTCCCCGGCCAGGATACGAACCCATGACATAGCGCTCGCGGAACGCCAGGCGAGTGTCTTACCACTACACCACGGAGACTGTAAATCTGTAAATCTGAGAACCCCTCACCGCCCTCTCTTAATATTACCATCCCAGCAGCGTCGTCTTGTCCCTGGCTGAGTGCAGGTCCTTAAATGTCCCAATATTACCATCCCAGTGGCTACGTCTTGTCCCTGGCTGAGTGCAGCACCTTCTCTGACTTAGTATTACTCAGCCATAACATCAGCCTCACTCATTCTCTTTTCCTCTCAGTGTTGCATTACGGCTCTATTGAATATTCTTAACTATCAACACCTGACACACAGGAACAAAATCTATCCGCATCTGATATTGTGCTCTCCCTCACTGCTCTGCCACACTTGTCTCGGCTATAACCGTATCGAACTATTTATTGTGATATTAATTTACTTGCGGGGGTTTTCAAACTTTTTAAACCATTGATTTATTTTTATCTGTAGCTTGGACCCGCGTTCGAGTCTCGGGAATCAATACTTTCACTTCAAGTTTTGGAGAATGAGGAGGGAGTAGGTATTTAAGTAAGGAGTCGGTTCATTGTGTTCTATTTCGAAGCCTTCTCGAAAAATTTGGTTAAGTTTTTTCCTCGCATTCTGCCAAATTTGCTTGAAAGTTTTTCTATTGGGCATTCGTGCTTCTTAACATATCTGCCTGCTCCTGGTTGGCCAGAGAGTATTAGAGGGAGTCTGGTGAGTTTAGGTGAAAGAGAGCATGGAGAGGTTTGGAGAGGTGATGGCTGTAGAATTTAAAGGAGTTTAGATAATCTTTTAAAGGCGGATTAAGTCTGGATCAATCTAGAGGGTTGAATACTGTAGAGTTGAAGAGATTCTATGGTATTACTTAATCATTTGTCTCTGGTATTACATAAACATTGGTCTATGGTATTACATAAACATTGGTATATGGTATTACATAAACATTGGTCTATAGTATTACATAAACATTGGTCTTTGGTATTACATAAACATTAGCTTTTCTTATTACACAAACATTAATCCATTGTATTACATAAACATTTATCCATGGTGTTACATAAGCATTTGTCCATGGTGTTACACATACATTTTGAAACGATGCAGAACCGAACATTTGGCTGATAGACTTGAAGGCTGACTGACAGACTGTTAGACTGATTGATAAGCTGGTAGATTATTTGACAGGTTGCTGCATTAATTGATTAACCTAGTAATAATTTTGTTGGTATTTGATACGGCTATTTTCTTAATGCTGAATGGAAGTTAAAATCACAACAACTCGATGAAACATTATTAAATGATTTATATTAAAATCATTTTCAAATCCTTTGCCTATTTAGCCCTAAATCATCGATCTATGTAAATGTCTGATATAATTAAGTCTGATAAATCGTGCAGTAAAATTTGCCAAATTTTATGATATCGAAAACGTAGTGAAAGAACCAAAATTATAAAAAAAGTGGCTGCAGTAAATCTCTCTGGATCTGCAATTTGAAGTGAGAAATTTTACTTGAAGTTCTATTTTCTTCGCTCTCACGACATAATACCAAGACACAGACACCTTGAAGAGAGAGAGATGCAGATGTTGGGAGGGGAAGGGAGACGAGAGAGAGAGAGAGAGAGAGAGAGAGAGAGAGAGAGAGAGAGAGAGAGAGAGAGAGAGAGAGAGAGAGGAAGAGAGAGAAGAGAGAGAGAGAGAGAGAGAGAGAGAGAGAGAGAGAGAGAGGAGAGAGAGAGAGAGAGAGAGAGAGAGAGAGAGGAAGAGAGAGAGAGGAAGAGGAGAGAGAGAGAGAGAGAGAGAGAGAGAGAGAGAGAGAGAGAGAGAGAAGAGAAGAGAGAGAGAGAGAGAGAGAGAGGAAGGAGAGAGAGAGAGAGAGAGAGAGAGAGAGAGAGAGAGAGAGAGAGAGAGAGAGAGGAAGAGAGAGAGAGAGAGAGGAGAGAGAGAGAGAGAGAGAGAGAGAGAGAGAGAGAGAGGAGAGAGAGAGAGAGAGAGAGAGAGAGAGAGAGAGAGAGAGAGAACTGAAGGTCCCCTGACAAGAAAAGATGCAAACAAACCTAGAGAAAAAAGACATAGTCTCCCTGAAGAGTGAAAGAGACAGAGACCTTCCGAAGAGATAAAAGAGACGGAGACCTTCCAAAGAGATAAAAGAGATGGAGACCTTCCGAAGAGATAAAAGAGACAGAGAAAGAAGAAGAGAAAGAGGCGTAACTCTCCCTGAAGAAGAAGAAGAAGGGATCAGCTCTCACTTTCCTTCATCTGTCCACTTCACAGGGGAAACAACGCTGTCAGGTGCCGATAGGAAGCTTAGTTTGAGGACAATACATAAGCGATTAAGGGTCTAAGTCAATACAAAGTAGCGTTGTGAAGCCTTCGTTCTGGTCAAGAAAAAAAAGCAAGGAGCGGAAGCAGGTGATAACCATAGTACTAGTGTAATATCTCAAATACTTCTCTATATCACAATTACCACATAACAATAATAATAAAAATCATTTTAATTTAAGACAGAAAATATCATTTAATTGTTGTAAAAACTTTTTCCGTGAGTCCCGGGGACCTGGAAATGTTCCATAAGGCACTATGGGAGAAAAATGGTTAATAGGATGTCGTTACATCAGGGCGCTTTTAAGGGAAATGTCGCCAGGAATAATGGTCATGGGTGCTGAGGAACCATTACAGCTCGTGATCGCTGAAAGTTTTTACATATTCATAATGAAGATGTCTTGAGCCTTTTGCTCAAGTGTGATTGGTTGGGGAAAGATACTCGAGATAAAGAGAGAATTGGGAATGGATGAATGAAGCTTTCTGTGGAAAGCTGAACATAGGTTGTGACTGGCAGACTGGAGGTTTCTATAGATGATTCTGTGTCAGAATTATGATTGAGTGAAGGAGATTAATATATACAAAAGTAGTGTATATATTAATTATATACAGTTCCTTACTAAACGGAATTACTGTTAGTTCCTTACTAAACGGAGTTACTGTTAGTTCCTTACTAAACGGAGTTACCGCCAGTTATCTGAATCGATTCATTAGTGTTTAAAACAATAAAAAAAGTTTGAGATTTGCAAATAACTGACTGATAAATCTAGTGAGGTTGGCATCATGAACGAGACTACGTTAATATAATGGAAGAACTTCTTAATGATAAGAATACTTGACTGACGAAAAGTAAATATCTAACTGAGAAAGTCGTGTCGTATTTTAAAAAAGAATTTGAGAAATTTACTTCAGATTAATACAATTATTACATAACTTAAGACTAAATTACAATCTTGTCATATATGAATGGCTTTATTAAGACGCATAAAGTCAATAATCTTGCAAGACCGATTGACAGCTCAGTGGCGTCTATCTTACGAATTGTCTACCTGACAGGTGGAGATATAGCTCCCGCTAGTGAGAGCTCTACCTGTTTACTAGTGACTTGACATGACTAAGAATTTTATGTGCAAACCTAAGATAGATTCACACTTTCAATAGTCTGCTTGTACATCCTTACACGTAAAACATAGACAAATCTCCCATATACACACCTAAGAATTTTAATATCAATGTGGCTTTTACAATGTAAAGACATTACAAAATGGGCTGATTACAAATTCGCCTATATCCTCTTGCGGTTGTGTCGATCAAATGTTGTGTAAATAATGTAGTGTAGTTTATATTGGTTAGACAGAAGGTAAGTAATTATAAAGAGAAGGCACCATAGGTCAAAACAGGAAAATCCTTATTTTTTTAGGAAAACACAAATATATTATTATGACTGGACAATATTCTATTGCCTTATTTTGTTATTAAAATCAGAGAGGTTTTTCCGAGTGATTTGTTCGATGCAACGAGGTAAAACTTAAAATATTGGAACACACACACGCACACACACACACACACACACACACACACACACACACACACACACACACACACACACACACACACACACACACACACACACACACACACACACACGTACACACACGTACACACACACACACACACACACATACACACATACACATACACACACACACACACACACACACACACACACACACACACACACACACACACACACACACACACACACACACATACACACACACACACAAAGGTTGTGGAAGCAAATTCTATGCATACCTTTAAACCCAAATATCGAAAGGCGGGATCCGTTGCTCTACCGTCCAGCCCAACAACTTGGGCTGGATGGAAGAGCGACGGTCTCGCTTGATGCAGATCGGCGTTCAATCCCCGACAATCCAAGTGATTGGGCACCTTTCCTTCCCTCCCCCCTACCCCCGTTCCATTCCAAACCCTTATCCTGATCCCTTCCATGTGCTATTTAGTCTAATAGCTTGGCGCTTTTTCCCTGATAGTTCACTTCCTCTCTCCTTCTCCTATTTCCAGCATTTTTTCGGTGTAAAATTTATTAAGTTTATTTTTAGATTTATCATCTTACAATCATTAAGGTTGATCCTGTAGACACAAATAGGTGAGTACAAATATATGGGTACAGACCACACACACTGTGGAATAAACCATTTCCTACACCACACAGTATACACAGATACCGGGAGCAGCCGCAGCAGTATACACCACACAGTATACACAGATACCGGGAGCAGCTGCAGCAGTATACACACACAGATATACACAGATACCGGGAGCAGCCGCAGCAGTATAAACCACACAGTATACACAGATACCGGGAGCAGCTGCAGCAGTATACGCCACACAGTATACACAGATACCGGGAGCAGCCGCAGCAGTATACGCCACACAGTATACACAGATACCGGGAGCAGCCGCAGCAGTATACACCACACAGTATACACAGATACCGGGAGCAGCTGCAGCAGTATACGCTTCTCCTGGACGCCCACTTTGAAAATTGGCCGCCTTAATGTCGTATACCAAAGGTCTTACTTTCCTACCTTGTTAAAATTGTCTCCATCCTTCACACGAAAGATTTTTAGCGAGAAATCTCTGGAAGCCAAGTCTTGAATGTTGGGCAAGGTCGATACTGGCTCTGGGAACCCTTCCAAACATCTTGGAATATTTTGCATACCGGAAGAACATCTTTACTGGCATGTATCTTGTTGTCAGTGGCACGTATCTTGTTGTCAGTGGCATGTATCCTGTTGTCAGTGGCATGTATCTTGTTGTCAGTGGCACGTATCTTGTTGTCAGTGGCACGTATCCTGTTGTCAGTGGCATGTATCTTGTTGTCAGTGGCATGTATCTTGTTGTCAGTGGCATGTATCCTGTTGTCAGTGGCATGTATCTTGTCGTCAGTGGCACGTATCCTGTCGTCAGTGGCACGTATCTTGTTGTCAATGGCACGTATCTTGTTGTCAGTGGCACATATCTTGTTGTCAGTGGCACATATTTTGTTTTCAGTGGCACGTATCTTGTTGTCAGTGGCATGTATCTTGTTGTCAGTGGCACGTATCTTGTTGTCAGTGGCATGTATCTTGTTGTCAGTGGCATGTATCCTGTTGTCAGTGGCATGTATCTTGTTGTCAGTGGCACGTATCCTAATGTCAGTGCCACTTATCTTTTTGTCAGTGGCAGTATCTTGTGTGTCGGTGGCACGTATCCTGATGTCAGTGGCATGTGTCTTGTTGTCAGTGGCATGTATCTTGTTGTCAGGGGCACGTATCTTAATGTCAGTGCCACTTATCTTTTTGTCAGTGGCATGTATCGTGTTGTCAGTGGCATGTATCTTGTTGTCAGTGGCATGTATCTTGTTGTCAGTGGCATGTATCTTGTTGTCAGTGGCATGTATCTTGTTGTCAGTGGCATGTATCCTGTTGTCAGTGGCACGTATCCTGTTGTCAGTGGCACGTATCTTGTTGTCAGTGGCACGTATCTTGTTGTCAGTGGCACGTATCCTGTTGTCAGTGGCACGTATCTTGTTGTCAGTGGCACTTATCCTGTTTGTCAGTGGCACGTATCTTGTTCAGTGGCACGTATCCTGTTGTCAGTGGCACGTATCTTGTTGTCAGTGGCACGTATCCTGTTGTCAGTGGCACGTATCTTGTTGTCAGTGGCACTTATCCTGTTGTCAGTGGCACGTATCTTGTTGTCAGTGGCACTTATCCTGTTGTCAGTGGCA